>NC_134834.1:126018230-126263662 GCF_004210375.1 Tachypleus tridentatus | reverse complement strand
TTATGAGTAAGACACCTAGAGTTTCTATCTGTTATACACAATATAACATTATGAGTAAAGAAAACCCTCATGTTTTATCTGTTATACACAATATAAATACACATTATGAGTAAGACACCTAGAGTTTCTCTCTGGTACACAATATAACATTATGAGTAAGACACCTAGAGTTTCTATCTGCTATACACACAATATAACATTATGAGTAAGACACCTGGAAGTTTCTATCTGTTATACACAATATAACATTATGAGTAAGACACCTAGAGTTTCTATCTGTTATACACAATATAACATTATATAAGACACTTAGAGTTTCTATCTGTTATACACAATATAACATTATGAGTAAGACACCTAGAGTTTCTCTCTCTTTTACACAATATAACATTAATGAGTAAGACACCTAGAGTTTATCTGTTATACACAATATAACATTTATGAGTAAGACACCTAGTAGTTTCTACCTGTTATACACAATATAACATTAAGTAGTGAGACACCTAGAGTTTCTATCTATTATACACAATATAACATTATGAGTAAGACACCTAGAGTTTCTCTATCTGTTATACACAATATAACATTATGAGTAAGACACCTAGGTTTCTATCTGTATACACAATATAACATTATGAGTAAGACACCTAGAGTTTCTATCTGCTACAATATAAACATTATGAGTAAGACACCTAGAGTTCTCTCTGTTATACACAATATAACATTGAGTAAGACACCAAGAGTTTCTCTTATACACAATATAACATTATGAGTAAGACACCTAGAGTTTCTATCTGTTGTACACAATATAACATTATAGGTAAGACACCTAGAGTTTCTATCTGTTATACACAATAACATTATTGGGTAAGACACCAAGAGTTTCTATCTGTTATACACAATATAACATTATAGGTAAGACACCTAGAGTTTCTATCTGTTATACAACAATATAACATTATGAGTAAGACACCTAGGTTTCTATCTGTTATACACAATATAACATGTATGGAGTAAGACACCTAGTAGTTTCTATCTGTTATACACAATATAACATTGAGTAAGACACCTAGAGTTTCTATCTGTTATACACATATAACATTATGAGTCAGAAATCTAGCCTCTCTATCTGTTATACACAATATAACATTATGAGTGAGACACCTAGAGTTTCTATCTGTTATGTACATTTGTGACACATTATGAGTGAGACACTTAACAATTGACTTTGTCTGTTTCTACACAATATAACATTATGAGTAAGACACCTAGGGTTTCTATCTGTTATACACAATATAACATTATAGTAAGACACCTAGAGTTTCTGTCTTATATATACAATAATATAACATTATGAGTAAGACACCTAGAGTTTCTATCTGGTATACACAATATAACATTATGAGTAAGACACCTACTAGGTTTCTGTCTGTTATACACAATATAACATTATGAGTGAGACACCTAGTGGTTTCTATCTGTTATGCACATATAACATTATGAGTAAGACCTAGAGTTTCTATCTGTTATACACAATATAACATTAGGTAAGACACCTAGTTTTCATCTTTTTACACAATGTAACATTATGAGTAAGACACCTAGGTTTTCTGTCTCTTATACATAATATAACAAGATGGGTAAGACACCTAGAGTTTCAGGTTTATCCACAATATATAATTATGACAGTAAGACACCTAGAGTTTCTGTCTTATGTACACCCTCTATCATTATGAGTAAGACACCTAAATTTATATCTGTCTCTCAATATAACATTGGTAAACACCTAGATGTTCTATCTGTTATACACAATATAACATTATGAGTAAAGACACCTAGGTTTCTATCTATATCATACACAATATAACATTGAGTAAGACACCTGGAGTTTCTATCTGTTATACACAATATAACATTATGAGTAAAGACACCTAGAGTTTCTATCTGTTATACACAATATAACATTATGAGTAAGACACCTAGAGTTCTATCTGTTATACACAATATAACATTATGGTAAGACACCTAGAGTTTCTATCTGTATACACAATATAACATTATGAGTAAGACACCTAGAGTTTCTATCTGTTATACACAATATAACATTATGAGTAAGACACCTAGGTTTCTATCTGTTATATGCACAATATAACACATGAGTAAGACACCTAGAGTTTCTATCTGTTATACACAATATAACATTATTGTGGGTAAGACACCTAGGGGTTTCTATCTGTTATACACAATATAACATTATGAGTAAGACACCTAGAGTTTCTATCTGTTATACACAATATAACATTATGGGTAAGACACCTAGAGTTTCTATCTGTTATACACAATATAACATTATCAGAGTGGAAGACACCTAGAGTTTCTATCTGTTATACACAATATAACATTATGAGTAAGACACCTAGAGTTTCTCTCTCTATACACAATATAACATTATGAGTAAGACACCTAGAGTTTCTATCTGTTATACACAATATAACATTATGAGTAAGACACCTAGAGTTTCTATCTGTTATATGCACAATATAACATTGAGAGTGAGATATTCAAGAGTTTCTGTACTTTTATTATACAATATAACATTATGAGTAAGACACCTAGGGTTTCTCTCTCTGTTATACACAGCCTTACATTATAAGGTGAGAGACCTAGGTTTTCTATCTGTTATACACAATATAACATTATGAGTAAGACACCTAGTGTTTCTATCTGTTATACACAATATAACATTATGAGTAAGACACCTAGAGTTTCTATCTGTTATACACAATATAACATTATGAGTAAGACACCTAGAGTTTCTCTAATATACTACAATATAACATTATAGGTAAAACACCTAGAGTTTCTATCTGTTACACAATATAATACATTAAGACATTTAGAGTATCTATCCTTTATACACAATATACCATTATGAGCAAGACACTTCTATCTATCTATCCTAACATATAATGTAAGACACCTGAGTTTCTCTGTTATACACAATATAACATTATGAGTAAGACACCTAGGGTTTCTATCTGTTATACACAATATAACATTATGAGTAAAGAACACCTAGAGTTTCTATCTATTATACACAATATAACATTATAAGTAAGACACCTAGAGTTTCTCTCTGTTATACACAATATAACATTATGAGTAAGACACCTAGGTTTCTATCTGTTATACAATATAACATTATGAGTACAGAACACCTAGAGTTTCTCTATACATATAACATTATGAGTAAGACACCTAGAGTTTCTATCTGTTATACACAATATAACATTATGAGTAAGACACCTAGAGTTTCTATCTGTTATACACAATATAACATTATGAGTAAGACACCTAGAGTTTCTATCTGTTATACACAATATAACATTATGAGTAAGACACCTAGAGTTTCTATCTGTTACACAATATAACATTATGAGTAAGACACCTAGGTTTTCTCTCTTATACACAATATAACATTATGAGTAAGACACCTAGAGTTTCTATCTGTTATACACAATATAACATTATAGTAAGACACCTAGAGTTTCTCTGTTATACAATATAACATTATGAGTAAGACACCTAGAGTTTCTATCTGTTATACACAATATAACATTATGAGTAAGACACCTAGAGTTTCTATCTGTTATACACAATATAACATTATGAGTAAGACACCTAGTGTTTCTATCTGTTATACACAATATAACATTATGAGTAAGACACCTAGAGTTTCTATCTCTTATACACAATATAACATTATGAGTAAGACACCTAGAGTTTCTATCTGTTATACACAATGTTATACACAATATAACATTATGAGTAAGACACCTAGAGTTTCTATCTGTTATACACAATATAACATTATGAGTAAGACACCTAGAGTTTCTATCTGTTATACACAATATAACATTATGAGTAAGACACCTAGAGTTTCTCTCTCTTATACACAATATAACATTATGAGTAAGACACCTAGGCGTTTCTCTCTCTGTTATACACAATATAACATTATGAGTAAGACACCTAGAGTTTCTCTCTGTTATACACAATATAACATTATGAGTAAGACACCTAGTGTTTCTATCTGTTATACACAATATAACATTATGAGTAAGACACCTAGAGTTTCTATCTGTTATACACAATATAACATTATGAGTAAGACACCTAGAGTTTCTATCTGTTATACACAATATAACATTATGAGTAAGACACCTAGTGTTTCTATCTGTTATACACAATATAACATTATGAGTAAGACACCTAGAGTTTCTATCTGTTATACACAATATAACATTATGAGTAAGACACCTAGTGTTTCTATCTGTTATACACAATATAACATTATGAGTAAGACACCTAGAGTTTCTATCTGTTATACACAATATAACATTATGAGTAAGACACCTAGAGTTTCTCTCTGTTATACACAATATAACATTATAAGTAAGACACCTAGTGTTTCTATCTGTTATACACAATATAACATTATGAGTAAGACACCTAGAGTTTCTATCTGTTATACACAATATAACATTATGAGTAAGACACCTAGAGTTTTTATCTGTTATACACAATATAACATTATGAGTAAGACACCTAGAGTTTCTATCTGTTATACACAATATAACATTATGAGTAAGTCACCTAGAGTTTCTTATATACACAATATAACATTGAGTAAGACACCTAGAGTTTCTATCTGTTATACACAATATAACATTATGAGTAAGACACCTAGTGTTTCTATCTGTTATACACAATATAACATTATGAGTAAGACACCTAGAGTTTCTATCTGTTATACACAATATAACATTATGAGTAAGACACCTAGAGTTTCTATCTGTTATACACAATATAACATTATGAGTAAGACACCTAGAGTTTCTATCTGTTATACACAATATAACATTATGAGTAAGACACCTAGAGTTTCTATCTGTTATACACAATATAACATTATGAGTAAGACACCTAGAGTTTCTATCTGTTATACACAATATAACATTATGAGTAAGACACCTAGAGTTTCTATCTGTTATACACAATATAACATTATGAGTAAGACACCTAGAGTTTCTATCTGTTATACACAATATAACATTATGAGTAAGACACCTAGAGTTTCTCTCTGTATACACAATATAACATTATGAGTAAGACACCTAGTGTTTCTATCTGTTATACACAATATAACATTATGAGTAAGACACCTAGAGTTTCTATCTGTTATACACAATATAACATTATGAGTAAGACACCTAGAGTTTCTATCTGTTATACACAATATAACATTATGAGTAAGACACCTAGAGTTTCTATCTGTTATACACAATATAACATTATGAGTAAGACACCTAGAGTTTCTATCTGTTATACACAATATAACATTGTGAGTAAGACACCTAGAGTTTCTATCTGTTATACTGTACACAATGGTAACATTATGAGTAAGACACCTAGTGTTTCTATCTGTTATACATTAACATTATGAGTAAGACACCTAGAGTTTCTATCTGTTATACACAATATAACATTATGAGTAAGACACCTAGAGTTTCTATCTGTTATACACAATATAACATTATGAGTAAGACACCTAGAGTTTCTATCTGTTATACACAATATAACATTATGAGTAAGACACCTAGAGTTTCTATCTGTTATACACAATATAACATTATGAGTAAGACACCTAGAGTTCCTGTTATACACAATATAACATTATGAGTAAGACACCTAGAGTTTCTATCTGTTATACACAATATAACATTATGAGTAAGACACCTAGTGTTTCTATCTGTTATACACAATATAACATTGAGTAAGACACCTAGAGTTTCTATCTGTTATACACAATATAACATTATGAGTAAGACACCTAGAGTTTCTATCTGTTATACACAATATAACATTATGAGTAAGACACCTAGAGTTTCTATCTGTTATACACAATATAACATTATGAGTAAGACACCTAGAGTTTCTCTCTCTTATACACAATATAACATTATGAGTAAGAAACCTAGTGTTTCTATCTGTTATACACAATATAACATTATGAGTAAGACACCTAGAGTTTCTATCTGTTATACACAATATAACATTATGAGTAAGACACCTAGAGTTTCTATCTGTTATACACAATATAACATTATGAGTAAGACACCTAGAGTTTCTATCTGTTATACACAATATAACATTATGAGTAAGACACCTAGAGTTTCTATCTGTTATACACAATATAACATTATGAGTAAGACACCTAGAGTTTCTATCTGTTATACACAATATAACATTATGAGTAAGACACCTAGAGTTTCTATCTGTTATACACAATATAACATTATGAGTAAGACACCTAGAGTTTCTATCTGTTATACACAATATAACATTATGAGTAAGACACCTAGAGTTTCTATCTGTTATACACAATATAACATTATGAGTAAGACACCTAGAGTTTCTATCTGTTATACACAATATAACATTATGAGTAAGACACCTAGAGTTTCTATCTGTTATACACAATATAACATTATGAGTAAGACACCTAGAGTTTCTATCTGTTATACACAATATAACATTATGAGTAAGACACCTAGAGTTTCTATCTGTTATACACAATATAACATTATGAGTAAGACACCTAGAGTTTCTATCTGTTATACACAATATAACATTATGAGTAAGACACCTAGAGTATTCTTTTGTTATACACAATATAACATTATGAGTAAGACACCTAGAGTTTCTATCTGTTATACACAATATAACATTATGAGTAAGACACCTAGAGTTTCTATCTGTTATACACAATATAACATTATGAGTAAGACACCTAGAGTTTCTATCTGTTATACACAATATAACATTATGAGTAAGACACCTAGAGTTTCTATCTGTTATACACAATATAACATTATGAGTAAGACACCTAGAGTTTCTATCTGTTATACACAATATAACATTATGAGTAAGACACCTAGAGTTTCTATCTGTTATACACAATATAACATTATGAGTAAGACACCTAGAGTTTCTATCTGTTATACACAATATAACATTATGAGTAAGACACCTAGAGTTTCTATCTGTTATACACAATATAACATTATGAGTAAGACACCTAGAGTTTCTATCTGTTATACACAATATAACATTATGAGTAAGACACCTAGAGTTTCTATTTATACACAATATAACATTATGAGTAAGACACCTAGAGTTTCTATCTGTTATACACAATATAACATTATGAGTAAGACACCTAGAGTTTCTATCTGTTATACACAATATAACATTATGAGTAAGACACCTAGAGTTTCTATCTGTTATACACAATATAACATTATGAGTAAGACACCTAGAGTTTCTATCTGTTATACACAATATAACATTATGAGTAAGACACCTAGAGTTTCTATCTGTTATACACAATATAACATTATGAGTAAGACACCTAGAGTTTCTATCTGTTATACACAATATAACATTATGAGTAAGACACCTAGAGTTTCTATCTGTTATACACAATATAACATTATGAGTAAGACACCTAGAGTTTCTATCTGTTATACACAATATAACATTATGAGTAAGACACCTAGAGTTTCTATCTGTTATACACAATATAACATTATGAGTAAGACACCTAGAGTTTCTATCTGTTATACACAATATAACATTATGAGTAAGACACCTAGAGTTTCTATCTGTTATACACAATATAACATTATGAGTAAGACACCTAGAGTTTCTATCTGTTATACACAATATAACATTATGAGTAAGACACCTAGAGTTTCTATCTGTTATACACAATATAACATTATGAGTAAGACACCTAGAGTTTCTATCTTATATACACAATATAACATTATGAGTAAGACACCTAGAGTTTCTCTCTGTTATACACAATATAACATTATGAGTAAGACACCTAGAGTTTCTATCTGTTATACACAATATAACATTATGAGTAAGACACCTAGAGTTTCTATCTGTTATACACACAATATAACATTATGAGTAAGACACCTAGAGTTTCTCTCTGTTATACACAATATAACATTATGAGTAAGACACCTAGAGTTTCTATCTGTTATACACAATATAACATTATGAGTAAGACACCTAGAGTTTCTATCTGTTATACACAATATAACATTATGAGTAAGACACCTAGAGTTTCTATCTGTTATACACAATATTATGAGTAAGACACCTTTTTCTCTCTGTATACACAATATATAGCATTATATGAGTAAGACACCTAGAGTTTCTATCTGTTATACACAATATAACATTATGAGTAAGACACCTAGAGTTTCTATCTGTTATACACAATATAACATTATGAGTAAGACACCTAGAGTTTCTCTCTGTATATACACAATATAACATTATGAGTAAGACACCTAGTGTTTCTATCTGTTATACACAATATAACATTATGAGTAAGACACCTAGAGTTTCTATCTGTTATACACAATATAACATTATGAGTAAGACACCTAGAGTTTCTATCTGTTATACACAATATAACATTATGAGTAAGACACCTAGAGTTTCTATCTGTTATACACAATATAACATTATGAGTAAGACACCTAGAGTTTCTCTCTTATACACAATATAACATTATGAGTAAGACACCTAGAGTTTCTATCTGTTATACACAATATAACATTATGAGTAAGACACCTAGAGTTTCTATCTGTTATACACAATATAACATTATGAGTAAGACACCTAGAGTTTCTCTGTTATACACAATATAACATTATGAGTAAGACACCTAGAGTTTCTATCTGTTATACACAATATAACATTATGAGTAAGACACCTAGGTTTCTATCTGTTATACACAATATAACATTTATGAGTAAGACACCTAGAGTTTCTATCTGTTATACACAATATAACATTATGAGTAAGACACCTAGAGTTTCTATCTGTTATACACAATATAACATTATGAGTAAGACACCTAGAGTTTCTATCTGTTATACACAATATAACATTATGAGTAAGACACCTAGAGTTTCTATCTGTTATACACAATATAACATTATGAGTAAGACACCTAGAGTTTCTATCTTTATACACAATATAACATTATGAGTAAGACACCTAGTGTTTCTATCTGTTATACACAATATAACATTATGAGTAAGACACCTAGAGTTTCTATCTGTTATACACAATATAACATTATGAGTAAGACACCTAGAGTTTCTATCTGTTATACACAATATAACATTATGAGTAAGACACCTAGAGTTTCTATCTGTTATACACAATATAACATTATGAGTAAGACACCTAGAGTTTCTATCTGTTATACACAATATAACATTATGAGTAAGACACCTAGAGTTTCTATCTGTTATACACAATATAACATTATGAGTAAGACACCTAGAGTTTCTATCTGTTATACACAATATAACATTATGAGTAAGACACCTAGAGTTTCTCTCTGTTATACACAATATAACATTATGAGTAAGACACCTAGAGTTTCTATCTGTTATACACAATATAACATTATGAGTAAGACACCTAGAGTTTCTATCTGTTATACACAATATAACATTATGAGTAAGACACCTAGAGTTTCTATCTGTTATACACATTATGAGTAACACACCAGGTGTTTCTATCTGTTATACACAATATAACCTTATGAGTAGAGTTTCTTCTGTTAACTATACACAATATAACATTATGAGTAAGACTGGTTTCTCTCTGTTATACACAATATAACATTATGAGTAAGACACCTAGAGTTTCTCTTATATACACAATATAACATTATGAGTAAGACACCTAGAGTTTCTATCTGTTATACACAATATAACATTATGAGTAAGACACCTAGAGTTTCTATCTGTTATACACAATATAACATTATGAGTAAGACACCTAGTGTTTCTATCTGTTATACACAATATAACATTATGAGTAAGACACCTAGAGTTTCTCTCTTGTTATACACAATATAACATTATGAGTAAGACACCTAGAGTTTCTATCTGTTATACACAATATAACATTATGAGTAAGACACCTAGAGTTTCTATCTGTTATACACAATATAACATTATGAGTAAGACACCTAGAGTTTCTATCTGTATACACAATATAACATTATGAGTAAGACACCTAGTGTTTCTATCTGTTATACACAATATAAGAGTAAGACACCTAGAGTTTCTATCTGTTATACACAATATAACATTATGAGTAAGACACCTAGAGTTTCTATCTGTTATACACAATATAACATTATGAGTAAGACACCTAGAGTTTCTATCTGTTATACACAATATAACATTATGAGTAAGACACCTAGAGTTTCTATCTGTTATACACAATATAACATTATGAGTAAGACACCTAGAGTTTCTATCTGTTATACACAATATAACATTATGAGTAAGACACCTAGAGTTTCTCTCACAATATAACATTATGAGTAAGACACCTAGAGTTTCTATCTGTTATACACAATATAACATTATGAGTAAGACACCTAGTGTTTCTATCTGTTATACACAATATAACATTATGAGTGAGACACCTAGAGTTTCTATCTGTTATACACAATATAACATTATGAGTAAGACACCTAGAGTTTCTCTCTGTTATACACAATATAACATTATGAGTAAGACACCTAGTGTTTCTCATCTATATACACAATATAACATTATGAGTAAGACACCTAGAGTTTCTATCTGTTATACACAATATAACATTATGAGTAAGACACCTAGAGTTTCTATCTGTTATACACAATATAACATTATGAGTAAGACACCTAGAGTTTCTATCTGTTATACACAATATAACATTATGAGTAAGACACCTAGAGTTTCTATCTGTTATACACAATATAACATTATGAGTAAGACACCTAGAGTTTCTATCTGTTATACACAATATAACATTATGAGTAAGACACCTAGAGTTTCTATCTGTTATACACAATATAACATTATGAGTAAGACACCTAGTGTTTCTATCTGTTATACACAATATAACATTATGAGTAAGACACCTAGAGTTTCTCTCTGTTACACACAATATAACATTATGAGTAAGACACCTAGTGTTTCTATCTGTTATACACAATATAACATTATGAGTAAGACACCTAGAGTTTCTATCTGTTATACACAATATAACATTATGAGTAAGACACCTAGAGTTTCTATCTGTTATACACAATATAACATTATGAGTAAGACACCTAGTGTTTCTATCTGTTATACACAATATAACATTATGAGTAAGACACCTAGAGTTTCTCTCTGTTATACACAATATAACATTATGAGTAAGACACCTAGTGTTTCTATCTGTTATACACAATATAACATTATGAGTAAGACACCTAGAGTTTCTATCTGTTATACACAATATAACATTATGAGTAAGACACCTAGAGTTTCTATCTGTTATACACAATATAACATTATGAGTAAGACACCTAGAGTTTCTATCTGTTATACACAATATAACATTATGAGTAAGACACCTAGAGTTTCTCTCTGTATATACAATATAACATTATGAGTAAGACACCTAGAGTTTCTATCTGTTATACACAATATAACATTATGAGTAAGACACCTAGAGTTTCTATCTGTTATACACAATATAACATTATGAGTAAGACACCTAGAGTTTCTATCTGTTATACACAATATAACATTATGAGTAAGACACCTAGAGTTTCTATCTGTTATACACAATATAACATTATGAGTAAGACACCTAGAGTTTCTATCTGTTATACACAATATAACATTATGAGTAAGACACCTAGAGTTTCTATCTGTTATACACAATATAACATTATGAGTAAGACACCTAGTGTTTCTATCTGTTATACACAATATAACATTATGAGTAAGACACCTAGAGTTTCTATCTGTTATACACAATATAACATTATGAGTAAGACACCTAGAGTTTCTATCTGTTATACACAATATAACATTATGAGTAAGACACCTAGAGTTTCTATCTGTTATACACAATATAACATTATGAGTAAGACACCTAGAGTTTCTATCTGTTATACACAATATAACATTATGAGTAAGACACCTAGTGTTTCTATCTGTTATACACAATATAACATTATGAGTAAGACACCTAGAGTTTCTCTCTGTTATACACAATATAACATTATGAGTAAGACACCTAATGTTTCTATCTGTTATACACAATATAACATTGAGTAAGACACCTAGAGTTTCTATCTGTTATACACAATATAACATTATGAGTAAGACACCTAGAGTTTCTCTCTTTATACACAATATAACATTATGAGTAAGACACCTAGTGTTTCTATCTGTTATACACAATATAACATTGAGTAAGACACCTAGAGTTTCTCTCTTTTATACACAATATAACATATGAGTAAGACACCTAGTGTTTCTATCTGTTATACACAATATAACATTATGAGTAAGACACCTAGAGTTTCTATCTGTTATACACAATATAACATTATGAGTAAGACACCTAGAGTTTCTATCTGTTATACACAATATAACATTATGAGTAAGACACCTAGAGTTTCTATCTGTTATACACAATATAACATTATGAGTAAGACACCTAGAGTTTCTCTCTATATACACAATATAACATTATGAGTAAGACACCTAGAGTTTCTATCTGTTATACACAATATAACATTATGAGTAAGACACCTAGAGTTTCTCTCTGTTATACACAATATAACATTATGAGTAAGACACCTAGAGTTTCTCTTATATACACAATATAACATTATGAGTAAGACACCTAGAGTTTCTATCTGTTATACACAATATAACATTATGAGTAAGACACCTAGAGTTTCTATCTGTTATACACAATATAACATTATGAGTAAGACACCTAGTGTTTCTATCTGTTATACACAATATAACATTATGAGTAAGACACCTAGAGTTTCTCTTTGTTATACACAGTATAACATTATGAGTAAGACACCTAGAGTTTCTATCTGTTATACACAATATAACATTATGAGTAAGACACCTAGTGTTTCTATCTGTTATACACAATATAACATTATGAGTAAGACACCTAGAGTTTCTCTCTGTTATACACAATATAACATTATGAGTAAGACACCTAGTGTTTCTATCTGTTATACACAATATAACATTATGAGTAAGACACCTAGAGTTTCTATCTGTTATACACAATATAACATTATGAGTAAGACACCTAGAGTTTCTCTCTGTTATACACAATATAACATTATGAGTAAGACACTTAGTGTTTCTATCTGTTATACACAATATAACATTATGAGTAAGACACCTAGAGTTTCTCTCTCTTATACACAATATAACATTATGAGTAAGACACCTAGTGTTTCTATCTGTTATACACAATATAACATTATGAGTAAGACACCTAGAGTTTCTCTCTCTTATACACAATATGACATTATGAGTAAGAAACCTAGTGTTTCTATCTGTTATACACAATATAACATTATGAGTAAGACACCTGGAATTTCTATCTGTTATACACAATATAACATTATGAGTAAGACACCTAGTGTTTCTATCTGTTATACACAATATAACATTACGAGTAAGACACCAAGAGTTCCTGTTACACACAATATAACATTATGAGTAAGACACCTAGAGTTTCTCTCTCTTATACACAATATAACATTATGAGTAAGACACTTAGTGTTTCTATCTGTTATACACAATATAACATTGAGTAAGACACCTAGTGTTTCTATCTGTTATACACAATATAACATTATGAGTAAGACACCTAGAGTTTCTATCTCTCATACACAATATAACATTATGAGTAAGACACCTAGTGTTTCTATCTGTTATACACAATATAACATTATGAGTAAGACACCTAGAGTTTCTCTCTATAACATTGATACACAATATAACATTATGAGTAAGACACCTAGAGTTTCTATCTGTTATACACAATATAACATTATGAGTAAGACACCTAGAGTTTCTATCTGTTATACACAATATAGCATTATGAGTAAGACACCTAGAGTTTCTATCTGTTATACACAATATAACATTATGAGTAAGACACCTAGAGTTTCTATTTGTTATACACAATATAACATTATGAGTAAGACACCTAGAGTTTCTATCTATATACACAATATAACATTATGAGTAAGACACCTAGAGTTTCTATCTGTTATACACAATATAACATTATGAGTAAGACACCTAGAGTTTCTATCTGTTATACACAATATAACATTATGAGTAAGACACCTAGAGTTTCTATCTGTTATACACAATATAACATTATGAGTAAGACACCTAGAGTTTCTCTTATATACACAATATAACATTATGAGTAAGACACCTAGAGTTTCTATCTGTTATACACAATATAACATTATGAGTAAGACACCTAGAGTTTCTATCTGTTATACACAATATAACATTATGAGTAAGACACCTAGAGTTTCTATCTGTTATACACAATATAACATTATGAGTAAGACACCTAGAGTTTCTCTCTTTATACACAATATAACATTATGAGTAAGAAACCTAGTGTTTCTATCTGTTATACACAATATAACATTATGAGTAAGACACCTAGAGTTTCTATCTGTTATACACAATATAACATTATGAGTAAGACACCTAGAGTTTCTATCTATTATACACAATATAACATTATGAGTAAGACACCTAGAGTTTCTCTCTGTTATACACAATATAACATTATGAGTAAGACACCTAGAGTTTCTATCTGTTATACACAATATAACATTATGAGTAAGAAACCTAGTGTTTCTCTTATATACACAATATAACATTATGAGTAAGACACCTAGAGTTTCTATCTGTTATACACAATATAACATTACGAGTAAGACACCTAGAGTTTCTATCTGTTATACACAATATAACATTATGAGTAAGACACCTAGAGTTTCTATCTGTTATACACAATATAACATTATGAGTAAGACACCTAGAGTTTCTCTCTCTTATACACAATATAACATTATGGGTAAGACACCTAGAGTTTCTCTCTCTTATACACAATATAACATTATGGGTAAGACACCTAGAGTTTCTCTCTCTTATACACAATATAACATTATGAGTAAGACACCTAGTGTTTCTATCTGTTATACACAATATAACATTATGAGTAAGACACCTAGAGTTTCTCTCTCTTATACTCAATATAACATTATGGGTAAGACACCTAGAGTTTCTCTCTCTTATACACAATATAACATTATGAGTAAGACACCTAGTGTTTCTATCTGTTATACACAATATAACATTATGAGTAAGACACCTAGAGTTTCTCTCTTATATACACAATATAACATTATGAGTAAGACACCTAGAGTTTCTATCTGTTATACACAATATAACATTATGAGTAAGACACCTAGAGTTTCTCTCTCTTATACACAATATAACATTATGGGTAAGACACCTAGAATTTCTCTCTCTTATACACAATATAACATTATGAGTAAGACACCTAGTGTTTCTATCTGTTATACACAATATAACATTATGAGTAAGACACCTAGAGTTTCTCTCTGTTATACACAATATAACATTATGAGTAAGACACCTAGAGTTTCTCTTATATACACATTATAACATTATGAGTAAGACACCTAGAGTTTCTATCTGTTATACACAATATAACATTATGAGTAAGACACCTAGAGTTTCTATCTGTTATACACAATATAACATTATGAGTAAGACACCTAGTGTTTCTATCTGTTATACACAATATAACATTATGAGTAAGACACCTAGAGTTTCTCTCTGTTATACACAATATAACATTATGAGTAAGACACCTAGAGTTTCTATCTGTTATACACAATATAACATTGAGTAAGACACCTAGTGTTTCTATCTGTTATACACAATATAACATTATGAGTAAGACACCTAGAGTTTCTATCTGTTATACACAATATAACATTGAGTAAGACACCTAGAGTTTCTATCTGTTATACACAATATAACATTATGAGTAAGACACCTAGAGTTTCTCTCTCTTATACACAATATAACATTATGAGTAAGACACCTAGTGTTTCTATCTGTTATACACAATATAACATTATAAGTAAGACATCTTGTGTTTCTATCTGTTATACACAATATAACATTATGAGTAAGACACCTAGAGTTTCTCTCTGTTATACACAATATAACATTATGAGTAAGACACCTAGAGTAAGTTTCTATCTGTTATACACAATATAACATTATGAGTAAGACACCTAGAGTTTCTATCTGTTATACACAATATAACATTATGAGTAAGACACCTAGAGTTTCTATCTGTTATACACAATATAACATTATGAGTAAGACACCTAGAGTTTCTATCTGTTATACACAATATAACATTATGAGTAAGACACCTAGTGTTTCTATCTGTTATACACAATATAACATTATGAGTAAGACACCTAGAGTTTCTCTCTGGTATACACAATATAACATTATGAGTAAGACACCTAGTGTTTCTATCTGTTATACACAATATAACATTATGAGTAAGACACCTAGTGTTTCTATCTGTTATACACAATATAACATTATGAGTAAGACACCTAGAGTTTCTATCTGTTATACACAATATAACATTATGAGTAAGACACCTAGAGTTTCTATCTG
This sequence comes from Tachypleus tridentatus, assembly GCF_004210375.1. Lineage (NCBI taxonomy): Eukaryota > Metazoa > Arthropoda > Merostomata > Xiphosura > Limulidae > Tachypleus > Tachypleus tridentatus. Next base: position 126,246,920 of record NC_134834.1, on the reverse strand, counting down.
TTATACACAATATAACACATTATGAGTAAGACACCTAGAGTTTCTATCTGTTATACACAATATAACATTATGAGTAAGACACCTAGAGTTTCTATCTGTTATACACAATATAACATTATGAGTAAGACACCTAGAGTTTCTCTCTGTTATACACAATATAACATTATGAGTAAGACACCTAGAGTTTCTATCTGTTATACACAATATAACATTATGAGTAAGACACCTAGAGTTTCTATCTGTTATACACAATATAACATTATGAGTAAGACACCTAGAGTTTCTATCTGTTATACACAATATAACATTATGAGTAAGACACCTAGAGTTTCTATCTGTTATACACAATATAACATTATGAGTAAGACACCTAGAGTTTCTATCTGTTATACACAATATAACATTATGAGTAAGACACCTAGTGTTTCTATCTGTTATACACAATATAACATTATGAGTAAGACACCTAGTGTTTCTATCTGTTATACACAATATAACATTATGAGTAAGACACCTAGAGTTTCTATCTGTTATACACAATATAACATTATGAGTAAGACACCTAGAGTTTCTATCTGTTATACACAATATAACATTATGAGTAAGACACCTAGAGTTTCTCTCTGTTATACACAATATAACATTGAGTAAGACACCTAGTGTTTCTATCTGTTATACACAATATAACATTATGAGTAAGACACCTAGAGTTTCTATCTGTTATACACAATATAACATTATGAGTAAGACACCTAGTGTTTCTATGTTTCTATCTGTTATACACAATATAACATTATGAGTAAGACACCTAGTGTTTCTATCTGTTATACACAATATAACATTAGTAAGACACCTAGTGTTTCTATCTGTTATACACAATATAACATAGAGTAAGACACCTAGAGTTTCTATCTGTTATACACAATATAACATTATGAGTAAGACACCTAGAGTTTCTATCTGTTATACACAATATAACATTATGAGTAAGACACCTAGAGTTTCTATCTGTTATACACAATATAACATTATGAGTAAGACACCTAGAGTTTCTCTCTGTTATACACAATATAACATTATGAGTAAGACACCTAGAGTTTCTCTCTTTTATACACAATATAACATTATGAGTAAGACACCTAGAGTTTCTCTGTTATACACAATATAACATTATGAGTAAGACACCTAGTGTTTCTATCTGTTATACACAATATAACATTATGAGTAAGACACCTAGTGTTTCTATCTGTTATACACAATATAACATTATGAGTAAGACACCTAGTGTTTCTATCTGTTATACACAATATAACATTATGAGTAAGACACCTAGAGTTTCTATCTGTTATACACAATATAACATTATGAGTAAGACACCTAGAGTTTCTATCTGTTATACACAATATAACATTATGAGTAAGACACCTAGAGTTTCTATCTGTTATACACAATATAACATTATGAGTAAGACACCTAGAGTTTCTATCTGTTATACACAATATAACATTATGAGTAAGACACCAAGAGTTTCTATCTGTTATACACAATATAACATTATGAGTTAGGAACCAAGAAGTTTCTATCTGTTATACACAATATAACATTATGAGTTAGGAAGAAGTATGAACTTGTAATGATTGAAGCTATAAAGATTATGATCTGCCTGAGAAATTACAATATTATAGTTAGTAATGTACATTGAATTCATATTTACTGGATGGGTGGTGAATAAAATAAGAGAATAGGTGATTCCTGGAGAAAATGTCACATTTCTCACAGTTGGAGAAATTCAGAATTTTATTCAGTATTGCATTATAAAATTAAAAACTTAAAACTTATATCCTATTAAATTATGGATTTTAGCTAAGAATTTATGTTATACTAATTGGTGTAACATTAATAAAAAAGTAGTTTAACTAAATTTTGAATAGAAATAACTGGCACCACGTGATGACAGGGTTGGATAAGAACCTGTGTATGCAGAGCTGAAACTAAAAATTCTAGTCATTACTACAACAAAAAAATCCATTTTCTTCTTCCAAACTTAAAGTTTAAGCCTGTACAAGATTTTGTAATTTATCAGTAGAGCAATGTTGCACCAACAATACATTTCTTATCAAGGATAAACTGTTATCATGTAGTCCTGAGCTGCTACTTTAGTCCTGATAAATTGTTATCGTGTAGTCCTGAACTGGTACTTTAATAAATTGTTATCGTGTAGTCCTGAACTGGGTACTTTAATAAACTGTTATCATGTAGTCCTGAACTGGTACTTTAATAAACTGTTATCGTAGTCCTGAGTCCTGAACTGGTACTTTAATAAACTGTTATCATGTAGTCCTGAACTGGTACTTTAATATACTGTTATCATGTAGTCCTGAACTGGTACTTTAATAAACTGTTATCATATAGTCCTGAACTGGTACTTTAATAAACTGTTATCATGTAGTCCTGAACTGGTACTTTAATAAACTGTTATCATGTAGTCCTGAACTGGTACTTTAATAAACTGTTATCATGTAGTCCTGAACTGGTACTTTAATAAATTGTTATCATGTAGTCCTGAACTGGTACTTTAATAAATTATCGTGTAGTCCTGAACTGGTACTTTAATAAACTGTTATCATGTAGTCCTGAACTAGTACTTTAATAAACTGTTATCATGTAGTCCTGAACTGGTACTTTAATAAATTATCGTGTAGTCCTGAACTGGTACTTTAATAAATTATTGTGTAGTTTTGAACTGGTACTTTAATTAACTGTTATCATGTAGTCCTGAACTAGTACTTTAATAAACTGTTATCATGTAGTCCTGAACTGGTACTTTAATAAACTGTTATCATGTAGTCCTGAACTGGTACTTTAATAAACTGTTATCATGTAGTCCTGAACTGGTACTTTAATAAACTGTTATCATGTAGTTCTCAACTGGTACTTTAATAAACTGTTATCATGTAGTCCTGAACTGGTACTTTAATAAATTGTTATCATATAGTCCTGAACTAGTACTTTAATAAACTGTTATCATGTGGTTCTGAACTGGTACTTTAATAAATTGTTATCGTGTAGTCTTGAACTGGTACTTTAATCTTTTAAAGTATTTTGATGTGGGCATTTTAATTTCTTACAGCATTTTAGTCAATTACACAGAAGTGGAGGAGGAAGTGAAGGGGGTCCACCTCCTTGGGTAAATTTTGGACAACGGGTAGATACCTCACTGTACCGAAATGTAAAAGGTCAGAATTTTCTTATTTATGGACATTGTGCACCAAATAATTATCTTTGTTGACTTCATGAAATTATTCTGAAATTCATGTTTATAATATGTTTTTGTTATTTAACATGTATATATTGGAAAATGAAGTAAACTATGAAATTCCTTGTTTCACATGGTCTAACACATCTTGAGTTAAACTGTGAAGTAAGTTCAAGTTATTCACATGGTCTAACACATCTTGAGTTAAACTGTGAAGTAAGTTCAAGTTATTCACATGGTCTAACACATCTTGAGTTAAACTGTGAAGTAAGTTCAAGTTATTCACATGGTCTAACACATCTTGTTAAACTGTGAAGTAAGTTCAAGTTATTCACGTGGTCTAACACATCTTGAGTTAAACTGTGAGGTAAGTTCAAGTTATTCACATGGTCTAACACATCTTGAGTTAAACTGTGAAGTAAGTTCAAGTTATTAGCAGATTGTTTGCCAGTTATTGTGATAATTAGACATGTATTATCAGATGAAATGATAAACTGTATGCCATTAGAGAATGTTTGTCATTTTATTATAATATCTGTTCACTTATCTTCAGGTATTGTGAACGTAAACATTGTGTTACAATATATGTTTTGATTGTTTTTCACAGTATTCTGTCTCAATTAAAAGTATTATATGGGCAGAAATGAAAATGATTTTGCTTAACATTTAGTTCTTCACAACTAAGTAAATACAGGGGTTTGGTTTAGTTCTTTACAACTAAGTAAATACAAGGGTTTGGTTGTGTGAACTTTTTTTGTTATATAAGTTCAGGTTTGAAAGCAAGTTGCTAAGAAAAATGCTTTTGTTAAAAACATTATCCACTTTCATGTGTTAATTATCGGAGATTGAACAGAATGTAGTTACAGTAACTCGTGCTGTTTTATGAATAGGCAACATGTTCATTGTCGGGTGGATGAGTTGGCTGTCAGATTATTGTGTAATAAACAGATGTCAGGTGCATTATCAGATTATTATGTGATGAACATAGAATAAACAGGATAATAATAGTTTTAATTCATTTAAATATTGATATAAGAAACATTACGGTGATAGAAATGAGTGAAATCATCATTGGAAGCTACATTTAGGAATGATTTGCTCTAAATCTTCCTGTTATGTTTCTTAGGAGGTTTCCGATCTCTGAGTCTAGCTCATAAGGAGCCAAAGGAAGACGAAGCTTTTGAACAACAGAGACAAGCTAACATCGCTGAAGTGGCGAGAATAAAGAATGAAAAGAAAAAGATATTTGGTGGTGGGAAACAGGTAAACAGTCTGTGTATTGTTATTCACATGTATTGGAAACAGTTGATTGGTAGATTGTTTTGATGGCCATTGTAAGGATTTGGGGACACTAATATCTGGTAATTATCAATTATGTTTTTATAGAAAAAGTTTGTGTCAAGTAGGTTAAAACTGTCTATCATTTTTTAGTTTACTCAATGCATTATAGAACGTTTATTAGTGGAGAAGATTTATGAATCATTAAAATTAGCAGAATGTTAGATATTAAACATTTTCAGCGAGGGAGCCAAACTGAAGTAATCCTGTTATAGTCACCATCTTGGATTTCAAAATGTCCAAAAGTAGTTACCACTACTTCTAAACCTTGCATTTTCAAGGCACATTTAAGGTTGATTTAAGTGGATATATCCACAGAATATTTGATTTAAGTGGATATATCCACAGAATATTTGTAAATATATTTACCAGGACACGTAATGTATCAGTTGCTTTGTATTTCAGAATGCTTCCAAGTTTAGTTGATTTTGGTCATAGCTGATTTATATATAAATAGAAACATAAGTTCAGTCTTGCATTTTGAGGGACAAAGAGTCCTTAAGCACTGTCACTACATTGAGTTTAAAACTGTTACATTCAATATGCCCTCTATACATATCTGGTTGACCATAACAATTGACAACAACTGATGTTTTTTATAAACTAAAATGCACTATCAAAGTTAAGCCACAGTACCAATTATTATTATTAGATGCTTATTCCATGATACAGAACACTTTCAGTACCTACTATAGATTATCTGAATAATTGTTGCAATTTATCATTATGACACTTGCATACAGAGTCACTCCCAGTGACAATTACAGACTGCCATAAACATCAAGCTAGTTTTGCTGTGCATTTACAGTTCTGGTGGCACCTTACAGCCACATTCCAGTAGCAACTAACAACCTTTCTTACAGCCACTCTTCAGTAGCTTCTGACAGGATATTCTGGTAGCTAAGACCATATTGGCTGCCCATCACCTTTGGTGTTACCTTCCCATTACAACTCACTGGAAGATGTTTCCTCAGAGCATGGATGAATGATTGACCCCATATGTGATTGGTCTAACAGACAGCTCTCTGTATCAGAGAAATTTCCTTAAATCCTAATTCCATTACTGGTAAACATATACTTCCTACACAGGTCAACATTCTCCTCACCACTTGTGTGGTCAGATAGTAGCTACAAGTTTTCACTAAGCTCAACAGCTAAACAAGGGTCTTATGTGAGTATCCCTGTGAAAGTGTATAAACAGAGAGAAAGGAATGAGACATTTCACAGAAGAAACATACTGGAGGACACATCGCCCCCAAGAATATGTTTCTTATACTCTTTCAAGCTGTCAGCAACTTTCCCAGTAGGTATCTTTTGTGTTCTCTGGAGTTTGGATTTCCTGTATGGGAGTTTCTTCTGAGCCAACTCCTTCTTCTAATCTGGCTTTATAGAAGACAGAAAACCTAAATAACTGAAACATAAGGTTCACAACTAGCCCCTCTCATTCTCTGTGTACCCAGCAGAGTGCTCTAGTTCAGGGGTCCCCAAACTTTTTAAACATGCGAAGCTTTGCATCAGAAAGAAAAAAACATTCCAGAGCCTTAAAGAAAGAAAAGAAACAATTGGTTACAAGATAAAGTTTACTTCAATCTTTTAGAATATAAATTAATAAACATCAATATTTAAATACAAAATATGTATTTCTACTTACTCGTTCAAAAATTTCTGCTTGCAAAAAATATATCAGTAAAAGTACAGTGTACTTATTTATTTATTAGTGGCTCAGATGGGCTTGCTTTTGTTCACAAAGTAGTTCAATATTTGGAGTTATGGTTGTTACCTGTAAGTGTAAATCATCTTCAATATTTAGCCTGTTTCTAAATTTGGTCTTTGTAGCTGTATACAGCAAAATGTTTGCTCACAAAGATATGTTGTTGGAAAATGCTTCAAAATTTCAGAGCTCTATTATTTATTTCTGGGTATTCTATGGCCATTTGAATCCAAAATTGTGTAATTTATTCTTGCTGAAATTTTGTTTTTACGGTGTAATCAGTTGAAATTTCTGTAAGCTGTACTTTTTCTTTCAATGGGAAATTGTAGATATTTGCAGAGTCAACAAAGGGATTTTGAATCCACAGTAATTTTTCTAAATGAGGAGGGAAGTACTCCCAATAGTTGTACACAAATCAGATGTGTGCTGCAAGACTGAAACTTTGCATCTTCACTTAAGGAAATTTCATTCATAAGTAAAAAATAGCAGATTTTTTGAAGCAGTTAAGTTCTTCCATTCACCCCAAAGATTTAGCTTGTGTTGTTGTACTTTTTTTATCCAGCATTTGCCCCTTAATTTGTATGCAACTTCAGAATGGCATTCAGATAAAAAGAAACCTATCTCCCCACACAGTTCATAAGACCGAGCAAGCACTTTTCCCCGAGAAAACCATCGGACTCAGTGTGAAGCAGCAAATGTTTATGCAAACTTCCCATATTCTAATAGAGTAAACACAAGATCCTTGCACTGAATGGTCCTGATTTTATAAAATTAACTACTTTATGGCATATCCCAATACCTCTTTTAAGTCTTCTTGTATTTGTTTTATTATAAGTGCATGACAATGAGGACAGCAGTGAATACTCTCAATGTCCAGATTTTTCTCTCTTATGTGTGCCACTGCGCCTGAAAACTTTCCAATCATAGCTGTAGCTCCGTCAGTGCAAATACTCGAGCAAACCTTTGCCTACTCAAACAACAGGCAAAGAAATATTTAAATTGATCAACTTATTTATGGAAGATCATGAGATTCGATGGCAGGTTTTTTCGAGTATTTGCACAAGCAACATCACATAACCTGCAACATCACATAACCTGCAACATGACATAACCTGCAACATCACATAACCTGCAACATCTGTTCACATAACCTGCAACATCACATAACCTGAACATCACATAACCTGCAACATGACATAACCTGCAACATCACATAACCTGCAACATCTGTTGATTTATTATCTGAAGCAAAAAGTTTGACTCACTTTTACTTACCTTATTAACTCTGTTAAGCAATTTGCTGGCAAGTCCTTGATTCTTCGAGAAATCAAGTTGTCAGAAAGGGACATAGAGTTAATATTTTTAAAAAAACTTCTCATCAGTCGTGCATTCTACCAAATCCTTTCCACATGGTTTTATTAAATCTTCTGCAATTGTACGAGCTTCACCTGCTTTTCCAATACGGTAACTAACACGATATAAAGCAATAAGAGCTCCTTTGTTGTCCTGATGGACAAATGAACAAAATGTAGCTTTCCTTGCATTTACTTGCAAACACTTAATTTTGAAATACTTGGAAGTTTAGTTTTTTAATTGTTGTTGATTGGTTTATAGACACAAAATAGCTTCTTAATGAAAACTCATTCAAGCACTTGAGTTTTATCATCATATAATGACATGTTGACCTGAGATCAGTGTTGGCATAACAAAGTCAGAAATAAAGATTTGTGGAGAAAGGCTAGGCTGGTAAAATAATATATTCTTCTGAAGAAAAAGGGTGACCTATTATTTTTACAATTTTTTTGTTTTTTAACAGAAAGGTTTAAGTTAAATAAAATATTAAGCCTAAATGTTAATCGAAATGAAACATGATGTCATAGAGCTCATTGGTGCCAAGTTTGTTTAATTAAACTACAATAAATCTAACCTAAACCTAGCAATTACCAATTATAATTGTCATAAATGTAATTATACTTCATATAAATATACTTTGAAATTGTAACAATTGATACTGTATCTAATTGCATTACAGTGTTTCAGATTTGGACAAGTTTCAGCTATGACGGTGTTTCATTTTGTTTGAGATTTAGCCACTAATCCAGATCTGGCTTGTATAAGACATTTGGCATCACTCCCCAGGGTTAACTGATGTTTCATACGAAGATTACTAAGTTATCTTGCATCTCCAATGATGCGTGCGATCTTGAGATGGTGCCTATTCCCTTGGCTGTAGTTTCACTAGATAGGTACAGTGGAAATCTTGTTCATGTGCATCACTAATTAGATGACAAGGCATTTGGCTACCTTATGAGAGTCATAGCTGTTCCAGCCATTACCTGTGCTTGGTTGAATTTCTTCACTTTGATGTTCAGAGCACTGTGTAGAAATCACATAGTTTCATATTGAAAAACCATGGTCTTGTTTATCAACTGTTTTAACTGCTGTGTTTTAGAACCACCAGCACTGTCATTAATGTGTTTCAAGTGAGCTTTATCAAATTTCCAGAACATAATCAGACATTTTAATCAACTGAAAGAAAACAAATTTCATTAGATTGAATAAAGATTATACTTTGTAAATGTGGATATGGTCAATATTTGTTACAAATGATGGATATTTTGAATAACTAACAGCCAGCTTGAAATACAAGATGACTAATCCATTAAGTGTCCTAATCAGTCTCCCTTGGCCCTGAGTGTGTGGGTCTGGCTATTGAAATTCACCACTTGGTGACTTTTGTACCTATCAAAACTGGCCTTTTTGTGACTTTTATTGTCAATGAAATCAACCTCTTTTGTGGTCATTGAGACGAACCTTCTCGGTGACTTGTAAGGCTAATGAAATTAATTTCTGCTACTGCTTATGACTGAAGATATTAAATAAATTGGTTGTTTATTTGAGCAATTTTAAAGTTTAAGATTGTTTATATAATGGTTGTTTCAGTCTGACACCATCTCTAAAAATGTTTAGTGTGTGTGTATGATCACTGTAGATAACATACTAAATTGTATCATCATTGTAGAATGTAGAGTCTATTGTATATAAAATATTCATTATTAATATGACATTGTTCCCTTTGTTTACATGGGAAATTAATAGGTATGTGTATGATGAACATGTGCTCAGTAGACAACAGTGCTCTTGTGTTGGAACTAATATTGTTGGTGAATTAGAAAGAAAGAGACACAGAGAAATGAAAGGTGCTAATATTGCTTATGTGTAGAAGGAAGTAAAAGATGTTACTACATTAAAGAAAGATGAAAAAGAGTACTGTGTTTAAATTAGAAAAAGTGAAATTCATTAGTAGTGTTACTACATTAGGGAAAGAGGTAAAATACACAATTGTTACTACATCAGATAAAAAGATGAAATACATTAATATTGTTATTACCTTAGAGAAAGAGGTGAAATACATTAATATTGTTACTACATCAGATAAAAAGATGAAATACATTAATATTGTTACTACATCAGATAAAAAGATGAAATACATTAATATTGTTATTACCTTAGAGAAAAAGGTGAAATACATTAATATTGTTATTACCTTAGAGAAAGAGGTGAAATACATTAATATTGTTACTACATCAGATAAAAAGATGAAATACATTAATATTGTTACTACATCAGATAAAAAGATGAAATACATTAATATTGTTACTACATTAGCTCAGTATTGTATTTACTGTAATAAACATCTTATTAGGACACAAGTATGATCTTATTCAGAGGTACTTTAACTTTATTCAATAAATTGTGTGTAATGTATTTTTTACTGACTTGAATAGTGGTACCAGGTTGTCTGTATTATATATTGTCGTGCAGATACTCGATGGTGATATTGCTCAGGTAATGGGCAAGGGCTTTTCAGTTGACCAAGCTACCTCAGCTTTGAAGAATCATGGTGGAGACTTGGGTGCTGCTTTGTCTTCTATATGTCACCAACAAGGTTTCTGGTGGACAGAATAATGAAACCAGAAACACAGTATTGTCGAGGGCAGGTTAGTTTTAATATCAGCTGTGTATGTACTAAATCATCTTCTGAACGTGAAATGTTTTAAACATATTATATAGTTATAAAGTAATGTTAAGATGTTTTTGTTAACCAGTAATTATTAGTTGTACAGGCCAAGATAATTATTTAGTGATTAAAAAATAGGTCCAAGTATTGACTGATTGAAGTTAAGAGAGTACTTGAAATAGAGGGTACAATAAATGTTTCCTTCTGAAAACGTGAGACACATGTCAGAGTCACAAGTATTTAAAGTGCTTTTCTCTAGCCACCAAATTATATTTCACATGTTGGCAGATTGCTTATTTACAAAACAAAAACTCAACATACTAAGAAACCAAATAAACACAGCCATAAAACTATGCTCACCAGATAAAATTAACGATGAATTAGACAAAATAAAACAATACTTCACCAACATCAATAAGTTTCCTCCACAAACCGTAGAAAACATTATACGCACACACCTAGACAGAAAGCAAAATCAACCAACTAAAGTAAATACAGCTCACGAATCAAAAAAACCACTTAAACCATATACTGCTGTATACCATATATTCCCGACATCAGCAAACAAATAACCAACATTTGGCAAAATTAGTAACAAAATATGACATTCCAATTAATACCAAATTTATTCAAAACCCGCACAAAACTGAGGTCTATACTATGTAAAAACTACACTGACAAACACCACACCAACATTATTTATAAAATACAATGTGATAACTGCCACGACTTCTATATTGGAGAAACAAGTAGAAAAATGGAAACCAGATTCAAAGAACATAAAAGTCACCTTCACACGTTTTCTGTGCAAGTCAAATAAACACAACATAACCATAGAAAACACTCAAATACTAAATAAAGAAACAAACATAAACAAACGTAAAATTAAAGAAGCCTTTACTTATACAACAACTTAAACCCAAAATAAACCAATATAAAGGAACGCCTTTATACCTATATTAATATAATAAATAAAATTATATATTCAAACATCTAATACCGCCCTCTACATTTCGACACACAGTTACACAACCCCTTTCAAACATGTGGTCAGCTTCCGGTCAGTTACCTCTTTCTTTGTGAACCTGACGATGACCGAAGAAGGTCGAAACGTTGTTCGCTCTTCTATGTAAAGTGTTTTCTCAGCCCAAACGAGCCGTTTTTGCATATAAATTTCTCAACAAGTGGGTTTCTCGTCATCACTGAAACACTACATTGTGGTCTGTTCTCATGATTTATTTATATTTTGGTTCTTGTGTTTGGTGCTAGAAAAACTACATTGTGGTCTGTTCTTATGATTTATTTATATTTTGGTTCTTGTGTTTGTTGATACAAATACTACATTGTGGTCTGTTCTCATGATTTATTTATATTTTGGTTCTTGTGTTTGTTGATACAAACACTACATTGTGGTCTGTTCTCATGATTTATTTATATTTTGGTTCTTGTGTTTGTTGACACAAACACTACATTGTATTTTGTTCTCATGATTTATTTATATTTTGGTTCTTGTGTTTGTTGATACAAACACTACATTGTGGTCTGTTCTCATGATTTATTTATATTTTGATTCTTGTGTTTGTCGATACAAACACTACATTGTGGTCTGTTCTCATGATTTATTTATATTTTGGTTCTTGTGTTTGTTGATACAAACACTACATTGTATTTTGTTTTCATGATTTATTTATATTTTGGTTCTTGTGTTTGTTGATACAAACACTACATTGTGGTCTGTTCTCATGATTTATTTATATTTTGGTTCTTGTGTTTGTTGATACAAACACTACATTGTGGTCTGTTCTCATGATTTATTTATATTTTGGTTCTTGTGTTTGTTGATACAAACACTACATTGTATTTTGTTCTCATGATTTATTTATATTTTGGTTCTTGTGTTTGTTGATACAAACACTACATTATGGTCTGTTCTCATGATTTATTTATATTTTGGTTCTTGTGTTTGCCGATACAAACACTACATTGTGGTCTGTTCTCATGATTTATTTATATTTTGGTTCTTGTGTTTGTCGATACAAACACTACATTGTGGTCTGTTCTCATGATTTATTTATATTTTGGTTCTTGTGTTTGTTGACACAAACACTACATTGTGGTCTGTTCTCATGATTTATTTATATTTTGGTTCTTGTGTTTGTTGACACAAACACTACATTGTGGTCTGTTCTCATGATTTATTTATATTTTGGTTCTTGTGTTTGTTGATACAAACACTACATTGTGGTCTGTTCTCATGATTTATTTATATTTTGGTTCTTGTGTTTGTTGATACAAACACTACATTATGGTCTGTTCTCATGATATATTTATATTTTGGTTCTTCATATAGCAATATTGCACTTTTATTACATATAATGCAAAAACTTAAATTTCTCTGATTTGTCTGTTTGTTTGTTTTCACCATTTGTTCATGTAGCAACATCATCCAGAACCTGTCTTAAAATCAAATATTTAAAAGAAAATGTAGTTGGTTTTAATATTTTCTATTGATAATTTAGTATGATTAATTTTGGTAATATTTCAAAATGGGAAGTTTTTTTGTTCTCACTAGACCTACAAACATGAACTTAGCTTAAGAGGATCTCATCAACTTTTCAGAATCAGTCATTATCACACTACCAGTAAAACCTCTTCAATACTAAAAGTCAATAAATGTGTTTGAGCTACCACTCAGAAACATTTCAAGAGTTTAGTTTCATTGTAATTGATATACATTGTTATCATTTGATCAGTTGAATAGAGGCTTTAGCAGCATGTACTGTAGTTACTCAAAAAACATGTTTTGTTAATTTTGTTTAACTTTCAGTTAGAAAGCTTGTAATCAAGATGTATTTGTATAAATACTTTTACAGATCAGAACAGAAGAAGAGAGAAGAAAATGAGGAAACAGATGTTATACAGAGCAGACCATCTGGGCCGACAACTCTTTTGAATTCCTCCAAAACCAAATACCTTTGTCTGATGGTATGAAATTTAATTAGTGTTAGTATTTCATGACAAGTCTGCTGACTGTGATTTCAGTACTGTATTTTAACACTTATGCATAGATGACCCTGTTTTGGGTGGAAAATTCTGTGTTCAAGTTTGTTTTGCTAAAACTCATATGTTCTTGCTTTTATATCAGAATAAAGCATGGTCTGAAAGTTAGTTGTCCACACATTAATTTACATTTTTTTTTAGAATAATGTTGGGTTTGCCCTAGCACTAGTATTCTTTGAGCATCATTGAGAGAGCTACTTTTATTTTCCGTCAGTCTGTGTGCCTTGCTCGTGTATTGTTCATAGATATGTGTTTGTTAAACTGAAAGTTATAAAATTGCTGTTGTGGGTCAACAGAACTTACGTAAAAAACAGACTAAGTAAAGAATAAAGAATACTAAATAATGTGGTTATTAGTCAATGGAACCAAAGTAAAACCACTTTAAAAAAAATCCAATTCTGGAACACTCTAGAAAAGTGGCATTTTATTATAACGCCAGAGATAGTAATTTCTTTTTAATTGTTCATATCATTTTATTACAACGTCAGAGATAGTAATTTGTTTTAATTGTTCATATTTTATTATAACGTCAGAGATAGTAATTTGTTTTTAAGTGTTCATATCATTTTATTACAACGCCAGAGATAGTAATTTGTTTTAATTGCTCATATTTTATTACAACGTCAGAGATAGTAATTTGTTTTAATTGTTCATATTTTATTACAACGCCAGAGATAGTAATTTGTTTTTAATTGTTCATATCATTTTATTGCAACGCCAGGATAGTAATTTGTTTTAATTGTTCATATTTTATTTTAACGTCAGATATAGTAATTTGTTTTAATTGTTCATATTTTATTATAACATCAGAGATAGTAATTTGTTTTAATTGTTCATATTTTATTCCAACGTCAGAGATAGTAATTTGTTTTAATTGTTCATATTTTATTATAACATCAGAGATAGTAATTTGTTTTAATTGTTCATATTTTATTACAACGTCAGAGATAGTAATTTGTTTTAATTGTTCATATTTTATTACAACGTCAGAGAGAGTAATTTGTTTTAATTGTTCATATCATTTTATTATAACGTCAGGATAGTAATGTTTTTAATTGTTCATATTTTATTGCAACGCCAGAGATAGTAATTTGTTTTAATTGTTCATATTTTATTATAACGTCAGAGATAGTAATTTGTTTTAATTGTTCATATTTTATTATAACGCCAGAGATAGTAATTTGTTTTAATTGTTCTTATTTTATTACAACGTCAGAGATAGTAATTTGTTTTTAATTGTTTATATTTTAATTACAACATCAGAGATAGTAATTTGTTTTAATTGTTCATATTTTATTACAACGTCAGAGATAGTAATTTGTTTTTGATTGTTCATATTTTATTATAACGTCAGAGATAGTAATTTGTTTTTAATTGTTCATATTTTATTATAACGTCAGAGATAGTAATTTATTTTTAATTGTTCATATTTTATTATAACGTCAGAGATAGTAATTTGTTTTTAATTGTTCTTATTTTATTACAACGTCAGAGATAGTAATTTGTTTTTAATTGTTTATATTTTTAATTACAACATCAGAGATAGTAATTTGTTTTTAATTGTTCATATTTTATTACAACGTCAGAGATAGTAATTTGTTTTTAATTGTTCATATTTTATTACAACGTCAGAGGTAGTAATTTGTTTTTAATTGTTCATATTTTATTACAACATCAGAGATAGTAATTTGTTTTTAATTGTTCATATTTTATTACAACGTCAGAGATAGTAATTTGTTTTTAATTGTTCATATTTTATTACAACGTCAGAGGTAGTAATTTGTTTTTAATTGTTCATATTTTATTACAACGTCAGAGATAGTAATTTGTTTTTAATTGTTCATATTTTATTACGTCACAGATAGTAATTTGTTTTTAATTGTTCGTATTTTATTATAACGTCAGAGATAGTAATTTGTGTTTAATTGTTCGTATTTTATTACAACGTCAGAGATAGTAATTTGTTTTAATTGTTCATATTTTATTACAACTTCAGAGATAGTAATTTGTTTTTAATTGTTTATATTTTATTACGTCAGAGATAGTAATTTGTTTTTAATTGTTCGTATTTTATTATAACGTCAGAGATAGTAATTTGTTTTTAATTGTTAATATTTTATTACAACATCAGAGATTGTAATTTGTTTTTAATTGTTCATATTTTCTTACAACGTCAGAGATAGTAATTGGTTTTTAATTGTACATATTTTATTACAACGTCAGAGGTAGTAATTTGTTTTTAATTGTTCATATTTTATTACAACGTCAGAGATAGTAATTTGTTTTTAATTGTTTATATTGTATTACAACGTCAGAGATAGTAATTTGTTTTTAATTGTTCATATTTTATTACAATGTCAGAGATAGTAATTTGTTTTAATTGTTCATATTTTATTACAACATCAGAGATAGTAATTTGTTTTAATTGTTCATATTTTATTATAACGTCAGAGATAGTAATTTGTTTTTAATTGTTCATATTTTATTACAACGTCAGAGATAGTAATTTGTTTTAATTGTTCATATTTTATTACAACGTCAGAGATAGTAATTTGTTTTTAATTGTTCATATTTGATTACAACATCAGAGGTAGTAATTTGTTTTTAATTTTTCATATTTTATTTTAACGTCAGAGATAGTAATTTGTTTTTAATTGTTCATATTTTATTACAACGTCAGAGATAGTAATTTGTTTTTAATTGTTCATATTTTATTATAACGTCAGAGATTGTAATTTGTTTTTAATTGTTCATATTTTATTACAACGTCAGAGGTAGTAATTTGTTTTTAATTGTTCATATCATTTTATTACAATGTCAGAGATAGTAATTTGTTTTTAATTGTTTATATTTTTAATTACAACATCAGAGATAGTAATTTGTTTTTAATTGTTCATATTTTATTACAACGTCAGAGATAGTAATTTGTTTTTATTACAACATCAGAGATTGTTCATATTTTATTATAACGTCAGAGATAGTAATTTGTTTTTAATTGTTCATATTTTATTATAACGTCAGAGATAGTAATTTATTTTTAATTGTTCATATTTTATTATAACGTCAGAGATAGTAATTTGTTTTTAATTGTTCTTATTTTATTACAACGTCAGAGATAGTAATTTGTTTTTAATTGTTTATATTTTTAATTACAACATCAGAGATAGTAATTTGTTTTTAATTGTTCATATTTTATTACAACGTCAGAGATAGTAATTTGTTTTAATTGTTCATATTTTATTACAACGTCAGAGGTAGTAATTTGTTTTAATTGTTCATATTTTATTACAACATCAGAGATAGTAATTTGTTTTTAATTGTTCATATTTTATTACAACGTCAGAGATAGTAATTTGTTTTTAATTGTTCATATTTTATTACAACGTCAGAGGTAGTAATTTGTTTTTAATTGTTCATATTTTATTACAACGTCAGAGATAGTAATTTGTTTTTAATTGTTCATATTTTATTACGTCACAGATAGTAATTTGTTTTTAATTGTTCGTATTTTATTATAACGTCAGAGATAGTAATTTGTGTTTAATTGTTCGTATTTTATTACAACGTCAGAGATAGTAATTTGTTTTAATTGTTCATATTTTATTACAACTTCAGAGATAGTAATTTGTTTTTAATTGTTTATATTTTATTACGTCAGAGATAGTAATTTGTTTTTAATTGTTCGTATTTTATTATAACGTCAGAGATAGTAATTTGTTTTTAATTGTTAATATTTTATTACAACATCAGAGATTGTAATTTGTTTTTAATTGTTCATATTTTCTTACAACGTCAGAGATAGTAATTGGTTTTAATTGTACATATTTTATTACAACGCCAGAGGTAGTAATTTGTTTTAATTGTTCATATCATTTTATTACAACGTCAGGATAGTAATTTGTTTTTAATTTTTCATATTTTATTTTAACGTCAGAGATAGTAATTTGTTTTTAATTGTTCATATTTTATTACAACGTCAGAGATAGTAATTTGTTTTTAATTGTTCATATTTTATTATAACGTCAGAGATTGTAATTTGTTTTTAATTGTTCATATTTTATTACAACGTCAGAGATAGTAATTTGTTTTTAATTGTTCATATTTTATTACAACGTCAGAGATAGTAATTTGTTTTTAATTGTTTATATTGTATTACAACGTCAGAGATAGTAATTTGTTTTTAATTGTTCATATTTTATTACAATGTCAGAGATAGTAATTTGTTTTTAATTGTTCATATTTTATTACAACATCAGAGGTAGTAATTTGTTTTTAATTGTTCATATTTTATTATAACGTCAGAGATAGTAATTTGTTTTTAATTGTTCATATTTTATTACAACGTCAGAGATAGTAATTTGTTTTAATTGTTCATATTTTATTACAACGTCAGAGATAGTAATTTGTTTTTAATTGTTCATATTTGATTACAACATCAGAGGTAGTAATTTGTTTTTAATTGTTCATATTTTATTATAACGTCAGAGATAGTAATTTGTTTTAATTGTTCATATTTTATTACAACGTCAGAGATAGTAATTTGTTTTTAATTGCTCATATTTTATTACAACATCAGAGATAGTAATTTGTTTTTAATTGTTCATATTTTATTACAATGTCAGAGGTAGTAATTTGTTTTTAATTGTTCATATCATTTTATTACAATGTCAGGATAGTAATTTGTTTTTAATTTTTCATATTTTATTATAACGTCAGAGATAGTAATTTGTTTTTAAGTGTTCATATCATTTTATTACAACGTCAGAGATAGTAATTTGTTTTTAATTGCTCATATTTTATTACAACATCAGAGATAGTAATTTGTTTTTAATTGTTCATATTTTATTACAACGTCAGAGGTAGTAATTTGTTTTTAATTGTTCATATCATTTTATTACAATGTCAGGATAGTAATTTGTTTTTAATTTTTCATATTTTATTATAACGTCAGAGATAGTAATTTGTTTTTAATTGTTCGTATTTTATTTCCAATATTTAAGCTATTAAGCCACATAAATATATTGGATAAAACGTAACTCAGTTTGGTATAGTAGGTTTGTGATCTTGAATTAGCTCACTATTTTATCAATAAGTTGTATTCTCTTCTGTTCTATGTTATTGGTAGCACGATAGTTAAGGTTGCAGTTGTTGCCCAGTAATAGTTTAGTTAGCTGTATCTTTGGTTTTGAGTGTTCTCGTCAAAACAATTTAAATTCACTCATTATAATATGGAGGAAACTGAATTACAGCATAAGTAAAATAACAGCGCCATGTTTTTAAAATGCAAATTTAAAAATATATTCTGTTTCCATTTACAAGATTTTTAAACTCTAGTTAAGTATATGAAAAATTTATAGGATTAAAAACTTGCCAGATATTCTTGCCTTTTCAGCCATAGGGGAATGACAATGTTATGAGTCAATCCCTCTATTTGTAGTTCACAGTTATGGGTGATATGAGATTGCTCGAGTATCTCTGTCATAAACAAATTTTTTAGTTTTCTTTTTTATTATTTCCTAAAAATTTAACTGTTGGTAAGATAAAATAATAATTATCAAAATGTTTATTATATGAAAGTGATGTTATTCAAGTTTTATTTATGTTGTTTGTAAGTTTAAGCTACTTGTAGGATATCCAATATACTATATTTTTATTTTGGTCAAATACTCATTTGCCTAATAAATAAGTTACCATTATATATTATTTTATTCTACAGGGTTAATGTAAAAAAACCTTAAAATCTCAGGTACTGTGTTTAAATATAAGGGTGATAAAAATCTTATATTTTCACGTAGCACTTAAGCTTTAAATTTTTTTTTTAATAGTACTTCCATGTTTAAATGACATTAAAACATAATTCTATTGGTTGATTATGAAACATTTAGTAAGTGTGTAATTATAGATAAACAATTAAAGTCATAGAATTGTTGTAAACACACTTATGAACATGTAAGACATATACAGAAAATACAATTTTTGACACAAGTTTTGTGGCTCTTTAAAAACATCTGGGAAAATATATAAAGTTATTGAAACAGAACTGATAACTGAACAAATGTTTCATTGTTTTTACATGTTCAACAGTGCATGAACAAACACACGTAAAAACTCAAAACTCAGATATCCATTTCCAAACACTTTACTGGAGTTTTACTATGTCTTAAGAGGTATTATGCTATCATATTAAGGCTGAAAATGAGTATTTGCTCAAAACATTGCTAAATAAATTATATTTAGTTTTACTACATTATTATGTTTTCACTATGATTGTATTTTATTAGTTTTAGAGATGTTCAGTATTTCATATAACACTGCACAGGTACTAATAAGAAAGGTTGGGTAAATAGAACAAGTACAGAAGACTGAAGGATGTGGTTATAGATCAGCAGAACCTGTGTATAAAACTACTAGTTAAATACAACAGGAAGTACATAATAGTGAAGGATGTGGTTATAGATCAACAGAACCTGTGTATAAAACTACTAGTTAAATACAACAGGAAGTACATAATAGTGAAGGATGTGGTTATAGATCAACAGAACCTGTGTATAAAACTACTAGTTAAATACAACAGGAAGTACATAATAGTGAAGAATGTGGTTATAGGTCAACAGAACCTGTGTATAAAAACACTGAGAATACTGTGGAATAGTGCTTCTGTTTTCTTCACCAAGTATATAAATATAGATATCACTTCTCAGGCTGTTTTGATCATTTATTATCAGTATAAGTAATGTTTACTGAATACCTAAAAATTACAGTTAAAACAGTTTATCATAAATTTAAAAAAATAATAAATATATTCATTAAAGAATGAGGAGATGAAGTTGTTATATTGTATTTACAGATTCTAAGAACAGTGGATTTTCATCTGCAAACAGTAATCGTTCTTCCAAGGCTTCAGCAACAGTTGTGGTAAAGGCCCTTAATTTGTGATGCGTGTTTGTATATATACATATTTTCTTAGATATATAATGTTGAATTTTTTTATTACTAAAACTAAACTAATTTGTGAAGAAAATTTTGTAAATCAATGACCAGCACTTTCCTTTTATATCTGTGAGGCAGTGGCAAGTGCTTGAGCATCGGTTTAAGTTATTTTATCTCCAGTAAAACTAGATAGTAAAACCGATTAAGATGTGTAGTTTGGCATTATTACCACATTAAATCTTTATCTCTTCTTTTATGTTATATGATAACAGAGAAATTATGACATAATTATTACTTTAATATCATGTTTGAAATTGTTTCTCAGTTTTCTGTACTTCTATGTTTAACTATTTTTTATTAAGGTTCTATTGACTCTGATCCATACTTTATATTTTTTGAAGGTTGTACTGACTTTGATCCACAATATTTATTTTATTAAGGTTCTGTTGACTCTGATCTACACTGTATATTTTATTAAGGTTCTATTGACTCTGATCCACACTGTATATTTTATTAAGGTTCTATTGACTCTGATCCATACTGTATATTTTATTAAGGTTCTATTGACTCTGATCCACACTGTATATTTTATTAAGGTTCTGTTGACTCTGATCTACACTGTATATTTTATTAAGGTTCTGTTGACTCTGATCTACACTGTATATTTTGTTAAGGTTCTGTTGACTCTGATCCACACTGTATATTTTATTAAGGTTCTGTTGACTCTGATCTACACTGTATATTTTGTTAAGGTTCTGTTGACTCTGATCCACACTGTATATTTTATTAAGGTTCTGTTGACTCTGATCCACACTGTATATTTTATTAAGGTTCTGTTGACTCTGATCTACACTGTATATTTTGTTAAGGTTCTACTGAATCTGATTGACACTGTATATTTTATTAAAGGTTCTACTGAATCTGATTGACACTGTATATTTTATTAAGGTTCTACTGAATCTGATTGACACTGTATATTTTATTAAAGGTTCTACTGACTCTGATTGACACTGTATATTTTATTTAAGCAATGCAATATTTTCACTTTCATTGTTCATACATACCCAATTGGGAAAGCCAACTACAATGATGAAATTCCTCAAGTACAGTTAAGCTCCTCAGGAACAAACGAATGTGATATTTCAATCCCTGGTTTATTTTTAAGAAATTAAAATCATAAAAATATAATTTCTGTAGTTACCAAAAATGTTTATTGAAAATAATGATTGTAATAATTTAAAGTTGAAATGGAAGAAAATTATAATAATTATAAGTGACATGCTATATTCCTATTAATATTTGATCTAGTTGTTGGATCACAAAAACTTTTGTAAATCTGATGTGAAGTATACTGACTGAACGGTGTACTGACAGTTTTAGTAGAAAACTGTAAAGGAAACTTTGAGTGTTAAATAAAATGAAAATCTGCATTATTAGTTTAGTATTTGTAGGATTAAAACATGTTTTTATTGATTTTAGTTGATCATTCTTTATTTGAGGTGGATATCTTGTTTTGTTTTCCATTGTGTTGGGTCAGTTGAATTGGTCCTTTTCCAGCATAGCAACAGCAGGATTTTCTGATAAGCGATTCTACTGACTTTTATTATTTTTTTTTAAACTACTGTGTGGTGTGTTTCTGTTTATGTTAGCTGACTATTAAACATAAATATGTTACTGGTAATATACTTGAAATCAAACATGGTCATAAACCTTATGTACCTGATCTCTTTCAGCCTGCCTAAGTTACTAGTTATAAATTGTGACAATAGGAAGAGAAAGAGATTATTGTATAAATGTTTCACAGTAGTTGAGTCACAACTTGGTAATTGTCAAAGAAAATAATATATTATATGTTATGTAGAACAACTCACCAACATCCAGTGAACAGCAAAGGTTCAGACCAGATTCAGGAAGATCACAAAAGGATGGATTATCCGTGATAAGAGGAAGTTTCGAGAAAGGACAGTGGAGCTACTAGGTATCCAAACCAAAGAAATAGTTATTCAGGACAACAGCAAGAAATATACAGGAATAAACCTCCTTACAATCAGCCTTCCCTTCTAACAACAGGGGCAGGACAAATATTCTTCAAATAAAATATCAGATAATAGCTCAAAGAAAAGTAATGAAAATGTCACCAGTAGTAACAAAACAAACAACCCAAAACAAAGTGAACGAAAGGGTACTAAAAGTTCATTTCACATGAGGCAAACAGTGCCGAACCAAACCAGAGAGCTTTTGTTAATGGTGTAAAAGTCAACCCGAACAATCCCACCTCAGTCGGAGAGAAAGTTTTAGCCAGATACTGGGAAGATGGGAAGGTGAGCTAAGCTTAGTAATTTGTAAACCATACTTATGTAAGGTGTAGCTGTACATGTAAACCATACTTATGTAAGGTGTAGCTGTACATGTAAGCCATACTTATGTAAGGTGTAGCTGTACATGTAAACCATACCTATGTAAGGTGTAGCTGTACATGTAAACCATTACATATATAATTTCATGTATTCAAAGAAACAGTTTTATGTTAACTGATATAATAACAAATTCTAATATGTACAAGTCATGCACTGACAGTACTCCTGAAACAATGACATGTACAAGTTCTGCACTGACAGTACTCCTGAAACAATGACACGTACAAGTTCTGCACTGACAGTACTCCTGAAACAATGACACGTACAAGTTCTGCACTGACAGTACTCCTGAAACAATGACACGTACAAGTTCTGCACTGACAGTACTCCTGAAACAATGACACATACAAGTTCTGCACTGACAGTACTCCTGAAACAATGACACGTACAAGTTCTGCACTGACAGTACTCCTGAAACAATGGCAAGTACAAGTTCTACATTGACAGTACTTCTGAAACACTGAAATGTATACTAACTGGTATATACCAGTATTATCCCATAAAAATGTGTTTACAATGGTTTTTTGTTAACTAGAATCTAGCACTGGTCATAATAACTTACGTAGAATATGACCCTGTTCATGATAATCTGTTAATTGTAATCCAGTCCTCTTCATAATAACCAGTTAACTATAACTTACTCTTGTTCATAATAACCTGTTAACTATAATCCAGTCCTCTTCATAACAACCTGTTAACTATAATCTACTCTTGTTCATAATAACCTGTTAACTATAATCTACTCTTGTTCATAATAACCTGTTAACTATAATCTACTCTTGTTCATAATAGCCTGTTAACTATAATCCAGTCCTATTCATAATAACCTGTTAACTATAATCTAATGTTGCTTATAATAAACAGTTATGTATTATCCAGCTCTCTTCATAATAATCTATTAGCTATAATCTACTCTTGTTCATAATAAACTGTTAACTCTAATATAGACGTCTTCATAATAACATGTTTACTATAATGCATTCCTCTTTATAACCTGTTAATTATAATCTCAATTCTTGGAATTTTAACCTTTTTAAATAATATGTAGATTAAGTTATTTGACCCATATTGTTTGTTAGATGTGGTCATAACCGATTAATATGTCAGTAATGTGATTGTTATAAACACACTGTACTATTAACATGTCATTTTTATTTAAAGAAAAATATTTTTTATGAAACTTTATTAATGAACTCAAGTTTTAACAATATTTTTACAAAACCTTATTTTATTAAGTGTCGTCACTTCTAACTAGTGTCTGTACTTTGTCAGTTTTATAGGGCTGTGGTACATGCTGTTGCACATAATGCTTACACGTGCGTTGTTCAGTTTGTTGACTATGGCAACTATGAAGAAGTTACAATAAGTGATATACAACAAGTTAGCCTTTCAGATTGGGTAAGCAGTCTCAGCAACATACAGTGAAAATCTGCCTTAATCCTTGTCATGTTTCATATTGATAGTTAAGCACAACCTTTATTTTGATTACAAATATTTTGAAGATGTATTGTCATAAATGTTTGTAATTTACTTCTTGTTATGCAGTGTAGCAGAGTTCATAAGGTTTTAAACATAGTTTTCAAAAATTTAACCACTACATTTCATCCAAATTTTTTAAACTTTAACATAAGTGGTTTTAATATTGTTCCATGTTTTGATCACTTATTTTAATTATTTGTACACTGAAAGAGTTCATGCCACTTTGTAAATAAACAAGAAAATGTAATAAGGATTTAATGTATGTTGTAACCAACCTGGTCTCTTGACCTTTATTAACATGTTAGAAAAAGTAATAAGGATTTAATGTTTGTTGTAACCAACCTGGTCTCATGACCTTTGTTAACATGTTAGAAAATGTAATAAGGGTTTTTAATGTATGTTTTAACCAACCTAGCCTCATAACCTATGTTAACATGTTAGAAATTGTAATAAGGGTTTAATATATGTTGTAAGCAACCTGGCCTCATGACCTTTCTTAACATGTTAGAAAATGTAATAAGGGTTTAATGTATGTTGTAAACAACCTAGCCTCGTAACCTTTGTTAACATGTTAGAAAATGTAATAAGGATTTAATGTATGTTGTAACCAACCTGGTCTCTTGACCTTTGTTAACATGTTAGAAAATGTAATAAGGGTTTAACGTATGTTGTAACCAACCTGGTCTCTTGACCTTGTTAACATGTTAGAAAATGT
Source organism: Tachypleus tridentatus (assembly GCF_004210375.1). Lineage (NCBI taxonomy): Eukaryota > Metazoa > Arthropoda > Merostomata > Xiphosura > Limulidae > Tachypleus > Tachypleus tridentatus. Next base: position 126,221,993 of record NC_134834.1, on the reverse strand, counting down.
AATTAGGGTTTAATGTATGTTGTAATCAACCTGGCCTCATGACCTTTGTTAACATGTTAGAAAATGTAATATGGGTTTAATGTATCTTGTAACCAACCTGGCCTCATGACCTTTGTTAACATGTTAGAAAATGTAATAAGGGTTTAATGTATGTTGTAACCAACCTGGCCTCATAACCTTTGTTAAAATGTTAGAAAATGTAATCAGGATTTAATGTATGTTGTAACCAACCTTTGTTAACATGTTAGAAAATGTAATAAGGGTTTAATGTATCTTGTAACCAACCTGGCCTCATGACCTTTGTTAACATGTTAGAAAATGTAATAAGGGTATAATGTATGTTGTAACCAACCTGGCCTCATAACCTTTGTTAAAATGTTAGAAAATGTAATAAGGATTTAATGTATGTTGTAACCAACTTTTGTTAACATGTTAGAAAATGTAATAAGGGTTTAATGTATGTTGTAACCAACCTTTGTTAACATGTTAGAAAATGTAATAAGGATTTAATGTGTGTTGTAATCAACCTGGCCTTATGACCTTTGTTAACATGTTAGAAAATGTAATAAGGATTTAACGTATGTTGTAACCAACCTGGTCTCTTGACCTTTGTTAATATGTTAGAAAATGTAATTAGGGTTTAATGTATGTTGTAACCAACCTGGCCTCATGACCTTTGTTAACATGTTAGAAAATCTAATAAGGGTTTAATGTATGTTGTAACCAACCTGGCCTCATGACCTTTGTGACATGTTAGAAAATGTAATAAGGATTTAATGTATGTTGTAACCAACCTAGCCTCGTAACCTTTGTTAACACGTTAGAAAATGTAATAGATAATATGTTGTAACCAACCTGACCTGATGACCTCTGGTAATGAGTACAGTGCTTTCTTTTGGTAAGGTAGAACAAAGAAAATATAGTTATTGTACAGTCTTGCTACTGGAAATGAGCTAGTAATGTATAATGTGAACTGAAGTTTCTCTAGTGTCTTTGTGATGTACAACTACAAGACAGTGGTCAAACATATGTTTATCTGAAGTACATTAATGGTAGAAGCATGTTCATCAAAGCTTGTTTTGTATTTTATTGATAAATTGACAGAATTATGAAGATGACAGTTTCCACTGCTTCTTGGTGTGTTGGAAAAGTTTATTTATTGTTTTTCAGGTTAACCTGTGACAGTACTTAATCTTTGCATGGAGTTAAAGCATGTCTTGTAAATGAAGTTGTAAGAATGTTCTCTAGTGGCCTGGAGATGTATTAGTAAATATTAATAACAGCATCTCAACCTTTACATTTATTAACTGAAATATCTTCCTTTTCACTGGTTGAAGTTTGTTGCCACTCCATTTTGAAGTTACTTACAATTAAAGTGATGTATAAGTGTTATCACCTTCCTGGCAGTATTTCTATCACCTTAAAGAATATTTGTTGTTTATTGTAGCTTGGATTTTAGCTGAATTAAAAATGAATTTTTTTGTACAGAAATAGTTGAATAGTTTCAGTCATACTGCCATATTTTTTACTATAATGGTTTTAACCCTTAAAGAGTAGGAATGTTGTAGGTAGCAGCATTAATTTATGATGGCCACCATTCATAGAAAATTATTATAATATTTATATACAACAGCTTGTGTGATGATACCCACATCAGTTATAAAATTATCCACTCAATTATTTAAAGTATACAATGATTTTCTTTATATTTGCTAAGAGCCTGTGATTTTTCGAGAATATGATTATAAATATTTTGTTTCTCAGGTGGTTTTATTTCTCTCTCTTTCTGGTTTCATTAACCAGGCCTCTTGGTTCGCTTCTTTTCTGACCTCACAGCATGTGATTAACAGACTATTTATGTAACTCAGTTTTCAAAAGAACTACAGGCAGAGGATAAATACTGTTGAATAGAGCAGGCTATAAGCTATGCACATCAGTTTAATGTGAATGAAGTGATGTGAGGAGTAATTTGTTTTTTTTGAGAAAGTGACAGGGCCTAGGCCTAACTCGTGTGAAAATAATAATGGAATATAGGAGGAAGTTCAGAAGACTTAGGAATGAACTAAAGAACTACAAACTTTTTATAGTTTACTTAGTGGTTTCTGTTTGTTCCTAGAGGTGTTATATTAAATTATACTTGCTATGGAAATTTTCTTCAGTGATAAGATGTCAGGTAAGCCTTGTTACGTTTACAGAGTGTGATAGGTGAAAACAAAATGTTCGTGTGATTAGAATATTTATTGTGTAAACATTATTGTGAAACGTAGCATATTTAACGCATGCACATAAATAAAATAACTTACAGTTTATTATAATAATAATTATATATGTATATAAAGTGATTTTCACCAAGAATGTTGTTAGTAAACTATTTCCAGTTATCCCTAAATAAGAAAGGACTACCTTTCAAAAGTGCTCAGTTTATATGGTTTTATAGTTTTGTCTTATTTTAAACAAAATTATTGTTACACAGTCTGCATCGATGACATGTTAAGTTGTAGAAGATAATAAATCTCTATAAGTTTCCACACAATTTTTTTATGATTTCTAACTGAAAGTGGTCACAACTTAAAATTTCAAGATAAATATATTAATTAATTCCATTGAAGTTTAAACTGATGGATACATAAAACTGAACTTTTTATTTAAAAAAAACTTGAAATTTTCAAATAAAAGCAAATGTTTATTGTGATATTCCAAAAAACTTGTACTGTAAGAAGCAGTAACTCAAATTATATTGGTGACACATAACCAGTATCTAAAGAGATAAATATTTAACTAAGTTTATTTGATACACATCCTAGTAAAACTTGTGAATATTAGATTTTCACCACTTAAGTGTCATCATGCTAAATCTTGTATAGATAAAATTTGTTGTTCTGTCATTAATTGTTGGATAAACAGATATTTCTAAACCTTGTACTAGTATAGATAAAGTTTGTTGTTCTGTCATTAATTGTTGGATAAACAGATATTTCTAAACCTTGTACTAGTATAGATAAAGTTTGTTGTTCTGTCATTAATTGTTGGATAAACAGATATTTCTAAACCTTGTACTAGTATAGATAAAGTTTGTTGTTCTGTCATTAATTGTTGGATAAACAGATATTTCTAAACCTTGTACTAATATAGATAAAGTTTGTTGTTCTGTCATTAATTGTTGGATAAACAGATATTTCTAAACCTTGTACTAATATAGATAAAGTTTGTTGTTCTGTCATTAATTGTTGGATAAACAGATATTTGTAAACCTTGTACTAGTATAGATAAAATTTGTTGTTCTGTCATTAATTGTTGGATAAACAGATATTTCTAAACCTTGCACTAGTATAGATAAAGTTTGTTGTTCTGTCATTAATTGTTGGATAAACAGATATTTCTAAACCTTGTACTAGTATAGATAAAGTTTGTTGTTCTGTCATTAATTGTTGGATAAACAGATATTTCTAAACCTTGTACTAGTATAGATAAAGTTTGTTGTTCTGTCATTAATTGTTGGATAAACAGATATTTCTAAACCTTGTACTAATATAGATAATGTTTGTTCTGTCATTAATTGTTGGATAAACAGATATTTCTAAACCTTGTACTAGTATAGATAAAGTTTGTTGTTCTGTCATTAATTGTTGGATAAACAGATATTTCTAAACCTTGTACTAATATAGATAAAGTTTGTTCTGTCATTAATTATTGGATAAACAGATATTTCTAAACCTTGTACTAATATAGATAAAGTTTGTTGTTCTGTCATTAATTGTTGGATAAACAGATATTTCTAAACCCTGTACTAATATAGATAAAGTTTGTTGTTCTGTCATTAATTGTTGGATAAACAGATATTTCTAAACCTTGTACTAGTATAGATAAAGTTTGTTGTTCTGTCATTAATTGTTGGATAAACAGATATTTCTAAACCTTGTACTAGTATAGATAAAGTTTGTTCTGTCATTGATTGTTGGATAAACAGATATTTCTAAACCTTGTACTAATATAGATAATGTTTGTTCTGTCATTAATTGTTGGATAAACAGATATTTCTAAACCTTGTACTAGTATAGATAAAGTTTGTTGTTCTGTCATTAATTGTTGGATAAACAGATATTTGTAAACCTTGTACTAGTATAGATAAAGTTTGTTGTTCTGTCATTAATTGTTGGATAAACAGATATTTCTAAACCTTGTACTAATACAGATAAAGTTTGTTCTGTCAATAAATATAAAATATTGTGATTCTTACATGTTTTATATAACGTTAATAAATATAAAATATTATGATTCTTACATGTTTTATATAACATTAATAAATATAAAATATTGTGATTCTTACGTTTTATATAACATTAATAAATATAAAATATTGTGATTCTTACATGTTTTATATAACATTAATAAATATAAAATATTGTGATTCTTACATGTTTTATATAACTGTAGAAAATTCAGTACTTTTAAAACAATCAGCAGCAAAAGGAGTTTTTTGTACCTTAAATTTAGAAAAATTTATTGAGTACGAAGAATGAAAACTCACGAGATATCTCAGGTTTACTTGAAATTGTTGATCAGTTAAGGTAATAGATAATTTTGTTAATATCAGTACCAGTAACATACCCGAGAGAGGTCTAATGTTTTATTATTTACACAGTAAAATGTGTCAAGGTATATGTTTGTGTGTTTTGATACTGTACTATAGATGTACTAAGTATTTGATAATGTTTTTTACAGAATTACCACCAGCCTACTGTAGGTCAAACACCCTCTGGCTCAAACTGTCCACCTGCCTTTTCTGGTGATGAAATGGTTCACTTCAACTTTATGGGTACTATTGTGTTTAAGAGAGGGGGTCCAAACCCGTGGTGAAGCAGACTCCCCATGGAAGTGACAATAACCAAGGAAGGACTATAGACAGGAGTAGACACCAGAATCGACCATCTATGCAGCTTTATCAGTCTACCCAGAGACAAGCTTCAGGTCCTCTCTGAGATCCCCAGTAGGGTCCTGGTGCTGATTCTTTGGTATTCAGGTTAGATAAACTGTTTGGAGTATTTTTGGTACTGTTCTGAACAACTGTTAATGGGAAGAATGAAGCAAGAGATGTATGACTTTAGTAAACTCTGATGGTATTTGTGATTATAAGGACTATAATTCTTTTACTTACATAGATAGATAGATATGTTGTTTGTTACAGATGGTTCAGTTTATTAAATCTGCTGCATCACACTGATGTGATGCTGACAGAATTTGCTTTGAAAACATTTGTAGCTTCTTGTAGATAGGTTTAATATTTGATACAGATGCATTTGGTGATGCAGTTTATTAAAAAATATTGTATTACAATTACTAATGTCTGTTGTTTGTATTTATAATTATTCTACGTGACAAAAATAACCAAAAAAGCTGTAATTGTTAGCTATCAAGTATTAACATTAAATAAAAGAATAACCTAGCTAATAAATGTTCCATCATGCAGGTTTAATGAAATTAATTATGTTTGAGTAACTTCTCAGACATTGTTGAAGATATAGTGTTCGAGATGTCTTGTTGTTAAACCTGTTTCATTTAATTCTTTTTTACCTTGTAACTTAGTACGTGTGTGTGTTAGTACATTTTTATTAATTGATAACATGCATTAAAAAAACAGATATTATTATTTCCATAGGCCTGCTGTTGTAAACAAACTTTTTTGTTTTTCATCTGCACAGCTTTTGTTTCCTTAAATTAATAGTCTTAATTGTATTGCACATTGCAACAAATCCCACAATGGATTGATAGTGTATTTGACATGTATTTGAAAATACACTTAAGACTGCATTTCAACATTATTCCTCACACAAATTTGATAATTAATAAATCTGACTATATCAAGAAAACCACAATCTACTATAAATAAGTAGATTTGGACCCACACTAGAGTTTGTTAAAATTACGGAAGATATGCTGTGTAATTTACAGAAAAGTCAACACATCAGCCGTGAAACGTTACAGTTACTTTCACTTAAGTACCCAGTTCCAGGTCACTTTTACGTCTTACCAAAAATGCTTAAATCCAACAATCCGGGTTTTTCTCTTATTTCTAGCGGCAGTAAGCCTACTTACCTGCTTATGTTGATCACCACATCAAAGATAACCTCACACATGTTAAATTGTATATTAAAGACCCAACACATTTTCTCAACATTGTATCTAACATTAAGAGTAAAGGAAAACTTCCTCCAAACACTATTCTCTGTGTTATGGGTGTTTTCTCTCACACAAACATCCCCATAATGAAGGCCTAAAAATACCTAGAATCTTCTCTGCTAAAACTAGACAAACCCAATACTCAAATTATTACAGACTTAACTGTTACTTATACTTTTAACAGTTTTGAATTTAATAATGAATTCTATATTTAAATAAAAGACACAGCAATGGGTACTAAACTATGCCAACATTATTATGGGAGACGAGATGAAAGTGATGGAAAGTTGCAGAGACAAACCAATATTTTGGAGACACAACATTGATGGTTTTTGTTTCATTTGTGTAGGGCATGAAGATTCATTATTGTTAATAGACATGTTAACACCTCCCACAGTTCTATTAAATGTACTCTAGATTACTCCTCTACCCAAAAATTTCTTGGATGTAAACCTAACCTTAAAAGATGGATAAAATATAGTATTTGCATAATTAAAGCTGTCACCCTCCACACATCAAATGCAATATCACATTCAACCAAGCATTAGATTAAAGAAGATATGCTCTGATGGTAATAAATGTGACCATCACATTAATTCTTTGAAACAGACTATGACTGAAAGAGGTTACAAACAAAACACTGTCGCTCAACAACTGGACAAAGTTAACAAGTTACCACATGAATCTGCATTGAAATAATTACCTAAAAACAATTTTCGTGTTTCACTGGTTATCACCAATCATCCAAAACTTAAAAACCTACCTTTATACTAAAGAAACAGTTTTAACCTTCTTCAGATTAATGATTGATAAAAATCACTTTTTACCAAAGTTCCTGTTGTTTCTTTCAGAAAAAATAGAACTATACATTAACACTTCCTTCTAAATTCAACACCAGGTGGAGGTCATCTTTGCGATAGCAAGTGATGCCAAACCTGTAAGCTCATGCAGAAAGTGAACAAATTTTCAGATGAAAACAGCCAAAAAATTGATAAAGCCATAAACTGCTGTACAATAAATGTTATTCACTAAATCCAGTGCCAAAATGCAACTTACATTATGTAGGGTGCCCGCATGGCCAGGTGTGTTAAGATGTTCGACTTGTAATCTGAGGCTCACGGGTTTGAATCCCCCTCACACCAAACATGCTCACCCTTTCAGTTGTGTGGGCATTATAATGTGATAGTTAATCCCACTATTCATTGGTAAAAGAGTTGGCATTGGGTGGTGATGACTAGCTGCCTTCCCTCTTGTCTTACACTGCTAGATGAGGGACAGCTAGAGCAGATAGCCCTCGTGTAGCTTTGCTCGAAATTAAAAAACAATCAAACCATTATATAGGTCAAACCAAAACAATTATATGAGAACATTTCAATAACCACAGAACAACAATAAAAATAAACAAACAACTTCCAGTCACAAAACACTTTAACATACCTTTCTTTAAGACATTAAACTGAGATAAATTGTACATCTAATAGAAACATGGAACTTGAAGTTTACTGGATAGCATTGTTATATACTGTAATGCCAAATGACATTAACAGTATTATCCCTTAACATTATGTTACTTTAAAATATTTTCAAATGTAAATTCATAATGACAATTATTAATATTATTATTGCTGAAATATCTCTACATTGGTATTAATTACTATATATTAGCATGGTTTACTATATATTGTGCCACATTATTATTTTCTATATTTTCCACCCCCATTTGGAGTTATTTCAGTTTTCATGTTTATTTAATTTTATCATTATATAAATTAGTTAAATATTTTTATAACGATTATCACATATAAGTCTTTTATCTTCATTACATACCTCTTTGGCACAAATTAAACTTAGTCACTAACAACTCTCGGTTATCATTGGCTAGTTCTCAAGAAAAACTTGTATTTCACAACCAGTTTACGTTATGCTGACATCCGTTCCTACGTATTTCATTACACATTAAATATAACCCCTTATTCTCCTGAAAAATAGTGAACTGTTCAAAACCATTCAAGCTTTGGAACTTGTTTAAAAACATATCATATGTCAACTTCATCGAGAATGTATGAACTACTTACACTGACCCACTTGTTGAAACTGTATACCACACCGACCGATCAAAATGAACTACTTGTAACATGGACCAACTTGAAGAAACTACTTACCACACTGACCCACTTCTAATACGTATTGTCTCTCATCCTGTGTAGATTACTTATTGTGACAGTCCTGTACAGTTTACTTCCACTATCACATGTCTGTACTAGTTATTGTCTCCCATCCTGTGTAGATTACTTATTGTGATAGTCCTGTACAGTTTACTTCCACTATCACATGTCTGTACTAGTTATTGTCTCCCATCCTGTGTAGATTACTTATTGTGACAGTCCTGTACAGTTTACTTCCACTATCACATGTCTGTACTAGTTATTGTCTCCCATCCTGTGTAGATTACTTATTGTGATAGTCCTGTACAGTTTACTTCCACTATCACATGTCTGTACTAGTTATTGTCTCCCATCCTGTGTAGATTACTTATTGTGATAGTCCTGTACAGTTTACTTCCACTATCACATGTCTGTACTAGTTATTGTCTCCCATCCTGTGTAGATTACTTATTGTGACAGTCCTGTACAGTTTACTTCCACTATCACATGTCTGTACTAGTTATTGTCTCCCATCCTGTGTAGATTACTTATTGTGATAGTCCTGTACAGTTTACTTCCACTATCACATGTCTGTACTAGTTATTGTCTCCCATCCTGTGTAGATTACTTATTGTGACAGTCCTGTACAGTTTACTTCCACTATCACATGTCTGTACTAGTTATTGTCTCCCATCCTGTGTAGATTACTTATTGTGATAGTCCTGTACAGTTTACTTCCACTATCACATGTCTGTACTAGTTATTGTCTCCCATCCTGTGTAGATTACTTATTGTGACAGTCCTGTACAGTTTACTTCCACTATCACATGTCTGTACTAGTTATTGTCTCCCATCCTGTGTAGATTACTTATTGTGATAGTCCTGTACAGTTTACTTCCACTATCACATGTCTGTACTAGTTATTGTCTCCCATCCTGTGTAGATTACTTATTGTGACAGTCCTGTACAGTTTACTTCCACTATCACATGTCTGTACTAGTTATTGTCTCCCATCCTGTGTAGATTACTTATTGTGACAGTCCTGTACAGTTTACTTCCACTATCACATGTCTGTACTAGTTATTGTCTCCCATCCTGTGTAGATTACTTATTGTGACAGTCCTGTACAGTTTACTTCCACTATCACATGTCTGTACTAGTTATTGTCTCCCATCCTGTGTAGATTACTTATTGTGACAGTCCTGTACAGTTTACTTCCACTATCACATGTCTGTACTAGTTATTGTCTCCCATCATGTGTGGATGATAATGTTTATGTTTTACCTTCTAATGAATCCCAGTACATCTAGTATCTGTAAGAGTATCTTTTTTAATTTAATGGAAACAGGGAACATTAGGTAATTTATGTAACATTATTTTACATGTAAGGTTTAAGTATAAAGATGTGTCTTGTTGGGTATTATGTGGTTGTTAACTTGTTAAGGGATGTGTGTGTGTGCATGTGAAAGAAAACGCAAATGCAGTTTTCGACACACACTATCCATCTTCCTTGATTGTTGCCTGGATTTAAGTTAGAGTATTTAATAAACCATACTTTTAGTCTCAAAAGATTTTTTTGTTTGTTAAAGTTCCTTTATCAACTTTAATAAATATGTTTCTTTATCTCTGCTTATGTATCTTTTTCACTTTGGAAAGTCTTCACCATGCTGTCATGTTATACCCATTAACCCTCACTTGTAAATGTCACCTTCACTTTGGAAAGTCTTCACCATGCTGTCATGTTATACCCATTAACCCTCACTTGTAAATGTCACAGGTGATTTTAGTTTAATTCACATTTGAGATAAATGCATTATTTATGGATTAGAATCTAAGTATTAAAATTCTGAATAATCATTCATGTTTCAGAATGGTAAAACAGTCCCTTCAATCAGTTTATGTATCAGACAATATTAACACAGGCCCTTGAATCTGAATATATATATATATACAGAATGATAAACAGTCCCTTCAATCAGTTTATGTATCAGACAATATTAACACAGGCCCTTGAATCTGAATATATATATACAGAATGATAAACAGTCCCTTCAATCAGTTTATGTATCAGACAATATTAACACAGGCCCTTGAATCTGAATATATATATACAGAATGATAAACAGGCCCTTCAATCAGTTTATGTATTATACAGAATATTAAAAGAGACCCTTGAATCAGAATATATATATATATACAGAATGATAAACAGGCCCTTCAATCAGTTTATGTATTATACAGAATGATAAACAGGCCCTTCAATCAGTTTATGTATTATACAGAATGTTAAAACAGACCCTTCAATCAATTTACAGACAGTGCTGGACAAAATCTTAAGGCCAATGAACATAAGGAAAAAATTGCATTTTGCATTATTAGACTCAACCATTCATTTGAGTAGAGCTTCGAAAGATGAAAATAAGAAAAGGGAAAATAAAAATAAACGTTTTTAGCATTTAATAGGGAAAATGCGAACACTATGAGATTAGCCTAAATACTAGCTGGTTAAAAGTTTAAGACTATACCAAAAAGAAGTCCTAAACAGGGTAGGAAATGCCCAACAAGAGTAGTGAGTTGCATGGCCATCATTGCGAATAACTTCATACATTTGCTTTCGCATGTTCGATATAAGCATTTGGAACTGGCGTCCATTTCTATAGATTTCCCTTGCCATCCATCCCCAAACATTTTCAATGGGGTTCAGTTCGGGCAAACACGCTGAATGGTCCAAAAGAATCACATTATTTGCCATGAAAAGGTCCTTTGTCCTGCAGGCATTGTGGATTGCAGTGTTGTCCTGCTAAAAGATCCAGTCATTTCCACACAAGCGAGGGCCTTCAGTCAATAAGGATGCTCTCTCCAACATGCCAATGTAGCCAGCTGATGTTTGATGCCCCTGTATAACCTGAAGCTCCATTATTCCATGGAAGGAGAAAGCACCCCAGATCATAATGGATCTTCCTCCACTGTGTCATGTAGAAAGTGTCTCCTGTGAGATATCCTTATCGTCCCAGTAACGTTGGAAGCCATCTGGACCATCCAGGTCAGCTTTTTCTCATTCTCATCAGAGAACAAAACCTTTGCCTACTTTTCTAGTTTGCTGCTTCTCAAGAAAGTGTAACCAAGCTGTTTTGTGGTATGGAAGGAGGTTTGGCCTTTGAAGAAGTTTGTGGTTTTAAAGCCTTCTCTCTCAGGTGCTATCTTATTGTTTTGAGCTACATTATGCATCCATAAGGGCCTTAATCTGGTTCGACGATCAGCTGGTGTCTTGCGGACAACCTGTCAAATCCTCCTGCTCAATGCCAGCAAAGTTTCTTGTGCCGACCACTTGAAATTATCGTCCATTACCCTAGGGGTCTTTTAAGAAATTTGCAACAGCAGTTTTACTATGCCTGATCTCACAAGTGATGGCACATTGAGAGAGACCTCATTTTTGCAGCTCGACAATTCTGCCACGTTCAAACTCTGTCAACTTTTAGCCTTTGCCATGATCTTACCCAATGTAACACAGGAGATGTCAGTAGGAGATGTTGACAACACTAATGCTTGAACACAAATTACTTAATTTCATTACATGTTTACCAATTAACGCTTTGTTTCAGTATGGTCTTAAATTTTTGACCAGCTAGTATTTAGGTTAATTTCATAATGTTTGCATTTTCCTTATTAGATGCTATAAAAGTTTTTATTTTCCCTTTTCTTATTTTCATCTCTTGTAACTCTACTCAAATAAGTTGTTGATTTTAACAAAGAAAAATGCATATTTCTTTATATTCATTGGCCATAAGATTGTGGCCAGCAGTGTATTATACAGAATGATAAACAGGCCCTTCAATCATTTTAAATATTATACAGAATGATTAGACAGGCTCATCAGTCAGTTTACATATTATACAGAATGATAGAAAGGCTTTTCAATCAATTTACATATTATGCAGAATGATAAACAGCCCCTTCAATCAGTTTGCATATTATGCATAATGATAAACAGGCCCTCCAGTCAGTTTACATATTATACAGAATGATAAACAGGCCCTTTAATCAGTTTACATATTATACAGAAATGATAAACAGACCCTTTAATCAGTTTACATATTATACAGAATGATAAACAGGCCCTTTAATCAGTTTACATATTATACAGAAATGATAAACAGACCCTTTAATCAGTTTACATATTATACAGAAATGATAAACAGACCCTTTAATCAGTTTACATATTATACAGAAATGATAAACAGACCCTTTAATCAGTTTACATATTATACAGAATGATTAGACAGGCTCTTCAGTCAGTTTACATATTATACAGAATGATTAGACAGGCTCTTCAGTCAGTTTATATATTATACCTGGGTATATTCTCCACACCGAGTACAAATATTTTACTGTTTAATAGAAATTTATCCTGATGTTATTACTACTTATAAAAAATACTCAATATATTCTAGATAATTTGATATTGTCACCCCTGGAGTTTAAACAGATTTCTGTGAGACTTGCATCTGTAGAAGATTCTTTAAATGTTCAGTGATGGTATTATCATAAAACTTGTTAAATTGACTAAGAAAATAGTAAAAATTAGTGAAGTGTTGTAATGTATATTAAGAAGTGGTTGCAGTAGAACTGGGAATGTAGAGTCCGTGATGCTTGTGTAAGACTATACAACTTGAAGTCTATATTATCTAGCTGTTGAATATTAAATGGAAAATAATCAGTTGATTTTTTAAGAACTGATGGTAAGAAAAACATTTAATTATGATGATGAAATAAAAAAATTGTTTAAGCTTTCATAAAGCAAATAAATAAAAATAACAAAACTGGATCAGTAATGTTTTCTTCTAGGTCTCACAGTGAAATTATCAACTGAATATTAGTAATGATAGCATCTTTTTATATACAGTGTTATCAAATATTTAACTTTATGAAACATTGCTTAACTTGTTATTTTAACTTAAAAATACTTTAAGGGATTTAAAAAGAAAGAATGAATTTGTAAATTCAGTGTAAGATACACAGTTTATCTAATTACAATGAATTGTGTATCTGTTTTGTAAAATATAAATAGGACAATCCATAATTTGATCCTCTTAGAAAGAAAGTTTTTTTTTTTATTTACCCTGCTTCAGAACAAAGATGTAGCACATGCAAATGTTAGACTAACTTCATTATGATTTATCCATTGTTTTATTGTACTTTGTTTTTAAGTGCAAATAAGCACATTTAGATTAGATTTAAGCTACTCCTTCTGGAGTGAATGTTAAAGTATTTACATTGACTGTCTTATGGCTTGAAAAGGTGGTTGTTTTTTACTGATTGTTATTGTTTTCTCCACACCTGTATAAATCAAAAATTGTGAGAACTGAAGCAGTCTTTATAAAAAATTAAAGAGTAATTTATACACACATTTCTGTAGATACTTTTTGCAGTTTTTGGTTGTACATTTAATCTCTGATTTGTTTCTATCAGATTCTTGTAATATTTTAGACTGATTTCAGATAAGATCCCAAGAGTGTACTACCATCATGTTTAGTGGTTAACTTCTGAGATTTCCAAAAATTATATATTACTTTAAAAATTGTCTTATACCTCATTAGTACAGGATTTTATTTTTCTCTTTTGAAAACGTTTTGGACACACCCTGATCTTAACACTTATAATCCATCTATAGTTCTCTCTGTAAAAGATTCTTTGAGAAACCTCAAAACCCAAGTCATTGTTTAGTTTAATACAGATAAGAACAAGTCAGTTCATTCTCTACTAATTTTATTACATTTGACATCCAGATATTGGTTCCAGTAACTGTGTATGTTGTACGATTACCAAACATTTCTCTTGGTTTCAGGTCTAGTAGAATGTTACCAGTGGTAGAACAAGATGCTTCACTAGAGCTGCCTGGATAGTTTTCAAGAGTAGAAATGACATGAATTAGTTCTAACAATGTTTTTAAGAACTACACAAGTAATGATAGCTTAACTTGTACTACACTCTAGCATTATATTTTCCTTCAGTTAAAAGCATAGAAGTTTTAGTTAAAATGGTTATCAGAAGTTTTGACACAACCTTAGAGTATATCCAGACATTTACATTTAGTAGTGAAAATGGTAAAGCCATTTATTTACTTGGTTTCTTAGGGTTTAACATTGTCTTTATGAATTACGAACAAAAACATCACATAATCATATTGCCTGTTTTATCTCTACATGTACACAGTATGTTTATGTTCTGTTTTTTTTACAAGATAATAAGTTATATGTCAATAGCAATTTGTGCTATAGAATAGTTAAACAGGTAGGAAATGAAACATAAATAAATTTGTTGCACAAATTGTGACAGGTAGTTTTAAATCTAAGTAGATGGGTTAGATATTGATAAACCAAACATTAGTTAATATTGAATAAAAACAAAGTTTTATCCATCGTTGTTTGTCATATTTTTCTGGGGAACATGAGTTTTAAAGTATTGTATTCACACACTGAATTTATAACGTATTTATTAGTGTCTTTGTTTCCTTCAACTAAGTTAAGTGCCTTTTCTTAAAAGCAGCAGTATTTATTTTAACAGGGATACATTTTAAAACTAAGTTCATTCCTTTATATACACGATTCTTTAAATAACAGGTATGTTATATATATTATATATTATCTATCCAGATGTTTGTTGATGAAATTTAAACACACAGCAATAAAATTCCACAAACTTGTTTTGATGTCTGTTGTCTTTACCTTCCTTTTAGTGTCTTGATCAGTTTATTATATTTGGGTTTCAGGTAACAGTAGTTAACTCATGCTAAATAAAAGTAATTTTAAACAACTTATACATTTTATTTACTTCTAGATTACACAACAAGGGTGGATATTAACATCTGTACATATTGAAACATAAAAATTACATTATGTGAACTTAAACATGGAAATCTCACATATTTAAAAAATAATAATAATTACACACTTGACTAGCAACCCAAAGAATAAACTTGTTTGGTATAAAACTGTATCTTTAGAGTGAAAGTTCTTTGATCCACAGCTTAGACAAAACACAACAAACCAGCACACAACAGACAAACAGCGGTGAAGAGGAAACCGAGTCTCCTTGGTTCCAATCATCATCAACTCCTGGAAAAGATCAAAACTGAAATTTCACACTTTTTTTTTATTATAACACAAAAACTCTTAAAACCTAGTCTAACTGTATAAAGTATGAATGTTAAGGTCTTCATTCACTGTTAAGTAATAGTACTTATCTTTGTCATCAAAAAAGTCTCTCTACAAATTAGTATTAATCAATTGGTTAAATAAAATTAGTGAATCGAGCCTGTATCTTGATTCTGTTTGATTATCCTAACTTAGAATAATGTATACAAATTTACAATTAATATGACTAAAAATCTGAGTTTGTAAATTGACACATTGCACTGTAGGTAATCAAACCACGTATACCTGAACATGGCACTAGTGTATTTTTGCACATTATTTTGAACTTGTTAGTATGAAAGAACTAAAAAATTAGTATAACAAATGTCACTGAATGATATGTTTACTAACACAAATTGTGTATATTACATGACAAGTAATTTTGAATATAGAACCAGCAGGCCACATGACAAACACAGTCTGACATAAAGTGATAGTTGAAGGGAATAAATCAGAATTCAATTATTGTATTTTATAATTAATGTCAGCCCACCAGAAGTAGATCACTTGTGGGGAAGGATATATAAACCTCTCTGGTGTAAAAAAAACATTATAGGCTTAGGTCACTGATTACCAAAATGGATCAAGTTTGGCTAGGACTCTCCACAAAAAGACCAGCAGCAACTTTCTGAAGTCATGATAAGCAAATGGAGTATCTTTAAATTAGTGAGAATCCACAAACACAAAGGTCAGTGGCAAAAGTCATCCACAAGCAGCAGAACATCTTTACAACTGTTGCATATCTCAAGCAGCAAAAGAATGCAACAGGTAATGGCTGATGTTCCATACAAAGGCATACTGTAAAGTCATCAGATGTAGCACCCTATGGATTCCTGATTGATTGGTCTCTTGAAATGGATGATGGAAAAATGGTCATCCTTATATGCTGACAAGTGTGCAGGAATCACTGTTATCTTTTGACATGAAAGCTTTAACATGGAGAATTATGCAGTGGAAACCAGACATGGAAACTTAACTGTATCAATGTCACCACTCCCGAAATATCAAGTTCATATAATGTACTCAGTCTCTGTATAATAAATACATTCAGTAAGTTATGTTAAAAAGTAATGAATAACTATTAACAGTAATTCAGAGAAAGAAAAAAAACCTAAAAATATCTTAATTTTCATAACATTTTCCATCAATCTCTGAAAATAATCATCATAGTTTGACTAAAACATAAGTAATTATCACCCTAGCAATAATAGGAAGAAAAATATTCTGATAATTAAGATATTAATTTCTTTGTATCCAATTATTTTAAGATTTATTCACTGTGCTGGAATCTATTCTCAATTTTGTTTGTTAATAAAATCAGTTCAAGGTTATTGAAGAATTTTACCAAGTTTTTAAGTCTCTTGAAATGTCTGTAGTATACTGCTAAACTTTAAAAACTAATATAATTCTTAGATTCTTAAAGTTTTGTAAAAAACATTTTGTACACCTTGTTTATATGCTTAAAAAAGAATTACTAGTCAAAATGTAATTGTTATAGCATGTAATCTGTATATCCTTATAGTGATAACTTACTCATAGGATTTGCTTGTAGTCTGTATATTTTTCCTGAGCTCACATTGTTCCTCAGATCTGATGTAGTCAATACCAGAATTTCACCTATCAAAAAAATTAAATGTTTTGTAACATACATACAGTTAGTAAATATAATAATTTGAAAAAAGCATTGTGCAGAGAATTAAAACTACAGGCAAAGCATACTGATGAAATGTGTCATACGGGTCTTCAACAAAGTGTACTGATGAAATGTGTCATACAGCTCCTTAATAAAACATGCTGATGAAATGTGTCGTACGGGTATTCAACAAAGTGTACTGATGAAATGTGTCATACAGCTCCTTAACAAAGCATGCTGATGAAATGTGTCGTACGGGTATTCAACAAAGTGTACTGGTGAAATGTGTCATACAGCTCCTTAACAAAACATGCTGATGAAATGTGTCGTACGGGTCTTCAACAAAGTGTACTGATGAAATGTGTCGTACCGGTATTCAACAAAGTGTACTGGTGAAATGTGTCGTACCGGTATTCAACAAAGTGTACTGGTGAAATGTGTCATACAGCTCCTTAACAAAGCATGTTGGTGAAGTGTGTCATATGGGTCCTCAACAAAGCATACTGGTGAAACGTATCATAAAGTTTCTCTTTTATTCAGGACTTAATAAAAACAATGATAACCTCCATGAGAAAGATACAACTTTTTAATACTATTATGCTTCGCAAAGAAAAAAAAAAAAATTTGCCAATGACATGTGTTGCACAGTGTTCCGTTCAAACAAACAAAGTATTATTTTATGTTTCAACCATTCACAACAGTGTCTTAACCCTACTGCTTCATACAATCCTTTGTCAGTAAAGAATCATTCACAACAGTGTCTTAACCCTACTGCTTCATACAATCCTTTGTCAGTAAAGAATCATTCACAACAGTGTCTTAACCCTACTGCTTCATACAATCCTTTGTCAGTAAAGAATCATTCACAACAGTGTCTTAACCCTACTGCTTCATACAATCCTTTGTCAGTAAAGAATCATTCACAACAGTGTCTTAACCCTACTGCTTCATACAATCCTTTGTCAGTAAAGAATCATTCACAACAGTGTCTTAACCCTACTGCTTCATACAATCCTTTGTCAGTAAAGAATCATTCACAACAGTGTCTTAACCCTACTGCTTCATACAATCCTTTGTCAGTAAAGAATCATTCACAACAGTGTCTTAACCCTACTGCTTCATACAATCCTTTGTCAGTAAAGAATCATTCACAACAGTGTCTTAACCCTACTGCTTCATACAATCCTTTGTCAGTAAAGAATCATTCACAACAGTGTCTTAACCCTACTGCTTCATACAATCCTTTGTCAGTAAAGAATCATTCACAACAGTGTCTTAACCCTACTGCTTCATACAATCCTTTGTCAGTAAAGAATCATTCACAACAGTGTCTTAACCCTACTGCTTCATACAATCCTTTGTCAGTAAAGAATCATTCACAACAGTGTCTTAACCCTACTGCTTCATACAATCCTTTGTCAGTAAAGAACCATTCACAACAGTGTCTTAACCCTACTGCTTCATACAATCCTTTGTCAGTAAAGAATCATTCACAACAGTGTCTTAACCCTACTGCTTCATACAATCCTTTGTCAGTAAAGAATCATTCACAACAGTGTCTTAACCCTACTGCTTCATACAATCCTTTGTCAGTAAAGAATCATTCACAACAGTGTCTTAACCCTACTGCTTCATACAATCCTTTGTCAGTAAAGAATCTTTGTTTATTTCATCTTCACATCATGTCTTCTCTTTCTCCTCCAACTGTTACAAACTGTGACCTCACATTTCATTTCCAGTTGTTGCTAAACATTGCAGGCTTAGCCAAGTAGATAGATCCTAGAACTGTGAGATCATAGGTGTACTATAAGAGTTAGGGTCAATTTGTACTATTCCATCAAACAAAAAGTTGGTACTGTGACTAGCTGTCTTCCTTCTACTGTATTGTTTTGAAACTAAGAATGGATATGTGCAGATTGCTAGCTCTCTTCCTTATACTCTATCAGTTCTAAACTACGAATGGATATGTGCAGATTGCTAACTGTCTTCCTTCTACTCTATCAGTGCTAAACTAAAAATGAATATGTGCAGATAGCTAGCTGTCTTCCTTCTACTCTATCAGTGCTAAACTATGAATGGATATGTGCAGATTGCTAGCTGTCTTCCTTCTACTCTATCAGTGCTAAACTAAGAATGGATATGTGCAGATAGCTAGCTGTCTTCCTTCTACTCTATCAGTTCTAAACTAAAAATGGATATGTGCAGATAGCTAGCTGTCTTCCTTCTACTCTATCAGTTCTAAACTAAGAATGGATATGTGCAGATAGCTAGCTGTCTTCCTTCTACTCTATCAGTTCTAAACTAAGAATGGATATGTGCAGATAGCTAGCTGTCTTCCTTCTACTCTATCAGTGCTAAACTAAGAATGGATATGTGCAGATAGCTAGCTGTCTTCCTTATACTCTATCAGTTCTAAACTATGAATGAATATGTGCAGATAGCTAGCTGTCTTCCTTCTACTCTATCAGTTCTACACTAAGAATGGATATGTGCAGATTGCTGTCTTCCTTCTACTCTATCAGTTCTAAACTAAGAATGGATATGTGCAGATTGCTAGCTGTCTTCCTTATACTCTATCAGTTCTAAACTAAAAATGGATATGTGCAGATAGCTAGCTGTCTTCCTTCTACTCTATCAGTTCTAAACTAAGAATGGATATGTGCAGATAGCTAGCTGTCTTCCTTCTACTCTATCAGTGCTAATCTAAGAATGGATATGTGCAGATAGCTAGCTGTCTTCCTTCTACTCTATCAGTTCTACACTAAGAATGGATATGTGCAGATTGCTGTCTTCCTTCTACTCTATCAGTTCTAAACTAAGAATGGATATGTGCAGATAGCTAGCTGTCTTCCTTATACTCTATCAGTTCTAAACTATGAATGAATATGTGCCGATAGCTAGCTGTCTTCCTTCTACTCTATCAGTTCTACACTAAGAATGGATATGTGCAGATTGCTGTCTTCCTTATACTCTATCAGTTCTAAACTAAGAATGGGCATGTGCAGATAGCTAGCTGTCTTCCTTCTACTCTATCAGTTCTAAACTAAGAATGAATATGTGCAGATTGCTAGCTGTCTTCCTTATACTCTATCAGTTCTAAACTATGAATGAATATGTGCAGATTGCTAGCTGTCTTCCTTATACTCTATCAGTTCTAAACTAAGAATGGATATGTGCAGATAGCTAGCTGTCTTCCTTATACTCTATCAGTTCTAAACTATGAATGAATATGTGCCGATAGCTAGCTGTCTTCCTTCTACTCTATCAGTTCTACACTAAGAATGGATATGTGCAGATTGCTGTCTTCCTTATACTCTATCAGTTCTAAACTAAGAATGGGCATGTGCAGATAGCTAGCTGTCTTCCTTCTACTCTATCAGTTCTAAACTAAGAATGAATATGTGCAGATTGCTAGCTGTCTTCCTTATACTCTATCAGTTCTAAACTATGAATGAATATGTGCAGATTGCTAGCTGTCTTCCTTATACTCTATCAGTTCTAAACTAAGAATGGATATGTGCAGATAGCTAGCTGTCTTCCTTATACTCTATCAGTTCTAAACTAAGAATGGATATGTGCAGATTGCTGTCTTCCTTCTACTCTATCAGTTCTAAACTAAGAATGGATATGTGCAGATTGCTAGCTGTCTTCCTTATACTCTATCAGTTCTAAACTAAAAATGGATATGTGCAGATAGCTAGCTGTCTTCCTTCTACTCTATCAGTTCTAAACTAAGAATGGATATGTGCAGATAGCTAGCTGTCTTCCTTCTACTCTATCAGTTCTAAACTAAGAATGGATATGTGCAGATAGCTAGCTGTCTTCCTTCTACTCTATCAGTGCTAATCTAAGAATGGATATGTGCAGATAGCTAGCTGTCTTCCTTCTACTCTATCAGTTCTAAACTATGAATGAATATGTGCCGATAGCTAGCTGTCTTCCTTCTACTCTATCAGTTCTACACTAAGAATGGATATGTGCAGATTGCTGTCTTCCTTCTACTCTATCAGTTCTAAACTAAGAATGGATATGTGCAGATAGCTAGCTGTCTTCCTTATACTCTATCAGTTCTAAACTATGAATGAATATGTGCCGATAGCTAGCTGTCTTCCTTATACTCTATCAGTTCTACACTAAGAATGGATATGTGCAGATTGCTGTCTTCCTTATACTCTATCAGTTCTACACTAAGAATGGATATGTGCAGATTGCTGTCTTCCTTCTACTCTATCAGTTCTAAACTAAGAATGGGTATGTGCAGATTGCTAACTGTCTTCCTTCTACTCTATCAGTGCTAACCTAAGAATGGATATGTGCAGATTGCTAGCTGTCTTCCTTATACTCTATCAGTGCTAAACTAAGAATGAATATGTGCAGATTGCTAGCTGTCTTCCTTATACTCTATCAGTTCTAAACTATGAATGAATATGTGCAGATAGCTAGCTGTCTTCCTTATACTCTATCAGTTCTACACCTAGAATGGATATGTGCAGATTGGTAACTGTCTTCCTTCTACTCTATCAGTTCTAAACTAAGAATGAATATGTGCAGATTGCTAACTGTCTTCCTTCTACTTTATCGATTCTAAACTAAGAATGGATATGTGCAGATAGCATTGCATGAAAATTCATTCTTATATAATTTTCTTATTGAATACAACTGTGTTCACATGTCTTATGTTTGGTGGCAGCTTCGTAAATTTTGAAACATTGTGTTTTTGAAGTTAAAGTTTGACGCTAGGAATATTTATCTCATGCTCTGTCAGAACAAACAATTTAATACGTATTACTTCTGGACTTTAGTTATACACAAGTTTCTCTGAGGCATAGTTGATTCAACTTATTGTACATCACTTAACTAATTTCATCTCAGCTTGTTCTCTACATTGCCAGTTATTTGATATGGAAGAGTAAATTGAAGTTGAACATCTGATCAAACATGACACTTGTCTTGTGGACGTTATAGAAAACAGTTACACTAAGTCAGCTTCTACTGTTTTGGGGTTTGTTGTTTCATGAAAGAAGTGAGTACATATAGTACACTACACTAGTTCTGCTACCTGATCCTAGGGCTGTAAAGACGCAAGTTTTCACCTTTAGCAATGTTTAGTCTAACGACTGAAACCTTCATACCAACAGTGATTAACTTAAAACTTGAAAAGCTTTTATAAAGTTCGTTCCGAGCGACATTATATATGAATAGGCAATTCTTTTTCTCAGTTGACATCAGTAAAGAACCAATAAATTATTAATCTCTTTAAGGTATTTTTCTTTTTACCCATCTGGGGCTGCAATTAGATATGTATTGTCCTCAGGTAAAATTGGATATTCAGGGAATATGGATACAAATAGTTATTGAATCACTATCAATTCCAGTACAACTAAAACAACTCTTTTACTAGAAGAAAACGAAAATACTTTTTAACAATATAAACAATGACATATGATCTTTAAAGTTCTTATTGGCTTATAAAAATAACAACTGAGGCCAAGAATATACTTCTTTCAATGAGTCCTCTGACTTAAGGAAGAAAATTCTTACCTGAAAGTGATATCTATGATTATAACTATACACAAGTTCAGCCCTGGCTAATAATTCTTAGAACTCAACACATACACTTCAGTGGACTGATGTTATTGTCAAAACTGGGAAGTAATGACTGCTGTGCGCCTACCAACAACCACACATTTTAAGTAAGCCAGACAACGTTGTGAGAAAAGAAAATGAATTAAATGTTTATTCTGTGCACTGTCCAGAAAAGTTGCGTCTCTTCAAGCGGTCTGTTTTGACAGCGTAAGGCCTAAGTTTACACATTTGCAGATGGGACCTGGAAAATTTAAGTACAGAAAACTTGTACCGAATTTTAAAACATTTGCATGAACTTATTTGAATAAAATGCTTCTGTGTTGTGACAGACTAGTAGCTATAACGTGTGTATATTATAGTTGGTCAATATAGTACTGTCACACATCACTTTAGAAATGAAGTTGAAATGTAGGTTGATGTTATGTGTACAAAAACTACAAGTCAGAAGTCAACTAAAATATAAATATATACATTGGCTTAACAAGAGTAATCGAAATATGTTTAAGAAACGAGCACACAAAACGTTAAACATAAAATTTTATTATTTTAGCTGTTATTAGTGAGCATATTCAGTTTTGAAACAAGCGACAAATAACTTTCTTACCATTTCTATCAGCCTCTAAGCCTAATATAAACTTCTGAGAGAAACTCTTGTTACAGTGTTTGTTATTCTTTTCTCTCACACAAAGATTTCCTGCTGTCCATTCCTTGTTCTCTTCCTTTAAGTAATGTAGCGATCTAAAAGCAATTAAAATTTTTAAATACACCATTTCAAATCCGGATCAATCAAGTTTAAAACATATCACAAACTTGTTTCTTATTATTATACTTGTATGACTCTACTGGACTAATTGTGTTCGTGCTCACTACCACAGAAACATGAGAAGGACAATCCTCACATTACGCCTCAACTAGAGTTTTACCATACACAGCAAACCGCTGTGCTTATGTGGTAACCTAATAACAAGCCGGTAAAGCACAGACTAGGCCAGCCAAATATTAGTTGATAGTTTCTGAAATTGCTAAGAGAAAACAACAAATATGGGGGGGATAACACACCTAATTAACTTTAAAAAATATTATACTTTCTTAGACATACTGCACATTTTCTACTTGACTGCTAATATTAAAAATGCGATTGTTCGTGTTCTAAGTTATAGTTTTAATGTTTCAACTTAGGTTTAAACTAGAGGGCGCATAACGTTAAGTTTACCCTAGGATACCCACAACATTGGGAAAAGTATGCAAGACGTTTGGGTTCGACTTTAACACTACTTACAAATAAATTTATTAAAATCAACGGGAATCACTAACTCGAGGACAACCGATATTCAAAACACAAATTTTAATTCAATTTACTAAGATACTCGGCTACATTTTGAAAAGTTTTGATACTAAAACTAATAAAATATTCGTCTGTGAGCGTAACTGTTCATTCAGTAAACCTTTACTAACTTCCGTCAAATCTTTTAATACAACAAACGATTATCTATTGCTACATCACATGAAATACGTTCAGACATTATTTACTTTATCAGTTCTACTTAACATTGTATTTTGCATCAGTCCATAATTCGCTATTCAACTAATTAGTTACGTTGAAGTCGTAGGATGGATATTCTCGATACTCCACACGATAGACAGACAACGTTGGTTGTTCAGGGAAGACTGGGTCAGATAAGATCTATCAGAAGCAGAAGCGAAGCCAGTTGTCTCCCTTTCAGCATCAGACGACTAACGTTTTGATCAAGAATATCACCTTTTTACACAGTTTAGTATGTTTTTCGAAGATCTAAATAGCTCTACATGCTTGTTTAGCAAGTGGTTTTTTTTGTGTGTTTTTTTGCCCTATTAGTCAACTCCATTGTTTTTCAGTCCAAAATCAACACTACCTGTGAAATGGTTATGGTCAGGAACCATGATTCAGCCACCTATTTATCTGAATTTCTCCTCAGCTTCCTTCCCATAAAAGTTCCGCCAATGGCCTTTTATTTCCTTTTCATAGGACTTATTTCCTGCCTTTAATGAAGATAACATGAACCTTCTCGTAGTTTGTTTCTCTTTCTGCAACTGATGCATCTGTTTACGTAGATAAGATAAACAGCTGGTTCATAATATAGCTTGGAATTCATACTGATTTATATCTGGCATTTATGTATATCCTTTATTAGTTAAGCGACGTTTTACCAGAGTAATCTGTTTGCTTTTGAATTTCGTACAAAGCTACATGAGGTCTATTTGCGCTAGCCGTCCCTAATTTAGCACTGTAAGACTGGGTCATCATCACCCACTGCCAACGTTTTCACCAACGGATAGTGGGATTGACCGATCATTGTAACGCTCTCACAGCTGAAAGGGCGAGCATGTTTGGTGTGATGGAGATTCAAACCCGTGACCCTCAGATTACTTGTCGAGCACCCTTGTAAAATGTAACCGTGATAACATACACTGACTAATACACACTCTAACTTCGGATCCACTTCCAAGTCTCTAACTATCTCATAAATGTAATCTACTTTCGAATGTTGAAAAACTTTATGTCGCGTCTTCTGAACTCTTGTGTGGCCTAAGCCTATCTTATTAGTTACAGGTTTTGTGTTACGTTTGATATTTTTATCATCAATTACTTACAATTTAACGTTTAATTGTACAAAAAATTCTTTAACGGATTTTAATAACTGAAAAAATATTTTAATTGAATTATTAATACAGGTACACCATCGATTTTCTGGCAACTATCATCCTGTAGTTCCTTTTGTCGAACAAAATTACGTGAGCGCACATGAAATTCCCGACCGCTAGATTGGTGGAGTGGACGAATTTTGACAAAGAAATACTTGCTGTTAATCATTATACTGATTCTGAAATTATGGCTATTATTCTGAATCCTGATTAAAACAATGAAAATAAAACAAACTTACTGTTGACAAGTTACTTAAGTTGACGGATGAATTAATCAGTGTTCTAAAACAACGTGACGGAACAAGGGCTAATAGATCGTCATTTGTTGTACGAAAAATTACACAGAGAAAGCTTAAAGCACATAAAACAACTTCGCTTGGATAAAATTTTTAAAAACGCAGACAAGAAGAATTTGTGTCAGAACAATAGGCCTACATCCGATAATTCTGTGGCTTCAACTTTAAATACCCGGATGTTTCCCCTGCAACATCACAAATCCGCGATAAAACAGTTAACTATGATGGCTCTCAACTTGTAGACCTTTGTTATTGGCTCTACAATTCCAGTAAAATTCTAAAATTTGTCACTTCAGAAAATGTACTACTGCAACATTCTTTGTAAGTAAAGTAATTAATAAACTACTTTCATTATGCTGTGAGATTGACCTTGACATTATAACGTCCCCACGGCTAAAAAGGGCAAGCATGTTTGGTGTGAGGGGATTCGAACCCGCGACCCACAGATTACGAGTCGATCGCCTTATCACCTGGCCATGCTGGGCCAATCAGATTAGTTCACCTCTCAGTAGGTCTAAAGACATACAACGTTATAGTCCAGAGTTCGAGTCTCCATGGTGAACATAGCAGATAGCCTAATGTGATTTTGCTCTTAAAACAAAAAGGTTAGTACAATGAAAAGTTTCGTATCTGACGTAACAAAGTTAAAAAGAGGGAAGATTTTTAAGTGACTAACACCTGAAACGAAACTTTTCTACACTGACTGGAAACACAAATATTTTCATGGTTTATAATAAAAATATATCCTTGCCTTACCCATGAACGAAATCTCCGTAAACATAAAGGCCCTGGAGCGACCTTATATTGGTACCTCGGTACACAACGCCCCCTACGACGGCTTGACCTTTTGGCAAGGAGTAAATATGAATTGGTAGCTGATCTTCCTCTTGCAACAGGTTTTCTAAATCAGAAAATGTTTGACAGTCGTGTGAATGGGAAGTTTACACAATTAGCAGTTGCTACAAATAAAGAAATGAGTTAATTAGTTTATAATATGTTGTTTACAGATCAAGTTGTGATTTGACTTCGTTAAGAATTTCGTCCAAAACTACTCGATGGCTACCACATTAACCGTCTAACTTTTGAAAGGTTGAAGAGAGTGAAGACAGCTATTCAACAACGCCCATTAACAGACCTTGGTCTACTCCTGTCTAACCGAATAGTAGGATTTGACTGTCACTCTTATAGCATGTCCACAGCTCAAACTTCGGAACTCGTTATTACGGTAACTGAGTTCCCTAGTGCGTCTAAAGTGAGCTTACACATTTACAACGCTAAAATTCGGGGTTCGATTCCCCATGGAGGATAGATAGTCTGTTGGTATCTTTACACGAAAACGAACAAGCTTTTAAAGCTTGAATGACCTGGTGATTAGGACGATCGACTCGCAATATGCAAATCACAGGCTCGAATCCTCTCACTAACATGTTCAATCTTTCAGCTATGAGGCATTATAATGCGATGGTCAGTCTCCATATTAGATTAGATTAGCCCGAGAATTGGCGATGGGTTTTATTGGATGGCTGCCTTTACTTTAGTATACAACTTCTAGATTAGGGACGTCTGGTGTAGATAGCCGTCGAATAGCTTTATGTGAAATTAAACAAACACCAACTGATAGCGAGTCATAAATAGTCAGGCACATCAACTAGTAGGCCAGGCCTGGTCTACTCATTTTTTTTTCAACAATGAGTATTAATTTAAGTACTAAAGCAATTCGAAGTAGCTCTTATGTATTGCTTAATGTGTGAAAAATTAGATTAATTTTGACCTGATGTATTGTTTAAAAATTGAAGAAAAAATCTCACAATCATTTAAATGTAAAAAACAATAACATTTGTTTAAAAACATAACAATTTTACCAATATCACAAGAATGTTGAGTTTGTAGCATAGAAACGTATTTTGAACAGGTTGTTTCTTGAATTTTGAACGAAGTTACTCAAAGGCTATCTGCGTTAGCCGTCCCAAATGTTGAAGTGATGGACTACAAGGAACGCAGCTGGTCAACATCACCTACCGCTAACACTTTATCAACAACGCCTCAACAGCTAAAAGGACGAACACATTGGGGAACGGAAGTCTAACCCGTGAGCCACAGATTGCGAGTCGAGTGCCCTAATCACCAGAACATGCCAGATCTGTAATGAGGAGTCGAAAATACCAACATGAGCATACTAGAACGACGTCATGTTCGTTTGTGTGTTTAATTTTCCTGCCTTTCGCTGTAATCCAAAAATTGAAGATGTAATATTCTATTGTTCTTGTAGTTCTGACCTCAATAACTACAGTACCGCTAATAGTTAACCAATCACGTATACGATGACTGAAGTGAAAGTCAAACGCTGCATTGACAGTTACTTATTCAATTAGGCTTAATGTAGCCCAGTGTTTTTGTGTCAGGCTGTGGACTGGTGAGTCTAAGATTCAAGTTCGCGATATGCCATTGAACATGTTAGGCACTTTCAGTTGGTGGAGCGTTATAGATGTAACAGTTGATCCCTTCATTTAAAAAAAACAGTAGCCCTATAGGCGACGCGTGCCAACCTCTCTCTGGTTAGCAGTTGTAAATTATGGCTGGTTATGAGTAAATCTTGGGTGGGTGGGGTATCTAACCTGTCCATTTAGTATATATGTCGTTTAATGTTGAAAATACTAAATATTTATATAAATAAGCCTTTTATCCAATTAATAGTGATACTAATTTACTTCTTACGCTATATGTGATAATCTGCTATTTTACTTACTTTTAATTACTTAAAAAATAATTATAATTTTGATTGAGGCCGTCTCTACTTTTATAATACGCAAACTTTAAATTCTGCAGTTATATCTGTAAACAGTCGGTCTCCTTTTGTGTGTGTGAACCTGACGATGACCGAAAAAGGTCGAAACGTTGTTCGCTCCTCTACATAAAAATTTTTATCAACACAAACCAGCCGTTTTTACATATATATTAGTCTTTAATTTATGGTTACAGTCTCAAACTTACAAAATGTATTTTGTTTTTCAGTTTATTATCGTTAGTATCACACAATTTTTTGATATTATTTAATATTCTGATAATTCTAGAGTTTCTTAATTAGTAGGATATTATAATCATTAAAAACTAAACTGTGCTTACAATAACAAAACATACCAACTTTCTTGCACTCCTTCAGTGACCGACAGGGGGCGTGTTCAATATCTATCCAACCGTATCGTCCTCCTGGAACTATAATATTGATCTCTTCTTCATTTCTGTCATCTTCACCAACGTCTCCACAAATTATACGGTTCTGATACGATGCTAATAAAAATCAATAAATCGTTTTATAGCTTCGACTCTTGCAATGAAACTTACTGTTAAACTCTGATTAGCGAGATACGTTGGTAAGATAGAAAACTGTTAAATTATAAACGAATCTAAGAAAGTGGATAAAACATGACAATTGTCTCTGAAAATAGTGTTTAAATCTTTCTCGACTTAGAGCCTGCGTACAAATGTAAGGACAACGTAAATAAAACACTATATTTCCTGCCAAGGCTAATTATATCACTGCATTTCAATTCAACTTTATTTCATTAGTTTGTTTTATAAGTTCTAATTGTCTTTCGTTAAAACAACCTAGGGATCCATTCCAATCCAACTGTTTCTGAAATGTTCTGAGGGAAAAGTTAACTGATACAATAATGAGACAATTATAATATTTTATACATTGTTAGATGCACCTTACGAGAGACTCGAGAAACAGAACAATACAAGCAGTTTAATAATAAAACGACTATTCTAACATCAAACAGGTGTGTGTATATTAACACTGAGGCAAAGGTGAAACGTTCTGATTATTATTATTTCAACAAATAATGCCTAA
Source organism: Tachypleus tridentatus (assembly GCF_004210375.1). Taxonomy (NCBI): domain Eukaryota; kingdom Metazoa; phylum Arthropoda; class Merostomata; order Xiphosura; family Limulidae; genus Tachypleus; species Tachypleus tridentatus. The sequence continues at coordinate 126,192,429 of NC_134834.1, read as the reverse complement.
TTCACTTCGTATTCTTTCACTGTACAGTTATATATTTCTATCGTGGACCTGAGAGTTTTAAACATTATCACATATGTTTAATTTCAAGCATTTTTAATACCTTAGGATTTTAAACAAAAATAAAACCCGTACTAATAATAACGTACCTTTATCTACTGCACACCGCCAGGGTTCCGGAAACCATAAGCGAATACTTCCGGTCGGCCATTATTAATAAATGGGTTGCTTTCTGGTATGGTGAAAGAGGAACTGAGGCTGACGTTAATCCTAAGTATCTTTCCTAACAGCGAAAATCTTCAACAAAAAATGATTACTCAGTACTTGATACAAATGGAGTTCGTTTAGTAGTAATTTTGGTTTAGCTATAAATGCTATTAAATAATTAAAAATATATATTAACAAACTAACCTTCGTAACTGCAGAACTAAGTGGAAAAACTTGATTCATAAAAGTTACAAACAACATGAACTGAACAATAACTAAACTGGCGTCATATTTTGTAATAACATGTTTGTAAACAGGTGTCAAACAGTGTAACACGGCTAGCTGGAAATCTTAGATCCAGTAGTTAGATCAATTAGGCTTCTTAAAAAGTCTTCAGGCTTTTAAAAACTCAGAGTTTTCAAGAGTGTGAGGCGAGCTATTTTAGAGCTATGTTGGGGCGGGGGTACTTAGTAGTACAATAAACCAAAATTACTACAACATGGGGCGGACAAAAGGTGGTCCCCTTTGAAAATGTTGTTCGTTTGAATATCTGTTATTAAATAACAGAAACATATGTAAAACTATATGTTTTTAGAACGCACTGGACGAGATCTGTTCAAATATGATTTCAAATCCTAATTTTAAAACTGGCTTTCTCAAGTACCTGAACTTTTAATGATTTTCGTTACATTTTGTTATAACAAGTGCAGCTGTTTTTCTATCTTGTTCCAGTTAACCTACAAATTATCAATCAAGTTTCTCTGCAATAATCAGACGTTAAAATGAAACACAAAACAACACAAACGAGTTTCACAAGTTAATATTTAGTCAACATTCCCTTGAATTTTAGTACTGCTTTACATCAACATGGCTTTCAGTGAGTTTGTACAGATATTCCTGGGTGATTGACTGCCATCCTTCTTTGAGTACTGGCCTGGCATAGCTAGGTTGTTAAGGCGCTAGATTGGTAATCTGAGGGTCACGGGTTCGAATCACCGTCACACAAAACATGTTTGCCCTTTCAGTCGTGGGGCGTTATAATGTAACGGTCAATCTCATTGTTCAGTGGTAAAAGAGTAGCCCAAGAGCTGGCGGTGGGTGGTAATGACTATCTGCCTTCCCTCTAGTCTTACACTGCTAAATTAAGAATGGCTATGGCAGATAGCCATCGTGTAATGTTGTCGCAAAATTCGAAAACAAACAAACAGTCTTTAAGTACTTCAAAAGGTTTAACTTCCGTGTTTGGCTTGCCATCTTTCATTAATTGGTTTAACTCAGCTCATAATTGATTGACCTGACCATTCCATAACGTCAATTCTTTTATTTCTGAGATATCTTTAAATGACTTCACAACTGCAGAGATCGAATAACAGACCTTGTCGAGGGCATTCTAAAAACATATAATTTTACAGATGTTTCTGTTATCTAATAAACGATATAACAAATTAACAACATTTTTAAGGGACGCCAATTTTTCATCTACCCCCTCCATACAGTATATTAATGTGTATCCTCGTATTATATAATTCATTAATTTAAAAAGACATGGAGGGGTGACGCAAGAAATATTTATTAAAGGGGTGATATGGATAACAAACTTTTGGGAAATTCTGCCCGACTGAAAACCTCAGTAAGCTTAGTAACTGTTAACTAGAAATCTTTCATGCCAGCAAGCTTGAGATTTGGAAGAGTGTTGATATAGTTAACAGATAAATAAACTGTATCGAGATATGTTAGAAAACAAACAAATAGGTAATTATAGGTATACTGTTAACCCTATTTAAAAAATAAGACTAAAGCACTTCATCAAACATATGATAAAAACAATACAAATATTGTTTTTCTCATGCATTACATAACACCAACAAGCAGAGCTTTAGAAGCGATCTGTAATTTAGTTATAATAACGAGTTTCGAATGGTTTGGTTTGAATTTCGCGCAAAGCTACACAAGAGCTATCTGCACTAGCCGTCCCTAATTTAGCAGTGTAACACTAGAGAGAAGGCAGCTAGTCATCACCACCCACCGCCAACTCTTGGGCTACTCTTTTACCAACAAATAGTGGGATTGTCCGTAAGTTTATAATGCCCCTACGGCTGAAAGGCCGAGCATGTTTGGTGTGACGGGGATTCAAACCCGCGATCCTCAGATTGCAAGTCAAATGCCTTAACCACCTGGCCATGCTGGGCCTATTGAATATGAAAATGGCTTTTATCTTTAAAAAAAACCAAACAAAACGGGTCTTGGGCTGAGATTCTGGATGTGAAATGTCTTCATTCATTTTTTGTCTTACAAGTTGTATTGATTATCTAATATAAGTTTCTTTACAGTAAAAAACGTATTAAACTTTCTGTGTGTGATTGGAAAGTTATGTTAATATATATTTATCTGGCAAACTTTCTTAAGGTCGTAAATAGCTTAACAGTGCGTTTTTCTTTATCTGTAGATTGTTGGTTACGAAATGAAAATCTACAACTTTTTACATAGGAGAATATTACAGTTGTCATCTGTAAACATATATAAGGTTAAATTAATTTCTTATCTAAACAATGTGATCGTTCTATCTGTTTAACTTTTGTAATGATAAATGGATGGTTCGATTGGTTTCTTTTGTTTGTTTATTATTAAGCTCCAAAGGCCACAAATCGGGCTAACCTGCATTGTGTCCACCACGGGTGTCGAAACCCGAATTTTAGCGTTGTAAGTATGCACACGCACAACTGTGTGACTGATGAGACACGGCTAGGTCAAAATAGTTCGTAAAAATGCGATTAATCTTCTAAATTTAAAAAAATGACTTAATCCTCAATAGATCGGCCGCGAAGACGTGCAGTTCTGAATGTGAGTCAAATTGCATTCTTGTTGCACATAAAAAATAGAGACTGTTCATGTTAAAGGTACTTAGTTACCTAGCAAAGTCAAGTAATTTCTTTTAGCCTTCCTCATTCACCTCTATTCACAGAACTCGCGAAAACCATGGAGAAAACGGCTTTATAGAGCTGAGAAACCGAATATTGTATTGCATAATACGTGCAGCCACTACCGTATCTTATGGAAGATTTTGGATTAGGTTAAGGGCTTAACTACTACACAGATACGAAACTAGTGTGAATTTGGTCATGCTGGTGGACAGTTGAAATCCTGAGTATCATAAAGAATTAAGTTATCTGCTCATAATTAAGAAGAGAGAGCATTTGGAAAGTATGTCAAACATGTCTCTTTGGCTGGATGTTAAATAAACATACTTGTCAAATCTGCTGTTAGCTCTGTCTCCTCCATCTCCTGTAGTTATATACAAGTATCCATCTTTTCCGAAAACACCTGACCGCCATTTTGCCGAGGCCCTGGCTGTTCAATTTCTAAAACAACCTCTTCTGAAGTCTTATCAACCTGTTAAATACGAATGTGGTCAGTTTTAACATGTTAAATACGAATGTTTAAATTTAGCATATTGTTAACACCCAGACATATTCAGTTTTAATTTGTTGAAACCAATATATTAAATTCTAACTTGTTAAAATTTAGATTAGTCTATCATTAACTTGTTAAAACATAGATTAGTCCATCATTAACTTGTTAAAACATAGATTAGTCCATTATTTACTTGTTAAAACACAGAATGGTCCATCGTTAACTTGTTAAAACGTAGATTTGTCCATCATTAACTTGTTAAAACATAAATTAGTCCATCATTAACTTGATAAAACATATATTAGTCCACATTAACTTGTTAAAACATAGATTAGTCCATCATTAACTTGTTATCATGTAGATTAGTCCATCATTAACGTGTTAAAATGTAGATTAGTCCATCATTAAATTGTTAAAATGTAGATCAGTCCATCATTAACTTGTTAAAATGTAGATGTGTTCATTTTTGTTAAAAGACAGATACGTTCAACTTTAAAATATCAATGGTTTGTGATTTAAAATAAAGAATATATCATTTACCACTTATCTCACATACCTGTCCATTCACTGCTATTGTTACTGTGTTTTATTATAGCAAAGCCTCATCGGGCTAACTGCTGGGTCCACTAAGTTACTGTGTCGTAAATAAGCAAAATAAAGGGCTTACTATAAAAGTAAATTAGTAACATGAATAAATTACTATATTGTTAAATACTGTGATGAAAATAAGTAACATGGATGACTGATTACTGTTGAATACTGTGTTGAAAATAAATAACATAGATGACTGATTACTGTGTTGAAAATAAATAACGTGGATGACTGATTACTATTGAATACTGTGTTGAAATTAAGTAACTTAGATAACTGATTACTGTTGATTACTATGTTGAAAATAAGTAACATGGATGACTGATTACTGTTGAATACTGTGTTGAAAATAAGTAACTTAGATAACTGTTGATTACTATGTTGAAAATAAGTAACATGGATGACTGATTACTGTTGAATACTGTGTTGAAAATAAATAACATAGATGACTGATTACTGTGTTGAAAATAAGTAACGTGGATGACTGATTACTATTGAATACTGTGTTGAAATTAAGTAACATGGATGATTGATTACTGTTGATTACTATGTTGAAAATAAGTAACATGGATGACTGATTACTGTTGTACACTATGTTGAAAATAAGTAACGTGGATGACTGATTACTGTTCAATACTGTGTTGAAAATAAGTAATCTGGATGACAGATTATTGTTGAATACTGTGTGGAAAATAATTAACATGGATGACTGATTACTGTTGAATACTATGTTGAAAATAAGTAACGTGGATGACTGATTACTGTTGAATACTGTGTTGAAAATAAGTAACGTGGAAGACTGATTACTGCTGAATTCTGTTTTGAAAATAAGTAACGTGGATGACTGATTACTGTTGATTACTATGTTGAAAATAAGTAACATGGATGACTGATTACTGTTGAATACTGTGTTGAAAATAAGTAACGTGGATGACTGATTACTGTTGAATTCTGTTTTGAAAATAAGTAACGTGGATGACTGATTACTGTTGAATACTGTGTTGAAAATAAGTAACATGGATGACTGATTACTGTTGAATTCTGTTTTGAAAATAAGTAACGTGGATGACTGATTACTGTTGAATACTGTGTTGAAAATAAGTAACGTGGATGACTGATTACTGTTGAATACTGTGTTGAAAATAAGTAACATGGATGAATGATTACTGTTGAATTCTGTTTTGAAAATAAGTAACGTGGATGACTGATTACTATTGAATACTGTGTTGAAATTAAGAAACTTGGATGACTGATTACTGTTGAATACTGTGTTGAAAATAAGTAACATGGATGACTGATTACTGTTGAATACTGTGTTGAAAATAAGTAACATGGATCACTGATTACTTTTGAATACTGTGTTGAAAATAAGAAACGTGGATGACTGATTACTGTTGATTACTATGCTGAAAATAAGTAACGAGGATGACTGATTACTGTTGATTAATATGTTGAACATTAGTAACATGAATGACTGATTACTGTTGAATACTATGTTGAAAATAAGTAACATGGGTGACTGATTACTGTTGATTAATATGTTGAAAATAAGTAACATGAATGACTGATTACTGTTGATTAATATGTTGAAAATAAGTAACATGAATGACTGATTACTGTTGAATACTATGTTGAAAATAAGTAACATGGGTGACTGATTACTGTTGATTACTATGTTGAAAATAAGTAACGTGGATGACTGATTACTGTTGAATACTGTGTTGAAAATAAGTAACGTGGAAGACTGATTACTGTTGAATTCTGTTTTGAAAATAAGTAACGTGGATGACTGATTACTGTTGAATACTGTGTTGAAAATAAGTAACGTGGATGACTGATTACTGATGAATTCTGTTTTGAAAATAAGTAACGTGGATGACTGATTACTGTTGATTACTATGTTGAAAATAAGTAACGAGGATGACTGATTACTGTTGATTACTGTGTTGAAAATAAGTAACGTGGAAGACTGATTACTGTTGAATTCTGTTTTGAAAATAAGTAACATGGGTGACTGATTACTGTTGAATTCTGTGTTGAAAATAAGTAACGTGGATGACTGATTACTGTTGATTAATATGTTGAAAATAAGTAACATGGATGACTGATTACTGTTGAATACTGTGTTGAAAATAAGAAACGTGGATGACTGATTACTGTTGATTACTGTGTTGAAAATAAGTAACATGGATGACTGATTACTGTTGAATACTGTGTTGAAAATAAGTAACGTGGATGACTGACTACTGTTGAATACTGTGTTGAAAATAATGAAAATAAGTAACGAGGATGACTGATTACTGTTGAATACTATGTTGAAAATAACTAACATGGATGACTGATTACTGTTGAATACTGTGTTGAAAATAAGTAACGTGGATGACTGATTACTGTTGAATTCTGTTTTGAAAATAAGTAACGTGGATGACTGATTACTGTTGTATACTGTGTTGAAAATAAGTAACGAGGATGACTGATTACTGATGATTAATATGTTGAAAATAAGTAACATGGGTGACTGATTACTGTTGATTACTATGTTGAAATAAGTAACGTGGATGACTGATTATTGTTGAATTCTGTGTTGAAAATAAGTAACATGGATGACTGATTACTGTTGAATTCTGTTTTGAAAATAAGTAACGTGGATGACTGATTACTGTTGAATACTGTGTTGAAAATAAGTAACGTGGATGACTGATTACTGTTGAATACTGTGTTGAAAATAAGTAACATGGATGACTGATTACTGTTGAATACTGTGTTGAAAATAAGTAACTTAGATAACTGATAACTGTTGATTACTATGTTGAAAATAAGTAACATGGATGACTGATTACTGTTGAATACTGTGTTGAAAATAAATAACATAGATGACTGATTACTGTGTTGAAAATAAGTAACGTGGATGACTGATTACTATTGAATACTGTGTTGAAATTAAGTAACATGGATGATTGATTACTGTTGATTACTATGTTGAAAATAAGTAACATGGATGACTGATTACTGTTGTACACTATGTTGAAAATAAGTAACGTGGATGACTGATTACTGTTCAATACTGTGTTGAAAATAAGTAATCTGGATGACAGATTATTGTTGAATACTGTGTGGAAAATAATTAACATGGATGACTGATTACTGTTGAATACTATGTTGAAAATAAGTAACGTGGATGACTGATTACTGTTGAATACTGTGTTGAAAATAAGTAACGTGGAAGACTGATTACTGCTGAATTCTGTTTTGAAAATAAGTAACGTGGATGACTGATTACTGTTGATTACTATGTTGAAAATAAGTAACATGGATGACTGATTACTGTTGAATACTGTGTTGAAAATAAGTAACGTGGATGACTGATTACTGTTGAATTCTGTTTTGAAAATAAGTAACGTGGATGACTGATTACTGTTGAATACTGTGTTGAAAATAAGTAACATGGATGACTGATTACTGTTGAATTCTGTTTTGAAAATAAGTAACGTGGATGACTGATTACTGTTGAATACTGTGTTGAAAATAAGTAACGTGGATGACTGATTACTGTTGAATACTGTGTTGAAAATAAGTAACATGGATGAATGATTACTGTTGAATTCTGTTTTGAAAATAAGTAACGTGGATGACTGATTACTATTGAATACTGTGTTGAAATTAAGTAACTTGGATGACTGATTACTGTTGAATACTGTGTTGAAAATAAGTAACATGGATGACTGATTACTGTTGAATACTGTGTTGAAAATAAGTAACATGGATCACTGATTACTGTTGAATACTGTGTTGAAAATAAGAAACGTGGATGACTGATTACTGTTGATTACTATGCTGAAAATAAGTAACGAGGATGACTGATTACTGTTGATTAATATGTTGAACATTAGTAACATGAATGACTGATTACTGTTGAATACTATGTTGAAAATAAGTAACATGGGTGACTGATTACTGTTGATTAATATGTTGAAAATAAGTAACATGAATGACTGATTACTGTTGATTAATATGTTGAAAATAAGTAACATGAATGACTGATTACTGTTGAATACTATGTTGAAAATAAGTAACATGGGTGACTGATTACTGTTGATTACTATGTTGAAAATAAGTAACGTGGATGACTGATTACTGTTGAATACTGTGTTGAAAATAAGTAACGTGGAAGACTGATTACTGTTGAATTCTGTTTTGAAAATAAGTAACGTGGATGACTGATTACTGTTGAATACTGTGTTGAAAATAAGTAACGTGGATGACTGATTACTGATGAATTCTGTTTTGAAAATAAGTAACGTGGATGACTGATTACTGTTGATTACTATGTTGAAAATAAGTAACGAGGATGACTGATTACTGTTGATTACTGTGTTGAAAATAAGTAACGTGGAAGACTGATTACTGTTGAATTCTGTTTTGAAAATAAGTAACATGGGTGACTGATTACTGTTGAATTCTGTGTTGAAAATAAGTAACGTGGATGACTGATTACTGTTGATTAATATGTTGAAAATAAGTAACATGGATGACTGATTACTGTTGAATACTGTGTTGAAAATAAGAAACGTGGATGACTGATTACTGTTGATTACTGTGTTGAAAATAAGTAACATGGATGACTGATTACTGTTGAATACTGTGTTGAAAATAAGTAACGTGGATGACTGACTACTGTTGAATACTGTGTTGAAAATAATGAAAATAAGTAACGAGGATGACTGATTACTGTTGAATACTATGTTGAAAATAACTAACATGGATGACTGATTACTGTTGAATACTGTGTTGAAAATAAGTAACGTGGATGACTGATTACTGTTGAATTCTGTTTTGAAAATAAGTAACGTGGATGACTGATTACTGTTGTATACTGTGTTGAAAATAAGTAACGAGGATGACTGATTACTGATGAATAATATGTTGAAAATAAGTAACATGGGTGACTGATTACTGTTGATTACTATGTTGAAAATAAGTAACGTGGATGACTGATTATTGTTGAATTCTGTGTTGAAAATAAGTAACATGGATGACTGATTACTGTTGAATTCTGTTTTGAAAATAAGTAACGTGGATGACTGATTACTGTTGAATACTGTGTTGAAAATAAGTAACGTGGATGACTGATTACTGTTGAATACTGTGTTGAAAATAAGTAACATGGATGAATGATTACTGTTGAATTCTGTTTTGAAAATAAGTAACGTGGATGACTGATTACTATTGAATACTGTGTTGAAATTAAGTAACTTGGATGACTGATTACTGTTGAATACTGTGTTGAAAATAAGTAACATGGATGACTGATTACTGTTGAATACTGTGTTGAAAATAAGTAACATGGATCACTGATTACTGTTGAATACTGTGTTGAAAATAAGAAACGTGGATGACTGATTACTGTTGATTACTATGCTGAAAATAAGTAACGAGGATGACTGATTACTGTTGATTAATATGTTGAAAATAAGTAACATGAATGACTGATTACTGTTGAATACTATGTTGAAAATAAGTAACATGGGTGACTGATTACTGTTGATTAATATGTTGAAAATAAGTAACATGAATGACTGATTACTGTTGATTAATATGTTGAAAATAAGTAACATGAACGACTGATTACTGTTGAATACTATGTTGAAAATAAGTAACATGGGTGACTGATTACTGTTGATTAATATGTTGAAAATAAGTAACATGGGTGACTGATTACTGTTGATTACTATGTTGAAAATAAGTAACGTGGATGACTGATTACTGTTGAATACTGTGTTGAAAATAAGTAACGTGGAAGACTGATTACTGTTGAATTCTGTTTTGAAAATAAGTAACGTGGATGACTGATTACTGTTGAATACTGTGTTGAAAATAAGTAACGTGGATGACTGATTACTGATGAATTCTGTTTTGAAAATAAGTAACGTGGATGACTGATTACTGTTGATTACTATGTTGAAAATAAGTAACGAGGATGACTGATTACTGTTGATTACTGTGTTGAAAATAAGTAACGTGGAAGACTGATTACTGTTGAATTCTGTTTTGAAAATAAGTAACATGGGTGACTGATTACTGTTGAATTCTGTGTTGAAAATAAGTAACGTGGATGACTGATTACTGTTGATTAATATGTTGAAAATAAGTAACATGGATGACTGATTACTGTTGAATACTGTGTTGAAAATAAGAAACGTGGATGACTGATTACTGTTGATTACTGTGTTGAAAATAAGTAACATGGATGACTGATTACTGTTGAATACTGTGTTGAAAATAAGTAACGTGGATGACTGATTACTGTTGAATTCTGTTTTGAAAATAAGTAACGTGGATGACTGATTACTGTTGTATACTGTGTTGAAAATAAGTAACGAGGATGACTGATTACTGTTGATTAATATGTTGAAAATAAGTAACATGGGTGACTGATTACTGTTGATTACTATGTTGAAAATAAGTAACGTGGATGACTGATTACTGTTGAATTCTGTGTTGAAAATAAGTAACGTGGATGACTGATTACTGTTGATTAATATGTTGAAAATAAGTAACATGGATGACTGATTACTGTTGAATACTGTGTTGAAAATAAGAAACGTGGATGACTGATTACTGATGATTACTGTGTTGAAAATAAGTAACGAGGATGACTGATTACTGTTGATTAATATGTTGAAAATAAGTAACATGGGTGACTGATTACTGTTGAATACTGTGTTGAAAATAAGTAACGTGGAAGACTGATTACTGTTGAATACTGTTTTGAAAATAAATAACGTGGAAGACTGATTACTGTTGAATACTGTTTTGAAAATAAGTAACGTGGAAGACTGATTGCTGTTGATTACTATGTTGAAAATAAGTAACGAGGATGACTGATTACTGTTGATTAATATGTTGAAAATAAGTAACATGGGTGACTGATTACTGTTGATTACTATGTTGAAAATAAGTAATATGGATCACTGATTACTGTTGAATACTGTGTTGAAAATAAGTAACGTGGAAGACTGATTACTGTTGAATACTGTTTTGAAAATAAGTAACGTGGAAGACTGATTACTGTTGAATACTGTGTTGAAAATAAGTAACGTGGATGACTGATTACTGTTGAATACTGTGTTGAAAATAAGTAACGTGGAAGACTGATTACTGTTGAATACTGTGTTGAAAATAAGTAACGTGGAAGACTGATTACTGTTGAATACTGTGTTGAAAATAAGTAACGTGGAAGACTGATTACTGTTGAATTCTGTTTTGAAAATAAGTAACGTGGATGACTGATTACTGTTGATTACTGTGTTGAAAATAAGTAACGTGGAAGACTGATTACTGTTGAATACTGTGTTGAAAATAAGTAACGTGGATGACTGATTACTGTTGATTACTATGTTGAAAATAAGTAACTTGGATGACTGATTACTGTTGATTACTGTGTTGAAAATAAGTAACTTGGATGACTGATTACTGTTGAATACTGTGTTGAAAATAAGAAACGTGGATGACTGATTACTGTTGATTACTATGTTGAAAAAATTAACGAGGATGACTGATTACTGTTGATTACTGTGTTGAAAATAAGTAACTTGGATGACTGATTACTGTTGAATACTGTGTTGAAAATAAGTAACTTGGATGACTGATTACTGTTGAATACTGTGTTGAAAATAAGAAACGTGGATGACTGATTACTGTTGATTACTGTGTTGAAAAAAAGTAACGAGGATGACTGATTACTGTTGATTAATATGTTGAAAATAAGTAACATGGGTGACTGATTACTGTTGAATTCTGTGTTGAAAATAAGAAACGTGGATGACTGATTACTGTTGATTACTGTGTTGAAAAAAAGTAACGAGGATGACTGATTACTGTTGATTAATATGTTGAAAATAAGTAACATGGGTGACTGATTACTGTTGATTAATATGTTGAAAATAAGTAACTTGGATGACTGATTACTGTTGATTACTGTGTTGAAAATAAGTAACTTGGATGACTGATTACTGTTGAATACTGTGTTGAAAATAAGAAACGTGGATGACTGATTACTGTGTTGAAAAAAAAGTAACGTGGATGACTGATTACTGTTGATTAATATGTTGAAAATAAGTAACTTGGATGACTGATTACTGTTGAATACTGTGTTGAAAATAAGTAACGTGGATGATTGATTACTGTTGATTACTGTGTTGAAAATAAGTAACTTGGATGACTGATTCCTGTTGAATACTGTGTTGAAAATAAGTAACGTGGATGACTGATTACTGTTGATTACTATGTTGAAAATAAGTAACTTGGATGACTGATTACTGTTGAATACTGTGTTGAAAATAAGAAACGTGGATGACTGATTACTGTTGATTACTGTGTTGAAAAAAAGTAACTTGGATGACTGATTACTCTTGAGTACTGTGTTGAAAATACGTAACGTGGATGACTGATTACTGTTGATTACTGTGTTGAAAATAAGAAACGTGGATGACTGATTACTGTTGAATACTGTGTTGAAAATATGTAACATGGATGACTGATTACTGTTGAATACTGTGTTGAAAATAAGTAACGTGGATGACTGATTACTGTTGAATTCTGTTTTGAAAATAAGTAACATGGATGACTGATTACTGTTGAATACTGTGTTGAAAATAAGTAACGTGGATGACTGATTACTGTTGAATACTGTGTTGAAAATAAGTAACGAGGATGACTGATTACTGTTGAATACTGCGTTGAAAATAAGTGACGTGGATGACTGATTACTGTTGAATACTGTGTTGAAAATAAGAAACGTGGATGACTGATTACTGTTGATTAATATGTTGAAAATAAGTAACATGGGTGACTGATTACTGTTGATTAATATGTTGAAAATAAGTAACATGGGTGACTGATTACTGTTGATTACTATGTTGAAAATAAGTAACGTGGATGACTGATTACTGTTGAATACTGTGTTGAAAATAAGTAACGTGGAAGACTGATTACTGTTGAATTCTGTTTTGAAAATAAGTAACGTGGATGACTGATTACTGTTGAATACTGTGTTGAAAATAATTAACGTGGATGACTGATTACTGTTGAATTCTGTTTTGAAAATAAGTAACGTGGATGACTGATTACTGTTGATTACTATGTTGAAAATAAGTAACGATAATGACTGATTACTGTTGATTACTGTGTTGAAAATAAGTAACGTGGAAGACTGATTACTGTTGAATTCTGTTTTGAAAATAAGTAACATGGGTGACTGATTACTGTTGAATTCTGTGTTGAAAATAAGTAACGTGGATGACTGATTACTGTTGAATACTGTGTTGAAAATAAGTAACTTGGATGACTGATTACTGTTGAATACTGTGTTGAAAATAAGTAACATGGATGACTGATTACTGTTGAATACTGTGTTGAAAATAAGTAACATGGATGACTGATTACTGTTGAATACTGTGTTGAAAATAAGTAACTTGGATGACTGATTACTGTTGAATACTGTGTTGAAAATAAGTAACGTGGATGACTGATTACTGTTGAATACTGTGTTGAAAATAAGTGACGTGGATGACTGATTACTGTTGATTACTATGTTGAAAATAAGTAACATGGATGACTGATTACTGTTGAATACTGTGTTGAAAATAAGTAACATGGATGACTGATTACTGTTGAATACTGTGTTGAAAATAAGAAACGTGGATGACTGATTACTATGTTGAAAATAAGTAACATGGATGACTGATTACTGTTGGATACTGTGTTGAAAATAAGTGACGTGGATGACTGATTACTGTTGATTACTGTGTTGAAAATACGTAACGTGGATGAATGATTACTGTTGATTACTGTGTTGAAAATAAGAAACGTCGATGACTGATTACTGTTGAATACTGTGTTGAAAATAAGTAACATGGATGACTGATTACTGTTGAATACTGTGTTGAAAATAAGAAACGTGGATGACTGATTACTGTTGATTACTGTGTTGAAAAAAAGTAACTTGGATGACTGATTACTGTTGAATACTGTGTTGAAAATAAGTAACGTGGATGACTGATTACTGTTGATTACTGTGTTGAAAATAAGAAACGTGGATGACTGATTACTGTTGAATACTGTGTTGAAAATAACATGGATGACTGATTACTGTTGAATACTGTGTTGAAAATAAGTAACGTGGATGACTGATTACTGTTGAATTCTGTTTTGAAAATAAGTAACATGGATGACTGATTACTGTTGAATACTGTGTTGAAAATAAGTAACGTGGATGACTGATTACTGTTGAATACTGTGTTGAAAATAAGTAACGAGGATGACTGATTACTGTTGAATACTGTGTTGAAAATAAGTAACGTGGATGACTGATTACTGTTGAATACTGTGTTGAAAATAAGAAACGTGGATGACTGATTACTGTTGATTAATATGTTGAAAATAAGTAACATGGGTGACTGATTACTGTTGATTAATATATTGAAAATAAGTAACGTGGATGACTGATTACTGTTGATTACTATGTTGAAAATAAGTAACGTGGGTGACTGATTACTGTTGAATACTGTGTTGAAAATAAGTAACGTGGAAGACTGATTACTGTTGAATTCTGTTTTGAAAATAAGTAACGTGGATGACTGATTACTGTTGAATACTGTGTTGAAAATAATTAACGTGGATGACTGATTACTGTTGAATTCTGTTTTGAAAATAAGTAACGTGGATGACTGATTACTGTTGATTACTATGTTGAAAATAAGTAACGATAATGACTGATTACTGTTGATTACTGTGTTGAAAATAAGTAACGTGGAAGACTGATTACTGTTGAATTCTGTTTTGAAAATAAGTAACATGGGTGACTGATTACTGTTGAATTCTGTGTTGAAAATAAGTAACGTGGATGACTGATTACTGTTGAATACTGTGTTGAAAATAAGTAACTTGGATGACTGATTACTGTTGAATACTGTGTTGAAAATAAGTAACATGGATCACTGATTACTGTTGAATACTGTGTTGAAAATAAGAAACGTGGATGACTGATTACTATGTTGAAAATAAGTAACATGGATGACTGATTACTGTTGGATACTGTGTTGAAAATAAGAAACGTGGATGACTGATTACTGTTGATTACTGTGTTGAGAAAAAAAGTAACTTGGATGACTGATTACTGTTGAGTACTGTGTTGAAAATAAGTAACGTGGATGACTGATTACTGTTGATTACTGTGTTGAAAATAAGTAACGTGGATGACTGATTACTGTTGAATACTGTGTTGAAAATATGTAACATGGATGACTGATTACTGTTGAATACTGTGTTGAAAATAAGAAACGTGGATGACTGATTACTGTTGATTACTGTGTTGAAAAAAAGTAACTTGGATGACTGATTACTGTTGAGTACTGTGTTGAAAATAAGTAACGTGGATGACTGATTACTGTTGATTACTGTGTTGAAAATAAGAAACGTGGATGACTGATTACTGTTGAATACTGTGTTGAAAATATGTAACATGGATGACTGATTACTGTTGAATACTGTGTTGAAAATAAGTAACGTGGATGACTGATTACTGTTGAATTCTGTTTTGAAAATAAGTAACATGGATGACTGATTACTGTTGAATACTGTGTTGAAAATAAGTAACGTGGATGACTGATTACTGTTGAATACTGTGTTGAAAATAAGTAACGTGGATGACTGATTACTGTTGAATACTGTGTTGAAAATAAGTAACGTGGATGACTGATTACTGTTGAATACTGTGTTGAAAATAAGAAACGTGGATGACTGATTACTGTTGATTAATATGTTGAAAATAAGTAACATGGGTGACTGATTACTGTTGATTAATATGTTGAAAATAAGTAACATGGATGACTGATTACTGTTGATTACTATGTTGAAAATAAGTAACGTGAGTGACTGATTACTGTTAAATACTGTGTTGAAAATAAGTAACGTGGAAGACTGATTACTGTTTTGAAAATAAGTAACGTGGATGACTGATTACTGTTGAATTCTGTTTTGAAAATAAGTAACGTGGATGACTGATTACTGTTGAATACTGTGTTGAAAATAAGTAACGTGGATGACTGATTACTGTTGATTAATATGTTGAAAATAAGTAACATGGGTGACTGATTACTGTTGATTACTATGTTGAAAATAAGTAACGTGGATGACTGATTATTGTTGAATTCTGTGTTGAAAATAAGTAACATGGATGACTGATTACTGTTGAATTCTGTTTTGAAAATAAGTAACGTGGATGACTGATTACTGTTGAATACTGTGTTGAAAATAAGTAACGTGGATGACTGATTACTGTTGAATACTGTGTTGAAAATAAGTAACATGGATGACTGATTACTGTTGAATACTGTGTTGAAAATAAGTAACATGGATGACTGATTACTGTTGATTACTATGTTGAAAATAAGTAACATGGATGACTGATTACTGTTGAATACTGTGTTGAAAATAAATAACATAGATGACTGATTACTGTGTTGAAAATAAGTAACGTGGATGACTGATTACTGTTGAATACTGTGTTGAAAATAAGTAACATGGATGACTGATTACTGTTGATTACTATGTTGAAAATAAGTAACATGGATGACTGATTACTGTTGTACACTATGTTGAAAATAAGTAACGTGGATGACTGATTACTGTTGAATACTGTGTTGAAAATAAGTAACTGGATGACTGATTACTGTTGAATACTGTGTTGAAAATAAGTAACATGGATGACTGATTACTGTTGAATACTATGTTGAAAATAAGTAACGTGGATGACTGATTACTGTTGAATACTGTGTTGAAAATAAGTAACGTGGATGACTGATTACTGTTGAATTCTGTTTTGAAAATAAGTAACGTGGATGACTGATTACTGTTGATTACTATGTTGAAAATAAGTAACATGGATGACTGATTACTGTTGAATACTGTGTTGAAAATAAGTAACGTGGATGACTGATTACTGTTGAATTCTGTTTTGAAAATAAGTAACGTGGATGACTGATTACTGTTGAATACTGTGTTGAAAATAAGTAACATGGATGACTGATTACTGTTGAATTCTGTTTTGAAAATAAGTAACGTGGATGACTGATTACTGTTGAATACTGTGTTGAAAATAAGTAACGTGGATGACTGATTACTGTTGAATACTGTGTTGAAAATAAGTAACATGGATGAATGATTACTGTTGAATTCTGTTTTGAAAATAAGTAACGTGGATGACTGATTACTATTGAATACTGTGTTGAAAATAAGTAACTTGGATGACTGATTACTGTTGAATACTGTGTTGAAAATAAGTAACATGGATGACTGATTACTGTTGAATACTGTGTTGAAAATAAGTAACATGGATGACTGATTACTGTTGAATACTGTGTTGAAAATAAGAAACGTGGATGACTGATTACTGTTGATTACTATGTTGAAAATAAGTAACGAGGATGACTGATTACTGTTGATTAATATGTTGAAAATTAGTAACATGAATGACTGATTACTGTTGAATACTATGTTGAAAATAAGTAACATGGGTGACTGATTACTGTTGATTAATATGTTGAAAATAAGTAACATGAATGACTGATTACTGTTGATTAATATGTTGAAAATAAGTAACATGAATGACTGATTACTGTTGAATACTATGTTGAAAATAAGTAACATGGGTGACTGATTACTGTTGATTACTATGTTGAAAATAAGTAACGTGGATGACTGATTACTGTTGAATACTGTGTTGAAAATAAGTAACGTGGAAGACTGATTACTGTTGAATTCTGTTTTGAAAATAAGTAACGTGGATGACTGATTACTGTTGAATACTGTGTTGAAAATAAGTAACGGGGATGACTGATTACTGATGAATTCTATTTTGAAAATAAGTAACGTGGATGACTGATTACTGTTGATTACTATGTTGAAAATAAGTAACGAGGATGACTGATTACTGTTGATTACTGTGTTGAAAATAAGTAACGTGGAAGACTGATTACTGTTGAATTCTGTTTTGAAAATAAGTAACATGGGTGACTGATTACTGTTGAATTCTGTGTTGAAAATAAGTAACGTGGATGACTGATTACTGTTGATTAATATGTTGAAAATAAGTAACATGGATGACTGATTACTGTTGAATACTGTGTTGAAAATAAGAAACGTGGATGACTGATTACTGTTGATTACTGTGTTGAAAATAAGTAACATGGATGACTGATTACTGTTGAATACTGTGTTGAAAATAAGTAACGTGGATGACTGATTACTGTTGAATACTGTGTTGAAAATAATGAAAATAAGTAACGAGGATGACTGATTACTGTTGAATACTATGTTGAAAATAACTAACATGGATGACTGATTACTGTTGAATACTGTGTTGAAAATAAGTAACGTGGATGACTGATTACTGTTGAATTCTGTTTTGAAAATAAGTAACGTGGATGACTGATTACTGTTGTATACTGTGTTGAAAATAAGTAACGAGGATGACTGATTACTGTTGAATAATATGTTGAAAATAAGTAACATGGGTGACTGATTACTGTTGATTACTATGTTGAAAATAAGTAACGTGGATGACTGATTACTGTTGAATTCTGTGTTGAAAATAAGTAACATGGATGACTGATTACTGTTGAATTCTGTTTTGAAAATAAGTAACGTGGATGACTGATTACTGTTGAATACTGTGTTGAAAATAAGTAACGTGGATGACTGATTACTGTTGAATACTGTGTTGAAAATAAGTAACATGGATGAATGATTACTGTTGAATTCTGTTTTGAAAATAAGTAACGTGGATGACTGATTACTGTTGAATACTGTGTTGAAATTAAGTAACTTGGATGACTGATTACTGTTGAATACTGTGTTGAAAATAAGTAACATGGATGACTGATTACTGTTGAATACTGTGTTGAAAATAAGTAACATGGATCACTGATTACTGTTGAATACTGTGTTGAAAATAAGAAACGTGGATGACTGATTACTGTTGATTACTATGCTGAAAATAAGTAACGAGGATGACTGATTACTGTTGATTAATATGTTGAAAATAAGTAACATGAATGACTGATTACTGTTGAATACTATGTTGAAAATAAGTAACATGGGTGACTGATTACTGTTGATTAATATGTTGAAAATAAGTAACATGAATGACAGATTACTGTTGATTAATATGTTGAAAATAAGTAACATGAATGACTGATTACTGTTGAACACTATGTTGAAAATAAGTAACATGGGTGACTGATTACTGTTGATTAATATGTTGAAAATAAGTAACATGGGTGACTGATTACTGTTGATTACTATGTTGAAAATAAGTAACGTGGATGACTGATTACTGTTGAATACTGTGTTGAAAATAAGTAACGTGGAAGACTGATTACTGTTGAATTCTGTTTTGAAAATAAGTAATGTGGATGACTGATTACTGTTGAATACTGTGTTGAAAATAAGTAACGTGGATGACTGATTACTGATGAATTCTGTTTTAAAAATAAGTAACGTGGATGACGGATTACTGTTGATTACTATGTTGAAAATAAGTAACGAGGATGACTGATTACTGTTGATTACTGTGTTGAAAATAAGTAACGTGGAAGACTGATTACTGTTGAATTCTGTTTTGAAAATAAGTAACATGGGTGACTGATTACTGTTGAATTCTGTGTTGAAAATAAGTAACGTGGATGACTGATTACTGTTGATTAATATGTTGAAAATAAGTAACATGGATGACTGATTACTGTTGAATACTGTGTTGAAAATAAGAAACGTGGATGACTGATTACTGTTGATTACTGTGTTGAAAATAAGTAACATGGATGACTGATTACTGTTGAATACTGTGTTGAAAATAAGTAACGTGGATGACTGATTACTGTTGAATTCTGTTTTGAAAATAAGTAACGTGGATGACTGATTACTGTTGTATACTGTGTTGAAAATAAGTAACGAGGATGACTGATTACTGTTGATTAATATGTTGAAAATAAGTAACATGGGTGACTGATTACTGTTGATTACTATGTTGAAAATAAGTAACGTGGATGACTGATTATTGTTGAATTCTGTGTTGAAAATAAGTAACGTGGATGACTGATTACTGTTGATTAATATGTTGAAAATAAGTAACATGGATGACTGATTACTGTTGAATACTGTGTTGAAAATAAGAAACGTGGATGACTGATTACTGATGATTACTGTGTTGAAAATAAGTAACATGGATGACTGATTACTGTTGAATACTGTGTTGAAAATAAGTAACGTGGATGACTGATTACTGTTGAATACTGTGTTGAAAATAAGTAACGAGGATGACTGATTACTGTTGATTAATATGTTGAAAATAAGTAACATGGGTGACTGATTACTGTTGAATACTGTGTTGAAAATAAGTAACGTGGAAGACTGATTACTGTTGAATACTGTTTTGAAAATAAGTAACGTGGAAGACTGATTACTGTTGAATACTGTTTTGAAAATAAGTAACGTGGAAGACTGATTGCTGTTGATTACTATGTTGAAAATAAGTAACGAGGATGACTGATTACTGTTGATTAATATGTTGAAAATAAGTAACATGGGTGACTGATTACTGTTGATTACTATGTTGAAAATAAGTAATATGGATCACTGATTACTGTTGAATACTGTGTTGAAAATAAGTAACGTGGAAGACTGATTACTGTTGAATACTGTTTTGAAAATAAGTAACGTGGAAGACTGATTACTGTTGAATACTGTGTTGAAAATAAGTAACGTGGATGACTGATTACTGTTGAATACTGTGTTGAAAATAAGTAACGTGGATGACTGATTACTGTTGAATACTGTGTTGAAAATAAGTAACGTGGAAGACTGATTACTGTTGAATACTGTGTTGAAAATAAGTAACGTGGATGACTGATTACTGTTGAATTCTGTTTTGAAAATAAGTAACGTGGATGACTGATTACTGTTGATTACTGTGTTGAAAATAAGTAACGTGGAAGACTGATTACTGTTGAATACTGTGTTGAAAATAAGTAACGTGGATGACTGATTACTGTTGATTACTATGTTGAAAATAAGTAACTTGGATGACTGATTACTGTTGATTACTGTGTTGAAAATAAGTAACTTGGATGACTGATTACTGTTGAATACTGTGTTGAAAATAAGAAACGTGGATGACTGATTACTGTTGATTACTATGTTGAAAAAATTAACGAGGATGACTGATTACTGTTGATTACTGTGTTGAAAATAAGTAACTTGGATGACTGATTACTGTTGAATACTGTGTTGAAAATAAGTAACTTGGATGACTGATTACTGTTGAATACTGTGTTGAAAATAAGAAACGTGGATGACTGATTACTGTTGATTACTGTGTTGAAAAAAAGTAACGAGGATGACTGATTACTGTTGATTAATATGTTGAAAATAAGTAACATGGGTGACTGATTACTGTTGAATTCTGTGTTGAAAATAAGAAACGTGGATGACTGATTACTGTTGATTACTGTGTTGAAAAAAAGTAACGAGGATGACTGATTACTGTTGATTAATATGTTGAAAATAAGTAACATGGGTGACTGATTACTGTTGATTAATATGTTGAAAATAAGTAACTTGGATGACTGATTACTGTTGATTACTGTGTTGAAAATAAGTAACTTGGATGACTGATTACTGTTGAATACTGTGTTGAAAATAAGTAACGTGGATGACTGATTACTGTGTTGAAAAAAATAAGTAACGTGGATGACTGATTACTGTTGATTACTATGTTGAAAATAAGTAACTTGGATGACTGATTACTGTTGAATACTGTGTTGAAAATAAGTAACGTGGATGACTGATTACTGTTGATTACTGTGTTGAAAATAAGTAACTTGGATGACTGATTACTGTTGAATACTGTGTTGAAAATAAGTAACGTGGATGACTGATTACTGTTGATTACTATGTTGAAAATAAGTAACTTGGATGACTGATTACTGTTGAATACTGTGTTGAAAATAAGAAACGTGGATGACTGATTACTGTTGATTACTGTGTTGAAAAAAAGTAACTTGGATGACTGATTACTGTTGAGTACTGTGTTGAAAATAAGTAACGTGGATGACTGATTACTGTTGATTACTGTGTTGAAAATAAGAAACGTGGATGACTGATTACTGTTGAATACTGTGTTGAAAATATGTAACATGGATGACTGATTACTGTTGAATACTGTGTTGAAAATAAGTAACGTGGATGACTGATTACTGTTGAATTCTGTTTTGAAAATAAGTAACATGGATGACTGATTACTGTTGAATACTGTGTTGAAAATAAGTAACGTGGATGACTGATTACTGTTGAATACTGTGTTGAAAATAAGTAACGAGGATGACTGATTACTGTTGAATACTGTGTTGAAAATAAGTGACGTGGATGACTGATTACTGTTGAATACTGTGTTGAAAATAAGAAACGTGGATGACTGATTACTGTTGATTAATATGTTGAAAATAAGTAACATGGGTGACTGATTACTGTTGATTAATATGTTGAAAATAAGTAACATGGGTGACTGATTACTGTTGATTACTATGTTGAAAATAAGTAACGTGGGTGACTGATTACTGTTGAATACTGTGTTGAAAATAAGTAACGTGGAAGACTGATTACTGTTGAATTCTGTTTTGAAAATAAGTAACGTGGATGACTGATTACTGTTGAATACTGTGTTGAAAATAAGTAACGTGGATGACTGATTACTGTTGAATTCTGTTTTGAAAATAAGTAACGTGGATGACTGATTACTGTTGATTACTATGTTGAAAATAAGTAACGAGAATGACTGATTACTGTTGATTACTGTGTTGAAAATAAGTAACGTGGAAGACTGATTACTGTTGAATTCTGTTTTGAAAATAAGTAACATGGGTGACTGATTACTGTTGAATTCTGTGTTGAAAATAAGTAACGTGGATGACTGATTACTGTTGAATACTGTGTTGAAAATAAGTAACTTGGATGACTGATTACTGTTGAATACTGTGTTGAAAATAAGTAACATGGATCACTGATTACTGTTGAATACTGTGTTGAAAATAAGTAACATGGATCACTGATTACTGTTGAATACTGTGTTGAAAATAAGTAACTTGGATGACTGATTACTGTTGAATACTGTGTTGAAAATAAGTAACGTGGATGACTGATTACTGTTGAATACTGTGTTGAAAATAAGTAACGTGGATGACTGATTACTGTTGATTACTATGTTGAAAATAAGTAACATGGATGACTGATTACTGTTGAATACTGTGTTGAAAATAAGTAACATGGATGACTGATTACTGTTGAATACTGTGTTGAAAATAAGAAACGTGGATGACTGATTACTATGTTGAAAATAAGTAACATGGATGACTGATTACTGTTGGATACTGTGTTGAAAATAAGTGACGTGGATGACTGATTACTGTTGATTACTGTGTTGAAAATAAGTAACGTGGATGACTGATTACTGTTGATTACTGTGTTGAAAATAAGAAACGTGGATGACTGATTACTGTTGAATACTGTGTTGAAAATAAGTAACATGGATGACTGATTACTGTTGAATACTGTGTTGAAAATAAGAAACGTGGATGACTGATTACTGTTGATTACTGTGTTGAAAAAAAGTAACTTGGATGACTGATTACTGTTGAGTACTGTGTTGAAAATACGTAACGTGGATGACTGATTACTGTTGATTACTGTGTTGAAAATAAGAAACGTGGATGACTGATTACTGTTGAATACTGTGTTGAAAATATGTAACATGGATGACTGATTACTGTTGAATACTGTGTTGAAAATAAGTAACGTGGATGACTGATTACTGTTGAATTCTGTTTTGAAAATAAGTAACATGGATGACTGATTACTGTTGAATACTGTGTTGAAAATAAGTAACGTGGATGACTGATTACTGTTGAATACTGTGTTGAAAATAAGTAACGAGGATGACTGATTACTGTTGAATACTGTGTTGAAAATAAGTAACGTGGATGACTGATTACTGTTGAATACTGTGTTGAAAATAAGAAACGTGGATGACTGATTACTGTTGATTAATATGTTGAAAATAAGTAACATGGGTGACTGATTACTGTTGATTAATATGTTGAAAATAAGTAACATGGGTGACTGATTACTGTTGATTACTATGTTGAAAATAAGTAACGTGGGTGACTGATTACTGTTGAATACTGTGTTGAAAATAAGTAACGTGGAAGACTGATTACTGTTGAATTCTGTTTTGAAAATAAGTAACGTGGATGACTGATTACTGTTGAATACTGTGTTGAAAATAAGTAACGTGGATGACTGATTACTGTTGAATTCTGTGTTGAAAATAAGTAACGTGGATGACTGATTACTGTTGATTACTATGTTGAAAATAAGTAACGATAATGACTGATTACTGTTGATTACTGTGTTGAAAATAAGTAACGTGGAAGACTGATTACTGTTGAATTCTGTTTTGAAAATAAGTAACATGGGTGACTGATTACTGTTGAATTCTGTGTTGAAAATAAGTAACGTGGATGACTGATTACTGTTGAATACTGTGTTGAAAATAAGTAACTTGGATGACTGATTACTGTTGAATACTGTGTTGAAAATAAGTAACATGGATCACTGATTACTGTTGAATACTGTGTTGAAAATAAGAAACGTGGATGACTGATTACTATGTTGAAAATAAGTAACATGGATGACTGATTACTGTTGGATACTGTGTTGAAAATAAGAAACGTGGATGACTGATTACTGTTGATTACTGTGTTGAGAAAAAAAGTAACTTGGATGACTGATTACTGTTGAGTACTGTGTTGAAAATACGTAACGTGGATGAATGATTACTGTTGATTACTGTGTTGAAAATAAGAAACGTCGATGACTGATTACTGTTGAATACTGTGTTGAAAATATGTAACATGGATGACTGATTACTGTTGAATACTGTGTTGAAAATAAGAAACGTGGATGACTGATTACTGTTGATTACTGTGTTGAAAAAAAGTAACTTGGATGACTGATTACTGTTGAGTACTGTGTTGAAAATACGTAACGTGGATGACTGATTACTGTTGATTACTGTGTTGAAAATAAGAAACGTGGATGACTGATTACTGTTGAATACTGTGTTGAAAATATGTAACATGGATGACTGATTACTGTTGAATACTGTGCTGAAAATAAGTAACGTGGATGACTGATTACTGTTGAATTCTGTTTTGAAAATAAGTAACATGGATGACTGATTACTGTTGAATACTGTGTTGAAAATAAGTAACGTGGATGACTGATTACTGTTGAATACTGTGTTGAAAATAAGTAACGAGGATGACTGATTACTGTTGAATACTGCGTTGAAAATAAGTGACGTGGATGACTGATTACTGTTGAATACTGTGTTGAAAATAAGAAACGTGGATGACTGATTACTGTTGATTAATATGTTGAAAATAAGTAACATGGGTGACTGATTACTGTTGATTAATATGTTGAAAATAAGTAACATGGGTGACTGATTACTGTTGATTACTATGTTGAAAATAAGTAACGTGGGTGACTGATTACTGTTAAATACTGTGTTGAAAATAAGTAACGTGGAAGACTGATTACTGTTTTGAAAATAAGTAACGTGGATGACTGATTACTGTTGAATACTGTGTTGAAAATAATTAACGTGGATGACTGATTACTGTTGAATTCTGTTTTGAAAATAAGTAACGTGGATGACTGATTACTGTTGATTACTATGTTGAAAATAAGTAACGATAATGACTGATTACTGTTGATTACTGTGTTGAAAATAAGTAACGTGGAAGACTGATTACTGTTGAATTCTGTTTTGAAAATAAGTAACATGGGTGACTGATTACTGTTGAATTCTGTGTTGAAAATAAGTAACGTGGATGACTGATTACTGTTGAATACTGTGTTGAAAATAAGTAACTTGGATGACTGATTACTGTTGAATACTGTGTTGAAAATAAGTAACATGGATCACTGATTACTGTTGAATACTGTGTTGAAAATAAGTAACATGGATCACTGATTACTGTTGAATACTGTGTTGAAAATAAGTAACTTGGATGACTGATTACTGTTGAATACTGTGTTGAAAATAAGTAACGTGGATGACTGATTACTGTTGAATACTGTGTTGAAAATAAGTGACGTGGATGACTGATTACTGTTGATTACTATGTTGAAAATAAGTAACATGGATGACTGATTACTGTTGAATACTGTGTTGAAAATAAGTAACATGGATCACTGATTACTGTTGAATACTGTGTTGAAAATAAGAAACGTGGATGACTGATTACTATGTTGAAAATAAGTAACATGGATGACTGATTACTGTTGGATACTGTGTTGAAAATAAGAAACGTGGATGACTGATTACTGTTGATTACTATGTTGAAAATAAGTAACATGGGTGACTGATTACTGTTGATTAATATGTTGAAAATAAGTAACTTGGATGACTGATTACTGTTGATTACTGTGTTGAAAATAAGTAACTTGGATGACTGATTACTGTTGAATACTGTGTTGAAAATAAGTAACATGGATCACTGATTACTGTTGAATACTGTGTTGAAAATAAGTAACTTGGATGACTGATTACTGTTGAATACTGTGTTGAAATTAAGTAACATGGATCACTGATTACTGTTGAATACTGTGTTGAAAATAAGAAACGTGGATGACTGATTACTGTTGATTACTATGTTGAAAATAAGTAACGTGGATGACTGATTACTGTTGAATACTGTGTTGAAAATAAGTAACGTGGATGACTGATTACTGTTGATTACTATGTTGAAAATAAGTAACATGGATGACTGATTACTGTTGATTAATATGTTGAAAATAAGTAACATGGATGACTGATTACTGTTGAATACTGTATTGAGAATAAATGACATGGATGATTTAATATATTGTTAAAGGAAAATGAAACATTACATTATTGTGGTTAAATGATTAAAGCGCCAGTAGTAAAAGTGTTAATACCCATACCAGCCGCTTTGTGATAAAATGAAACGTCTTGTTATGCGTAGTGTGTCGTATTTTCCTTTCGAAAGAAACGAAAGTAAATTTACATAAGGATTACCAGAAATTTCCAGACATTACTAATTTATTGTAAATAATATTTTAACATCTTTTCATAAAGAAAACTGACTCAATTTTAGTCTACTTGAAATTTCATTGCTTAGAATAGTTGGTTTTTGTTTCCAATGTTACGTGATTGTTGTTAAATGTCCATCGTCACTGAGGGTCGCGACCTCGCATCCTTGTCGCGCCAAACATGCTCGCCCGTGTGGGCATTATAAGGTGATGGTCAATCCCACTACTCGTTGGTAAAAGAGTAGCCCAAGAGTTGGCGGTCGGTAGTGATGACTAGCTGCCTTCCCTCTAATTTTACACTGCTAAATTAGGAACGGCTAGCGCAGATAGCCCTCGAGTAGCTTTGTGCGAAAATTCAAAACGAACGAATCATCGTCACTGAATAAATAATATGTTTGATGACCCTTAGCAATGTCGCAGTAAAGCTTCACATAATGTAGTTAAGTCCATTCCAAAGAAATCATCGTTTTATGAAGAGTCTTAGAAACGTTAATTATTATACACTCACAGTTCCGCTAGTACCTGTATCCCGCTTCTATCCCAGTGATTTAGGCCCGTTTTTATTTTCAGGCCTGCTTTGTTTGTAAAGTTGTTATATATATTCAACGAATAATGGTCGCTGTTATCGTGTTTCCTGTTCATTTACTTATGTGCGTGAGTGTTCTCTTACCATTTTCCCTTCTCACTAACTTCCATCATTCTTTTTTCACCATCTAGAAAACTACAGGTTCCCTTCAACAAGCGTGCGCCTGTTCTATTATGAACGACACTACCCCTTCCGGGTTGATTATCGCGATCCATTAAGCCTTGAATACACTTTGTTGAAATCTATATATTATGATAAGTTTGTATTCACAGCTGGATAGCTGCTTCGATCTGAAACAATCGATGTTCTAATAAACTTTAGAATGAACTAATGGTTAAATAAACAAAGGTAAATTCTAGTTACCGTGCTCAACTGAGATCACCGGCGCTAATCACGCTAGTAAGTTGTAAAAAAAGAAAAACCGTTGATGAAAGATTTAGAAAAGTCAATTACTTTTATATAGAAAATTTCCAGTAGTTTAGAGACTTTAGATAAAGGAAGTTTGTCTGAAAAGAAGGTTTAGCTGTTGAAGCGTTGTGAAGAAAGACGCCGTTAGGTTTAGGTTAAGCGTAATTATTTGATCGTAAATCCTACTGTTCACTGGACTGTCGAAGGAAGGCATTAACTAGAACATTGCAAAACGTAATAAAAATACTGGACATTTTGTGTAAAGCATAATATTAACGTTTTATCAAAATACTAATGTTCAGAAAGTTTTAATGTGAAGTATAATATTAACGTTTTATCAAATAACTAATGTTCAGAAAGTTTTAATGTGAAGTATAATATTAACGTTTTATCAAAATACTAATGTTCAGAAAGTTTTAATGTGAAGTATAATATTAACGTTTTATCAAAATACTAATGTTCAGAAAGTTTTAATGTGAAGTATAATATTAACGTTTTATCAAAATACTAACGTTCAGAAAGTTTTAATGTGAAGTATAATATTAACGTTTTATCAAAATACTAATGTTCAGAAAGTTTTAATGTGAAGTATAATATTAACGTTTTATCAAAATACTGATGTTCAGAAAGTTTTAATGTGAAGTATAATATTAACGTTTTATCAAAATACTGATGTTCAGAAAGTTTTAATGTGAAGTATAATATTAACGTTTTATCAAAATACTAATGTTCAGAAAGTTTTAATGTGAAGTATAATATTAACGTTTTATCAAAATACTGATGTTCAGAAAGTTTTAATGTGAAGTATAATATTAACGTTTTATCAAAATACTAATGTTCAGAAAGTTTTAATGTGAAGTATAATATTAACGTTTTATCAAAATACTAATGTTTAGAAAGTTTTAATGTGAAGTATAATATTAACGTTTTATCAAAATACTAATGTTCAGAAAGTTTTAATGTGAAGTATAATATTAACGTTTCATCAAAATACTAATGTTCAGAAAGTTTTAATGTGAAGTATAATATTAACGTTTCATCAAAATACTAATGTTTAGAAAGTTTTAATGTGAAGTATAATATTAACGTTTTATCAAAATACTGATGTTCAGAAAGTTTTAATGTGAAGTATAATATTAACGTTTTATCAAAATACTGATGTTCAGCAAGTTTTAATGTGAAGTATAATATTAACGTTTTATCAAAATACTAATGTTCAGAAAGTTTTAATGTGAAGTATAATATTAACGTTTTATCAAAATACTGATGTTCAGAAAGTTTTAATGTGAAGTATAATATTAACGTTTTATCAAAATACTGATGTTCAGAAAGTTTTAATGTGAAGTATAATATTAACGTTTTATCAAAATACTAATGTTCAGAAAGTTTTAATGTGAAGTATAATATTAACGTTTTATCAAAATACTGATGTTCAGAAAGTTTTAATGTGAAGCATAATATTAACGTTTTATCAAAATACTAATGTTCAGAAAGTTTTAATAAGCCATCTATAACATGACCAACAAGAAAGTGTGGGGGAAAAATTCAAACTAAAATTGAATTATTTAGAAATATAGTTCTTTAATATACAATGCATTAACTACTTCCTCATGAGTCCAAAACTAGACGTTACTAAATTATCAATCACATTTAAAATTGCGATCTAATGGCCCAAATTTCATTAACTAAATATGTATACTGTAAGTATTCTGACATAATTACTTTAAAATGTCTTTAAAGCACGTAGTCGATACGATGGATACGTATTTGATATTTATTCAGTAATCGTAAAAGAACAAATCAGTAAAAAAAAAAAAGAGAGACTTCTTTCAAAATAAACATACGTGCTTTATAGAATCTCAGAACAAAGTAGTTATTCAAATAGGCCAACAAAAGCAGGTCACGTTGAATAACACGTGTTTCTTTCAAGAATTACCTTCGACGTGACACGATGAATTGTAGAATCCTTTTACAGACCAGTTTGTTTGTTTTAAAGTTCATACAAAGCTACACGAGAGCTACCACCTACGCTAGCCGTCCCTAAATTAACAGTTAGACCAGAAGGAAGGCAGCTAGTCATCGCCACCCACCGCCAACGCTTAGGCTACACTTTTACCAACGATTAATGGGATTGACCGAAACATTATATTGCTCTCATGACTTAAAGAGCGAGCACATTTGGTGTGACGAGGATTCGAACTCGCGACCCTCAGATTACGAGTCGAACGCCTTAACCACCTGGCTATGCCGGGCCTTGTTTTCCAAAGTTACATTTTTCGCTGTTTGGGCATGCCGTCTCTAGTTTTCATCTGAGAGAGTATAACAGAGAAGACTGGCCAATAACAAGCTACAACTCTTCGGCTACTGGGATTTGAACGTCTGTTTTATGAAGCATCCTCTACCCGAAAGTGCAGAGTGCAAATGCAACAGGACGTAAACCATGGATTTGTGGATTCATAGTAAACATGGAGAAGAACAGAGGTTATTGTTAAGATGTGCCTTTCTAGTTCTCGAATTTAGTAATAATTTTATAAATATTTTAAATTTTGATGAGGTACCTTGAAATCACTGTTTAGTATTGTTATTACGTACCTTGAAATCACTGTTTAGTATTGTTATTATGTACCTTGAAATCAATGTTTAGTATTGTTATTATGTACCTTGAAATCACTGTTTAGTATTGTTATTATGTACCTTGAAATCACTGTTTAGTATTGTTATTATGTACCTTGAAATCACTGTTTAGTATTGTTATTACATTTGTTTGGTTTTTGAATTTCGCGCAAAGCTACGCTAGCCTTCCATAATTAAGCAGTGTAAGATTAGGTGGTCTTCACCACCTACCGCCAACTTTTGGACTACTCTTTTACCAACGAACAGTAGGATTATAACGAATGAAAGGGCGAACAAGTTTGGTGTGACGGGGATTCGAACCCGTGACGCTCAAATTACGAGTCGAGTGCCTTAACCACCTGGCCATGCCAAACCTGTTATTACATACCTTGTAAAGATTGTTTAGTATTGTTATTACATACCTTGTAAAGATTGTTTAGTATTGTTATTACATACCTTGAAAACATTGTTCAGTTGAGCTGGGAATCGAGAAACGATCATTTTGTGATCTATGCCAGAGATTGTCGAACGATTACTGTAACAGACAAAAAGATACCCAGTGTTATTGAAACCCGGATTCAGTGTAACACTCAGCAGTCCTCTCTCTTCTGCAAGCTTGTTGGTGGTCAGCACTCGGTCAGTTAGGTCAAGAATTATTTCCTGTTTGTCTGGACAATCTAGGTCAATTAGTTTTATGGTTCCGAGGTGTTCTACGATCAGAATGCGCTGAGAATTTGGATCTGGTAAAGAGACGACAGTTGTTGGGTGCCGGAGGTTCGATGCTATTTCTTGCAAACAAAAACATTCTTGCAAGACACAATTAACCTGAACATTGATGCCAGATAAGAAGACACATGCAAGTAGACGTACGCTGGGAGAAACACGAGGCGGTTTCATGTTGTACGGGTCACTCAGGTGCTTTCTTGACCATGAAGTTCGCTTCAACTCGACCATCTTAGCAACTGTTATCACCGTTGTCAACACACCGTGTGGAACGTTCTGTTCAAATCCACGCGCTCGCCCACCTAAGTCGCGGACTTACCTCTAGCTTTTCCACACGAAATGTTCCAGTAATAAAGAACCACTTAACAGCATTATATTTTATTAAAGTATGGAAGTACATCAAGCAGATATATAATAGGTGGGTTCATTATACACTACCGTATGCGTTTACTTCGAGTTTCTTAGAGAACACGTCATGTCAAGAAATCTTTTAAAGTTAATACATTGGAATAAATACTCCGAGAACTGAGTAAATGAATATCGATCTATAATTACATTTCCTCTTTACACTGATTGATGTAATCAACCACATTATATTTTACATTACCTTACGTCAAATCTGTCAGGTTTTCCTTTAATGTATGTTTCCCCGAATAAGTGGAGACAGAATTAAGTAATAGTTTACTGCAACTGAACAAACTTCGTGTGTGTTTTACTGAAAACTAATTATTCAGGTCGTTCCATTACATTAAGTGTACTACTGAACGTAAAATTTAAAAAAGTTTCGTTTCATAGTTTGCGTTACAATAAATTTATGTTTTCTTTGTTTAACTAATGTTGACTTCGTAGAACTTGTTTTTAAACTAACGAACGTTAACTAAGACTTGTTTCACTGTTTAACAGTAGTAAACAATGAATTCAAGGTACGAAATAACAATACTAAAATATGCTTTCAAGGTACATAATAACAATAAAAATATGCTTTCAAGGTGCATAATAACAATACTAAACGATGATTCCAAGGTACGTCATCAAAATTTAAAATACTTATAAAATAATTACTAAATTCGAGAACTAAAAAGACACATCTGAACAGTAACCTTTGCTCTTCTCCATGTTTACTATGAATCCACAAATTCATGGTTTACGTCCTGTTGCCACGGAAATGCACTCTGCACTTTCGGGTAGAGGATGCTTCATAAAACAGACGTTCAAATCCCAGTAGCCGCAGAGTTGTAGCTTGTTATTGGCCAATCTTCTCTGTTATACTCTCTCAGATGAAAACTAGAGACGGCATGTCCAAACAGCGAAAAATATAACTCTGGAAAACAGTCTTAAAATAAATAAATTTAAATAGATAAAAGTATTTTATTTCAAAGAATTTTTAAATGCACAGTTTTAAAATCTTGAACGCTTACAGTACACTTGCTGTAAATACCATTATCTGAATCAGATAAAGATGGCGGATTATTAAAATGTACGATGAGAAACAGAAACACGTAAGATAAACAAACCGATGTATATACGTCGATAGCATGGCCCTAACAACCACCATATTGAAGAATGATACATGTAGTAGTGTACGTTAGTACCCAACAGTTACACTTACCACTCATTAATCCGGTAACTACTCTCAACTTCTGTTTATTATTATACCCTGTTGTAGACCAGGGCAAATTCCCTTTAACCTATAAATCTTTGTGTAAGATAATTAAGTTTTGATCCAAAATAATTGCTATAAAATGATAAATAATATAAAATGAATTATGTTACTGAGGGTATATTTGAAAATATAACACTAAGAAGTATTGTTTATTATCTATATTTTCAAATTGTCACTGTAAGTATAAAGTTGTCCGAAAGGGGGAGCAAGTTACTGAGTAACACTTGTCTTGTGATTATTCCCCTTTCCCTTAAGCCTCATACGCATGTCAGTTTTGATGATGATAGTACGAACTATCATCAGTCAGCATTTTGGAAAACTCTTAAATACCCAGGTTCGACACTAGATGCTTCACCGTCGGTTATTATAGTTAGATGGTAAAAGGATTCAATAAATAATAATAAACGATTCACTAAAATACCATGACAAAAATTATCCCACTAATGGAGGGACCGGTCATATACATGTTTTTATAGAATGAAGGGACCGGTAATATACATGTTTTTATAGAATGGAGGGACCGGTAATATACATGTTTTTTTTATAGAACATTGACAATCTTTAGCTCTGGGTTTTTAAAATACTAATGCCGTTGATGCTATCTGAAACCTTAAAGTAAGGTGTGCCATTTATAACTTGTGTGAACCGAAACACCTAAATCCTTTTTATTTGTAGGTTCCTGTCTGAATTCATTTGAAAGTAAACCGGCCAGCTCTACTCTAGTAGGCTTGGCATGGCCATGTGGTTAGGACATTTGACTCGTAATCTGAATGTGGCGGATTCGAATCCCCGTCACACCAAACACGCTACCCCTTTCAGCAATGGGGACATTACAATATGACGGTCAATTTCACTATTTGTTGGTAATAAGAGTAACCCAAGAGTTGGCGGTGGGTGGTGATGACTAGTTGCCTTCCCTCTAGTCTCACACTGTTAAATCTACGATGTTTTGTTTATTTAATGTTGACTTCGTAGAACTTATTTTTAACTGTTTGACGGATGTTAACTTACTAAGACTCATTGTTTCACTGTTTAACAAACGTGAACTTACTAAGACACTTTGTTTCACTGTTTAACAAACGTGAACTTACTAAGACACTTTGTTTCACTGTTTAACAAACGTGAACTCACTAAGACACTTTGTTTTACTGTTCAACAAACGTGAACTCACTAAGACACTTTGTTTCACTGTTTAACAAACGTGAACTCACTAAGACACTTTGTTTTACTGTCTAACGAACGTTAACTTACTAAGACTTGTTTCTCCAATATAGAAGTCGTGGCAGTTATCACATTGTATTTTATAAATAATATCACCCATACTGGACTATACATTTCTTGGGACTCAGCACATGAAACAAAACAAAAACTCAACATACTAAGGAACCAAATAAACACAGCCATAAAACTATGCTCACCAGATAAAATTAACGATGAATTAGATAAAATAAAACAATACTTCACCAACATCAATAAGTTTCCTCCACAAACCGTAGAAAACATTATACGCACACACCTAGACAGAAAGCAAAATCAACCAACTAAAGTAAATATATCTCACGAATCAAAAAACCACGAAACCATATACTGCTGTATACCATATATTCCTGACACCAGCAGAAAAATAACCAACATTTGGCAAAAACTAGTAACAAAATATGACATTCCAGTTAATACCAAATTTATTCAAAAACCAGGCACAGAACTAAGGTCTATACTATGTAAAAACTACACTGACAAACACCACACCAACATTATTTATAAAATACAATGTGATAACTGCCATGACTTGTATATTGGAGAAACAAGTAGAAAAATGGAAACCAGATTCAAAGAACATAAGTCACCTTCACACATTTTTGAACACTGCAAATCAAATAAACACAACATAACCATAGAAAACACCCAAATACTAAATAAAGAAACAAACATAAACAAACGCAAAATTAAAGAAGCCTTACTTATACAACTCAAGCCCAAAATAAACCAATACAAAGGAACACCTTTATATCTATATTAAAAAATATAATAATAAAATAAATAATATAAAATTATATATTCAAATATATAAGCCCGCCCTCTACATTCCGACACTCCGTTACACAACCCCTTTCAAACATTGGTCAGTTTCCGGTCAGTTACCTCTCGCTTTCTTTGTGAACCTGACGATGACCGAAGAAGGTTGAAACGTTGTTCACTCCTCTACGTAAAATATTTTCTCAACCCAAACGAGCCGTTTTTACATAGATATTTTTTTCTACAAGTGGGTTTTCTCGACATCACTGATTACTAAGACATGTTTCACTGTTTAATGAACGTTCACTTACTAACACTTGTTTCAATGTTTAACGAACGTTCACTTACTAAGAATTGTTTCAATGTTTAACGAACGTTCACTTACTAAGAATTGTTTCACTGTTTAACGAACGTTCACTTACTAACACTTGTTTCACTGTTTAACGAACGTTCACTTACTAACACTTGTTTCAATGTTTAACGAACGTTCACTTACTAACACTTGTTTCAATGTTTAACGAACGTTCACTTACTAACACTTGTTTCACTGTTTAACGAACGTTCACTTACTAACACTTGTTTCAATGTTTAACGAACGTTCACTTACTAACACTTGTTTCACTGTTTAACGAACGTTCACTTACTAACACTTGTTTCAATGTTTAACGAACGTTCACTTACTAAGACTTGTTTCACTGT
The DNA here is from genome assembly GCF_004210375.1 of Tachypleus tridentatus. Lineage (NCBI taxonomy): Eukaryota > Metazoa > Arthropoda > Merostomata > Xiphosura > Limulidae > Tachypleus > Tachypleus tridentatus. The sequence goes on along the minus strand of NC_134834.1, from coordinate 126,156,283 downwards.
TTAACGAACGTTCACTTACTAAGGTATTTTCTTTATTCTATTCTCTTGGTGAACGTAACCTTCTGATGATTTGAATGTTTATCACCTTTGTTGTCCAGTTGCCACTAACTGAATAACGATTTTTTCTTCTTATGCTTCTTTTGAAAATAAACTTCATGAGACGTTTTTATTGTTTCAGAGAAACTAAACATTTAGTGACTTTAGTTTCGTTATTTCATTAAAAGTGAACATTACAACGTTTTCATTATTACATGAACTTAGATATTCACGTCCAAATATGTACATAAATGTTAACTCTCTGAGTTAAAGTAGGTAATCGCATCCCAGTGTGTAGGTATTTTTATCTGCTTTTTTTATAAAGCAGTACATTAGGGTACATGCATACTTTCTACTTTAACTTGGTTCTTTTTACGAAATGACTGATTGGATGCATAACCATAGCAACCAGAAAACTATAATAAAAAAATTAAGTTTGTAAAAGTAAGTTTTATTTTCCATAAAATTATGTAAATTACTTTTCTAATTCCGTAACAAAATGTAGTTTGCTAATAGGACATATGATGTGAGAAAATAACTTATACACTAAACCAAACCTAAAGAATATGAACAAATTATGACACACAAACAACGTTGAGATAAAACCTGTTTAAACACAGAGGAAGCACTTCTATCAAGTCTTAATGACTAAACGAATTTCAGACAGTTTTATGTGAAACATGTACATCACAAAAACTGTAAAAACAAACTTAATGTTTCTTTCTTTCCTCATAATTTTAAATAAACTAACACACTTATGCAGAAAATATTCTTCGATAAATAATTGTATCTGTCTCACTGTAGAGACAGTTACAAAGTAAAGTAATATATCCTGGTATCTTCTCCACCATTTTGACTGTAGAGACAGTTACGAGTAAATTAATATATCCTGGTATCTTCTCCACCATTTTGACTGTAGACACAGTTACAGAGAGAAGTAATATATCCTAGTATCTTCTCCACCATTTTGACTGTAGACACAGTTACAGAGAGAAGTAATATATCCTAGTATCTTCTCCACCATTTTGACTGTAGACACAGTCACAGAGAGAAGTAATATATCCTGGTATCTTCTCCACCATTTTGACTGTAGAGACAGTTACAGAGTAAAGTAATATATCCTGGTATCTTCTCCACCATTTTGACTGTAGAGACAGTTACAGAGTAAAGTAATATATCCTGGTATCTTCTCCACCATTTTGACTGTAGACACAGTTACAGAGAGAAGTAATATATCCTGGTATCGTCTCCACCATTTTGACTGTAGAGACAGTTACGAGTAAATTAATATATCCTGGTATCTTCTCCACCATTTTGACTGTAGACACAGTTCCAGAGAGAAGTAATATATCCTGGTATCTTCTCTACCATTTTGACTGTAGAGATAGTTACGAGTAAATTAATATATCCTGGTATCTTCTCCACCATTTTGACTGTAGACACAGTTACAGAGAGAAGTAATATATCCTGGTATCGTCTCCACCATTTTGACTGTAGACACAGTTACAGAGAGAAGTAATATCTCCTGGTATCGTCTCCACCATTTTGACTGTAGAGACAGTTACGAGTAAATTAATATATCCTGGTATCTTCTCCACCATTTTGACTGTAGACACAGTTACAGAGAGAAGTAATATATCCTGGTATCTTCTCCACCATTTTGACTGTAGAGCTAGTTACAGAGAGAAGTAATATATCCTGGTATCTTCTCTACCATTTTGACTATAGAGACAGTTACAGAGAGAAGTAATATATCTTGGTATCTTCTCTACCATTTTGACTGTAGAGACAGTTTCGAGTAAATTAATATATCCTGGTATCTTCTCTACCATTTTGACTATAGAGCCAGTTACAGAGAGAAGTAATATATCCTGGTATCTTCTCTACCATTTTGACTGTAGAGCCAGTTTGGAGTAAATTAATATATCCTGGTATCTTCTCTACCATTTTGACTGTAGAGACAGTTTCGAGTAAATTAATATATCCTGGTATCTTCTCCACCATTTTGACTGTAGAGATAGTTACAGAGAGAAGTAATATATCCTGGTATCTTCTGCACCATTTTGACTGTAGAGACAGTTACAGAGAGAAGTAATATATCCTGGTATCTTCTCCATCATTTTGACTGTAGAGACAGTTACAGAGAGAAGTAATATATCCTGGTATCTTCTCTACCATTTTGACTGTAGAGACAGTTACAAAGAGAAGTAATATATCCTGGTATCGTCTCCACCATTTTGACTGTAGAGACAGTTGCGAGTAAATTAATATATCCTGGTATCTTCTCCACCATTTTGACTGTAGACACAGTTACAGAGAGAAGTAATATATCCTGGTATCTTCTCCACCATTTTGACTGTAGAGACAGTTACAGAGAGAAGTAATATATCCTGATATCTTCTCCACCATTTTGACTGTAGAGACAGTTTCAGAGAGAAGTAATATATCCTGGTATCTTCTCCACCATTTTGACTGTAGAAACAGTTTCAGAGAGAAGTAATATATCCTGGTATCTTCTCCACCATTTTGACTGTAGAGACAGTTACAGAGAGAAGTAATATATCCTGGTATCTTCTCTACCATTTTGACTATAGAGACAGTTACAGAGAGAAGTAATATATCCTGGTATCTTCTCCAACATTTTGACTGTAGAGACAGTTACAGAGTAAAGTAATATATCCTGGTGTCTTCTCTACCATTTTGACTGTAGAAACAGTTACAGAATAAATTAATGTATCCAGGTATCTTCTCTACCAATTTCACTGTAGAGACAAAGTAAAATTGCAACTTCCTGTAACCTTTTCTAGAATGTTTAATTACAATGCTTGATGTATTAAGATATGATAGGTGGTCCAAATACACAGGAATGTTATGAAACCACAGTCAATCTAGTATCTTCTATCTTATTCAGTTATAATAAACAACTTTACCATATGTTTTGTTTCCACATGGTTCTTCTTTGAATACTGTACTTGATCAAAGTGAGACTTTACACCACCTTCTCAACAAACACAGATTTTAGTGTATTTGAGGTATTATGATAATTGTCTAACTCACCATCAAAATCCAAAGTCTGAAAAAAAACAATGAAAAAGAAATAAATATATTTTCAAAAACAAAGAGGTCGTTACTTAATAATGAAAAATGTTGAAAAAAGTCTTTTGAAAGTTTAAAAATATAAAAAGAAACTATTAAAAAGCAATAAGTTTTTCAAGAAATAATCCATTTTTTACTTTATCAGAACAAACATCAAGTACTCTGAAACTCACTTGAAAACTATCTCCACCCAAAAACAGGTCAACAACAGAAACAATACAAGCAAGAATCTTACACTCAACTAAATTTTAGACCGATCTGTGAAAGTCAACCTTATTAATAAGTACCAACAACAGAAAATATACAAGAATCTTAAGCTCAACTAAATTTCACACCAATCTCTGAAAGTAAATCATATTAATAAGTACCAACAACAGAAAATATACAAGAATCTTAAGCTCAACTAAATTTCACACCAATCTCTGAAAGTCAACCTTATTAATAAGTACCAACAACAGAAAATATACAAGAATCTTAAGCTCAACTAAATTTCACACCAATCTCTGAAAGTAAATCATATTAATAAGTACCAACAACAGAAAATATACAAGAATCTTAAGCTCAACTAAATTTCACACCAATCTCTGAAAGTCAACCTTATTAATAAGTACCAACAACAGAAAATATACAAGAATCTTAAGCTCAACTAAATTTCACACCAATCTCTGAAAGTAAATCATATTAATAAGTACCAACAACAGAAAATATACAAGAATCTTAAGCTCAACTAAATTTCACACCAATCTCTGAAAGTAAATCATATTAATAAGTACCAACAACAGAAAATATACAAGAATCTTAAGCTCAACTAAATTTCACACCAATCTCTGAAAGTAAATCATATTAATAAGTACCAACAACAGAAAATATACAAGAATCTTAAGCTCAACTAAATTTCACACCAATCTCTGAAAGTCAACCTTATTAATAAGTACCAACAACAGAAAATATACAAGAATCTTAAGCTCAACTAAATTTCACACCAATCTCTGAAAGTAAATCATATTAATAAGTACCAACAACAGAAAATATACAAGAATCTTAAGCTCAACTAAATTTCACACCAATCTCTGAAAGTAAATCATATTAATAAGTACCAACAACAGAAAATATACAAGAATCTTAAGCTCAACTAAATTTCACACCAATCTCTGAAAGTCAACCTTATTAATAAGTACCAACAACAGAAAATATACAAGAATCTTAAGCTCAACTAAATTTCACACCAATCTCTGAAAGTCAACCTTATTAATAAGTACCAACAACAGAAAATATACAAGAATCTTAAGCTCAACTAAATTTCACACCAATCTCTGAAAGTAAATCATATTAATAAGTACCAACAACAGAAAATATACAAGAATCTTAAGCTCAACTAAATTTCACACCAATCTCTGAAAGTAAATCATATTAATAAGTACCAACAACAGAAAATATACAAGAATCTTAAGCTCAACTAAATTTCACACCAATCTCTGAAAGTAAATCATATTAATAAGTACCAACAACAGAAAATATACAAGAATCTTAAGCTCAACTAAATTTCACACCAATCTCTGAAAGTAAATCATATTAATAAGTACCAACAACAGAAAATATACAAGAATCTTAAGCTCAACTAAATTTCACACCAATCTCTGAAAGTCAACCTTATTAATAAGTACCAACAACAGAAAATATACAAGAATCTTAAGCTCAACTAAATTTCACACCAATCTCTGAAAGTAAATCATATTAATAAGTACCAACAACAGAAAATATACAAGAATCTTAAGCTCAACTAAATTTCACACCAATCTCTGAAAGTCAACCTTATTAATAAGTACCAACAACAGAAAATATACAAGAATCTTAAGCTCAACTAAATTTCACACCAATCTCTGAAAGTAAATCATATTAATAAGTACCAACAACAGAAAATATACAAGAATCTTAAGCTCAACTAAATTTCACACCAATCTCTGAAAGTCAACCTTATTAATAAGTACCAACAACAGAAAATATACAAGAATCTTAAGCTCAACTAAATTTCACACCAATCTCTGAAAGTAAATCATATTAATAAGTACCAACAACAGAAAATATACAAGAATCTTAAGCTCAACTAAATTTCACACCAATCTCTGAAAGTAAATCATATTAATAAGTACCAACAACAGAAAATATACAAGAATCTTAAGCTCAACTAAATTTCACACCAATCTCTGAAAGTAAATCATATTAATAAGTACCAACAACAGAAAATATACAAGAATCTTAAGCTCAACTAAATTTCACACCAATCTCTGAAAGTAAATCATATTAATAAGTACCAACAACAGAAAATATACAAGCCAGAATCTTAAATCAAGAAACATTTATAAGAAATTCAGATTAAAGTAAGATGTAAATAATATGAACTTAAAATATTTAATTCTTATATGAGTACAGGTATGACACAAGTGTGAATTTGTATAACTTGTGTGTGTTCATGTATTTTTATTTTACCCACATAAACAATGTTAAAAAAGATATTGACATGAAGATTTAAAACCTATAATTGTCATTCAACATGAAAACTGATTAACCTACATTGTGGCAGTTGTCAACAATATCTTAGGCCACACTCTGTCATCCAAGTATTTTGAAAATTTTATTAGGTGTTAAAATGATAATTTTAAGAAACTATAATTTGATTTTTAAATTAGTTAATACAGTAAAATAAATCTCCCTGAACAAGTAAGTTAAAACAAAAGTGTTTTTAACTTGAATTCTTCAATTCACAAAAAAAAATTTAAATCAGTCAAAGTCACAGCAAATGTACAGTACTCACAAGGACAACTTTAAACCAGTCTAAACCATAACAAATGTACAGTACTAACAAGAACAACTTTAAACCAGTCTAAACCATAACAAATGTACAGTACTAACAAGAACAACTTTAAACCAATCAAAACCATAACAAATGTACAGTACTAACAAGAACAACTTTAAACGAGTCTAAACCATAACAAATGTACAGTACTAACAAGAACAACTTTAAACCAATCAAAACCATAACAAATGTACAGTACTAACAAGAACAACTTTAAACGAGTTTAAACCATAACAAATGTACAGTACTAACAAGAACAACTTTAAACGAGTCTAAACCATAACAAATGTACAGTACTAACAAGAACAACTTTAAACCAATCAAAACCATAACAAATGTACAGTACTAACAAGAACAACTTTAAACCAGTCTAAGTCACAGAAAATGTACAGTACTCACAAAAACAACTTTAAACCAGTCTGAACCATAATAAATGTACAGTACTAACAAGAACAACTTTAAACCAGTCTAATTCACAGCAAATGTACAGTACTAACAAAAACAACTTTAAACCAGTCTAAGCCATAACAAATGTACAGTACTAATAAGAACAACTTTAAACCAGTCTAAACCATAACAAATGTACAGTACTAACAAGTACAACTTTAAACCAGTCTTAAGTCATAACAAATGTACAGTACTAACAAGAACAACTTTAAACCAGTCTAAACCATAACAAATGTACAGAACTAACAAGAACAACTTTAAACCAGTCTAAACCATAACAAATGTACAGTACTAACAAGAACAACTTTAAACCAGTCTAAACCATAACAAATGTACAGTACTAACAAAAACAACTTTAAACCAGTCTAAGCCATAACAAATGTACAGTACTAATAAGAACAACTTTAAACCAGTCTAAACCATAACAAATGTACAGTACTAACAAGTACAACTTTAAACCAGTCTTAAGTCATAACAAATGTACAGTACTAACAAGAACAACTTTAAACGAGTCTAAACCATAACAAATGTACAGTACTAACAAGAACAACTTTAAACCAATCAAAACCATAACAAATGTACAGTACTAACAAGAACAACTTTAAACCAGTCTAAGTCACAGAAAATGTACAGTACTAACAAGAACAACTTTAAACCAGTCTGAACCATAACAAATGTACAGTACTAACAAGAACAGCTTTAAACCAATCAAAACCATAACAAATGTACAGTACTAACAAGAACAGCTTTAAACCAGTCTAAACCATAACAAATGTACAGTACTAACAAGAACAACTTTAAACGAGTCTAAACCATAACAAATGTACAGTACTAACAAGAACAGCTTTAAACCAATCAAAACCATAACAAATGTACAGTACTAACAAGAACAACTTTAAACCAGTCTAAACCATAACAAATGTACAGTACTAACAAGAACAACTTTAAACGAGTCTAAACCATAACAAATGTACAGTACTAACAAGAACAACTTTAAACCAATCAAAACCATAACAAATGTACAGTACTAACAAGAACAACTTTAAACCAGTCTAAGTCACAGAAAATGTACAGTACTAACAAAAACAACTTTAAACCAGTCTGAACCATAATAAATGTAAAGTACTAACAAGAACAACTTTGAACCAGTCTAAGCCATAACAAATGTACAGTACTAACAAAAACAACTTTAAACCAGTCTAAGTCACAGAAAATGTACAGTACTCACAAAAACAACTTTAAACCAGTCTGAACCATAATAAATGTAAAGTACTAACAAGAACAACTTTGAACCAGTCTAAGCCATAACAAATGTACAGTACTAACAAGAACAACTTTAAACCAGTCTAAGCCATAACAAATGTACAGTACTAATAAGAACTACTTTAAACCAGTCTAAACCATAACAAATGTACAGTACTAACAAGTACAACTTTAAACCAGTCTTAAGTCATAACAAATGTACAGTACTAACAAGAACAACTTTAAACCAGTCTAAACCATAACAAATGTACAGTACTAACAAGAACAACTTTAAACCAATCAAAACCATAACAAATGTACAGTACTAACAAGAACAACTTTAAACCAGTCTAAGTCACAGAAAATGTACAGTACTAACAAGAACAACTTTAAACCAGTCTGAACCATAACAAATGTACAGTACTAACAAGAACAGCTTTAAACCAATCAAAACCATAACAAATGTACAGTACTAACAAGAACAGCTTTAAACCAGTCTAAACCATAACAAATGTACAGTACTAACAAGAACAACTTTAAACGAGTCTAAACCATAACAAATGTACAGTACTAACAAGAACAGCTTTAAACCAATCAAAACCATAACAAATGTACAGTACTAACAAGAACAACTTTAAACCAGTCTAAACCATAACAAATGTACAGTACTAACAAGAACAACTTTAAACGAGTCTAAACCATAACAAATGTACAGTACGAACAAGAACAACTTTAAACCAATCAAAACCATAACAAATGTACAGTACTAACAAGAACAACTTTAAACCAGTCTAAGTCACAGAAAATGTACAGTACTCACAAAAACAACTTTAAACCAGTCTGAACCATAATAAATGTAAAGTACTAACAAGAACAACTTTGAACCAGTCTAAGCCATAACAAATGTACAGTACTAACAAAAACAACTTTAAACCAGTCTAAGCCATAACAAATGTACAGTACTAATAAGAACTACTTTAAACCAGTCTAAACCATAACAAATGTACAGTACTAACAAGTGCAACTTTAAACCGGTCTTAAGTCATAACAAATGTACAGTACTAACAAGAACAACTTTAAACCAGTCTAAACCATAACAAATGTACAGTACTAACAAGAACAACTTTAAACCAGTCTAAACCATAACAAATGTACAGTACTAACAAGAACAACTTTAAACCAGTCTAAACCATAACAAATGTACAGTACTAACAAGAACAACTTTAAACAGTATATGTGTAATGAATGATAACAATAAAACTTTGAGTAGTAATCCAACCTAAAGTAACAACAGAAAATAATTACCAAGTTTTAAATGTGCTACAATGATGTCACCACAATGCTCAGCTTCATTTTAACAATTATATCAACAAAAGCAAAGTTTGTTTGAAAAACGTTTTCCCTAAAATAAAGATTTTATTCTCTTTCTACAGACCTTTGACACGAACAACAATACAGCTAAAGCTGACCTTCCAAACTCTAAAGCTATTGAAAGAACCAAAACAACTTTTCCATCCAGAATATAAGACCCATCTAACACACACATCAGAACTGTATTTAATGACAATGGGAGAAAATATTTCTTCCTTACCAAATTGTACTTCTAATGGAATTATGGCATGTCTTCTTTTTGATTCATAATGTTTCAAAGCCAAACTAAATATAGATCCCCAGGAGAACCTTGCCCTTAAAAAAAAGCCTGACAAACAATATTGAAGACCATGCCAAATGTTGTATCATTCTATTAGTTTATAAGACATTAATGATATGTCCAACCGAAAGGTGATCTGAAGGTGTCAAAGTTGTCGGGGCATTCTACGTCTTGCCCTTCACAATGAATGTTTTCATTCAAACAGTTAATTTTACCTTCAACTTAATAGTGACATGTTGGACAACTGAGTAGAAGACCTCAACAGAACTCTAACAGTAAAATGATTAGAATCATCATACATAATGAGTTTGATTCTCTTCTCTTGGTCAAGTACAGCTATTACCCTACCTGAGATGAAACAGAGAATACAAGGCATGCCTTTATTAAGAAAACATTCAATAAAAAATTATAATGAAGATGGAAACAATTATGTTTATATATCATTTAACTTATACCACTATCTCAAAAAAAAAAATAGTTAAAAGGCTTCCACTTAAGAGTGAAAAAGTACACTCATACAGAATGAGGTCATCTCTATTGTCCAATGAATATATGATGTGATTAAGGAGAAATATAAACTGATATCGTGGATTCATCTAGAAGTCTAAACATATCAACCATACATCTATCCAAAACACAGATTATATTTCTGAAGTTGTAATTGAAAAGGTTTCCTTACTCACTATTTAACTGCAAAGTATTACAAAGAAATTAAGTTCATTTTTCTTGTACATTTAGGAAAAAATTCAAGTAGCATTAATTAACTGAAAGTTCTGTTTAGAAGTTGAAATGTATCTCAGGACGACTGGTGTGGGTATTATCAGTTTCATTAATAAAGCAGTTTTCTGAGATACAACTTTACTTCAAGTGGGTTTCTTGTCATCATTAATGTTTAAAAGTTAGTTTTACCCTGTAATCTAAGAGCAGCATTTTTAGTGGTAAAGTTTTATCTCTGTGCTAATATTCACTCTAAATTTAACTAAGGAACATTGTTACCTGACCTTGCTAATATCAATCCGATTAGAATAAATTCTTAGCTGGTAGTTGGCAAAGTCCCAACAGGCTGTCATGTGAAAGCCCATATTTGTTAACACAGCAATATATTCACAGAGGGCAAACAAAGTATACACTGCAATAAGAGAAAGATCAAAGTTAAATACACTTGTTAGTTATGTAAGTCAGACTTTATGTTTAACTTGTAATGTATCAGATGTTCATAGAAAGATCAAGTCCATTTGTTAGTTTACTGCTAACAATAACCCAACTCAGATTTAACAATAACCCAACTCAGATTTAACTTAAAGCCAGGTTTCATTTATAACCTACATTAAGATTAAATGTGTTTTAGTTTACTGTTAAAATAAATTAATACTTAAAAACAAGTAACAGATTCAAAGCTAAGCTAACTTGTCATCCATTCCTTTTCATCAAACAGAAGGGTTAATTTTTCAAAGGATGATAGTTTGAGATTAAGATGTAACCAAAATATCTGACAAAGCAGAACAAGTCAGTATTTTACTATCCAAAAGTCTTAACACATTGAAAGTGAGATTTACTTGCTATTTAGGTTTTTACTTTCAGCCAAAGGAGTGACAGACTCTCAAAAGTACACACACAGATGACATCTTTACTATGTTTTCCTTTTAAGAGAACAATCAGAAATATGACCACTGACATATTCAAGTAGGAAATATTACATACTCCCAGTTTCACAGTACCAGTTGTGCCTCATAAAGAAATAGCACGCTCCAAGAAGTGCTGACACGTTGATTGTTATCAGAAATGATTTTGTCTTAAGAGATCTTCTTTCCTGAAACACAACACACTGATTCTGATCAGTAAGATCCTAATGGAAGATACTTCTTAAATCAAATTCATAGTAAAAACAGGTGTGAAACAGTTTCCTACATGTGTTTTACATTAAGTGCTTACAAAAAACGTTTTACTGTTTTTAAAATGTATTCTCTAATTAATACTTTGAACTTGTCATAACATACTACTTGTCATTAGTATGTTTATTAATTACACACCTAAATCATTTCAAAGTTTCAATCAGAAGTATATCTAATCCATTTTAACTTTGTTTGCTAAAAGTAAATCAAAATGTACATAACAGACTATTTGTTTTTTGTATCATAAGCTTAAGAGTTCTCAGTTATCAATACATACACATGTATTTGTTTGTTATGACTGAAAACCAGGGTACAAGCTACAACATGGGATCTCTTCAGTTAATACAACATTTTTGTTTCACTTTGTTTTTGAGTTATAACAAACTAATATAATTAGTCAGTGGTTTGGATTTGCTGTTTTTAACACAGTTCTTCCTTGTGTTTTCTTTACTTGTTCGACTGGTTACTTTAAGCTGAAACGGCCTAATGTAAATGTGGTCTTATTGACAAGAGGAACTCAACACAAAATTATCTACACTATATTGTTTCAACATCAAAATTCTTCTTTCAGAAAAGGATGCACCATTCTCGGCATGACAGAGTTAACGAATAAGCTTACGCCTCACAAGTTCTGTAATTAAAATTTTGTTCCTTGCAGTGTTGAAACCTGATGAAGGACAAAAGAAACACCAACTAAGGTCAGCATTTTAATAATCATAGTTTGTTAGTTTTCAATTCATCCACAGATTGTTAATGTATCTCTAATTATTTGGTAAAGTCATTCTCTCAAAAACTGATGTAGTGCTACCCAAGTTGCTTTACAGGGTGAAGCAGGACTTCATAATGACATCCTTTCTGTCCACACGTGGTTTATATTGATAATGACATCCTTTCTGTCCACACGTGGTTTATATTGATAATGACATCCTTTCTGTCCACACGTGGTTTATATTGATAATGACATCCTTTCTGTCCACACGTGGTTTATATTGATAATGACATCCTTTCTGTCCACACGTGGTTTATATTGATAATGGCATCCTTTCTGTCCACACGTGGTTTATATTGATAATGGCATCCTTTCTGTCCACATGTGGTTTATATTGATAATGGCATCCTTTCTGTCCACATGTGGTTTATATTGATAATGGCATCCTTTCTGTCCACACGTGGTTTATATTGATAATGGCATCCTTTCTGTCCACATGTGGTTTATATTGATAATGACATCCTTTCTGTCCACCGTGGTTTATATTGATAATGACATCCTTTCTGTCCACCGCGTGGTTTATATTGATAATGGCATCCTTTCTGTCCACCGCGTGGTTTATATTGATAATGGCATCCTTTCTGTCCACACGTGGTTTATATTGATAATGGCATCCTTTCTGTCCACACGTGGTTTATATTGATAATGGCATCCTTTCTGTCCACACGTGGTTTATATTGATAATGGCATCCTTTCTGTCCACACGTGGTTTATATTGATAATGGCATCCTTTCTGTCCACACGTGGTTTATATTGATAATGGCATCCTTTCTGTCCACACGTGGTTTATATTGATAATGACATCCTTTCTGTCCACACGTGGTTTATATTGATAATGACATGCTTTCTGTCCACACGTGGTTTATATTGATAATGGCATGCTTTCTGTCCACACGTGGTTTATATTGATAATGGCATCCTTTCTGTCCACACGTGGTTTATATTGATAATGACATCCTTTCTGTCCACCGCGTGGTTTATATTGATAATGACATCCTTTCTGTCCACACGTGGTTTATATTGATAATGACATCCTTTCTGTCCACACGTGGTTTATATTGATAATGACATCCTTTCTGTCCACACGTGGTTTATATTGATAATGGCATCCTTTCTGTCCACACGTGGTTTATATTGATAATGGCATCCTTTCTGTCCACACGTGGTTTATATTGATAATGGCATCCTTTCTGTCCACACGTGGTTTATATTGATAATGGCATCCTTTCTGTCCACCGCGTGGTTTATATTGATAATGGCATCCTTTCTGTCCACACGTGGTTTATATTGATAATGGCATCCTTTCTGTCCACACGTGGTTTATATTGATAATGACATCCTTTCTGTCCACACGTGGTTTATATTGATAATGGCATCCTTTCTGTCCACACGTGGTTTATATTGATAATGGCATCCTTTCTGTCAACACGTGGTTTATATTGATAATGGCATCCTTTCTGTCAACACGTGGTTTATATTGATAATGGCATCCTTTCTGTCAACACGTGGTTTATATTGATAATGGCATCCTTTCTGTCAACACGTGGTTTATATTGATAATGGCATCCTTTCTGTCCACACGTGGTTTATATTGATAATGACATCCTTTCTGTTTACATGTGGTTTATATTGATAATGACATCCTTTCTGTCCACACGTGGTTTATATTGATAATGGCATCCTTTCTGTCCACACGTGGTTTATATTGATAATGACATCCTTTCTGTTTACATGTGGTTTATATTGATAATGACATCCTTTCTGTCCACACGTGGTTTATATTGATAATGACATCCTTTCTGTTTACATGTGGTTTATATTGATAATGACATCCTTTCTGTTTACATGTGGTTTATATTGATAATGACATCCTTTCTGTCCACACTTGGTTTATATTGATAATGACATCCTTTCTGTCCACATGTGGTTTATATTGATAATGACATCCTTTCTGTCCACATGCGGTTTATATTGATAATGACATCCTTTCTGTCCACATGCGGTTTATATTGATAATGACATCCTTTCTGTCCACATGCGGTTTATATTGATAATGACATCCTTTCTGTCCACATGCGGTTTATATTGATAATGACATCCTTTCTGTCCACACGTGGTTTATATTGATAATGACATCCTTTCTGTCCACATGTGGTTTATATTGATAATGACATCCTTTCTGTCCACATGTGGTTTATATTGATAATGACATCCTTTCTGTCCACATGTGGTTTATATTGATAATGACATCCTTTCTGTCCACATGTGGTTTATATTGATAATTGCATCCTTTCTGTCCATATGTGGTTTATAGGAAGTTTATAATACTTCACTAAACATTCACCTAGTCATGTATGTTTGCACTGGATCATGAATAATGGAGGAACTGACCTCTTTCATGCAACCAGTGTTAACAGAATTTTGGTTTTGTAAGCCAGCTGTACTTCAGTAAATCCTGACAATTAATTCACTGGTTGCCAAACTTATTCTAAAAACTGTCATGGAAGATGTTTTAACATCAACCTGATTAATATTACCTGTATCAGCATCAACCACATGAACTGAAAAAAACTCAAAGTAGTACTCAAGAAAAGAGTACTGGATCAGAAAACAGTGAAAATAGATAAAACAAATTTAGTTCATGACTTCAAAATGTACATTACAAATTCAGATTAAACACAGCAGTTGAACTCTATTGTTTCTCACCATTCAAACACAAAGTTTATAAATCACAAACAACAAGAAGTGTTGTACCAAAATTACTAAGAAGAACCGACTTAATCAAATTTTAAATAAACAAATTACTCGACAAGTTATACGAAAAGGATTTACCAAATGTATTAACGACTACTGACTTACCAAATCTGACAAGAACATACCAATTTTGACACTGATAATTCTTATCAAATTTTGAAGACAGCTATCAGAAGGGAGATACCAAATTTGGAAGACAACTATACGAAGGGACTTACCACATTTCGAGGACAACTATACGAAATGACTTACTACATTTCGAAGACAACTATATGAAATGACTTACTACATTTCGAAGACAACTATAAGAAGAGACTTACCACATTTAGAAAACAACTATACAAAGGGACTTACCCCATTTAGAAGACAACTATACAAAGGGACTTACCACATTTAGAAGACAACTATAGGAAGGGACTTACCACATTTAGAAAACAACTATACAAAGGGACTTACCACATTTTGAAGACAACTATAAGGGACTTACCACATTTTGAAGACAACTATAAGAAGGGACTTACCACATTTTGAAGACAACTATAAGAAGGGACTTACCACATTTTGAAGACAACTATAAGAAGGGACTTACCATATTTAGAAAACAACTATAAGGAACCTATCAAATTTTGAAGACAACTACAAGAAGAGCCTTAATAAATTTTGAAGACAAGTATAAGAAGAGACTTAACTTTTGAAGACAAGTATAAGAAGAGACTTAACTTTTGAAGACAAGTATAAGAAGAGACTTAACTTTTGAAGACAAGTATAAGAAGGGACTTAACTTTTGAAGACAAGTATAAGAAGAGACTTAACTTTTGAAGACAACTATAAGAAGGGACTTACCACATTTTGAAGACAACTATAAGAAGGGACTTACCATATTTAGAAAACAACTATAAGGGACCTATCAAATTTTGAAGACAACTACAAGAAGAGCCTTAATAAATTTTGAAGACAAGTATAAGAAGAGACTTACCTTTTGAAGACAAGTATAAGAAGAGACTTACCACATTTAGAAAACAACTATACAAAGGGACTTACCACATTTTGAAGACAACTATAAGAAGGGACTTACCACATTTTGAAGACAACTATAAGAAGGGACTTACCACATTTTGAAGACAACTATAAGAAGGGACTTACCATATTTAGAAAACAACTATAAGGGACCTATCAAATTTTGAAGACAACTACAAGAAGAGACTTAATAAATTTTGAAGACAAGTATAAGAAGAGACTTACCTTTTGAAGACAAGTATAAGAAGAGACTTATCTTTTAAAGACAAGTATAAGAAGAGACTTATCTTTTAAAGACAAGTATAAGAAGAGACTTACCAAATCTGAAAGCTTCCTTACAAAAGCAAGGCGGGGTAAAATACAAGAAAGTAACATATAAGAACTTGAGCTCAGCATAAAGGTTATAAACAGTTTTTCATGAGCAGCTGAAAAATAAAAATAACGAGAAAAATATTCTTACATGTTGATTATTTAATTGGCTTCATTTGTAATTTTAGTTTAGTGGAACTAATTAATAACACCAATTTGAAATCAAAGGTAATACAGTAAATAACATGATATTTAGGTTTAATAACAAATTACAAAAATGAAAATTCAGAAGCTTGAAAGAGTTTTAAATTTGAAAGTTTCAATTTTTTTCTTCTTTTAAACATTGATAAAATTTTCTATCACTAAATCATGCATATTAGTATAGAAAACTGTAAAACTGACTGTTAGAGGATACATTACAAAATACATTACTAACACGACTGAAGTTACCACATAACACGAGGTGTTATTTCTGTTGCTTAAGTTCTTTTCTCTGTTGATACTTTAATGTATAGAAGTGACTACTTTGAATAAAATAACCTCAGGAAGTTATGGTTATAACAACAGGTATTAACATTCTTCTGTCTCCAACAAAACATCAAGTTCACCGTCTTTCACCATATACTACTCAAGGTGACTGTTGGTGCGAGATCTAGATATGGTTATCTTACAAGTTGTTTAAAAGCGGAGGTGCACATTACCTGCTGTGACATTTAAACATGTATCACATTACCTGCTGTGATATTTAAATGTGTAGCACATTATCTGCTGTGATATTTAAATGTGTAGCACATTACCTGCTGTGATATTTAAATATGTAGCACATTACCTGCTGTGATATTTAAATGTGTAGCACACATAAGAATTTTGTGGCAAGAACAGCATTCGTGTGAATTAAGGACAATAAACAACTAAAATTTATTTTAAATAAATGTTTTAAACTTTAATATGAAACATTATCTGCCTTCTCACTGATAGTTAGAATTAATCATCAGCTACACCTTAAAAAGTTTGACTATAGTCCTTCAAATTAAGAGAACAGTGTTATGATAAAGTAACACCTACATTATCTTTCAGATCAAGCTAATACTTGACAACATCTGTAGAGGTTTGACTATAGTCCTTCAAATTACGATAGCAGTGTTATGATAAAGTAACACCAACATTATTTTTCAGATCAAGCTAATACTTGACAACTTCTGTAGAGGTTTGACTATAGTCCTTCAAATTAAGAGAACAGTGTTATGATAAAGTAACACCAACATTATTTTTCAGATCAAGCTAATACTTGACAACTTCTGTAGAGGTTTGACTATAGTCCTTCAAATTAAGAGAACAGTGTTATGATAAAGCAACACCTACATTATCTTTCAGATCAAGCTAATACTTGACAACATCTGTAGAGGTTTGACTATAGTCCTTCAAATTAAGAGAACAGTGTTATGATAAAGTAACACCTACATTATTTTTCAGATCAAGCTAATACTTGACAACTTCTGTAGAGGTTTGACTATAGTCCTTCAAATTAAGAGAACAGTGTTATGATAAAGCAACACCTACATTATCTTTCAGATCAAGCTAATACTTGACAACATCTGTAGAGGTTTGACTATAGTCCTTCAAATTAAGAGAACAGTGTTATGATAAAGTAACACCTACATTATTTTTCAGATCAAGCTAATACTTGACAACTTCTGTAGAGGTTTGACTATAGTCCTTCAAATTAAGAGAACAGTGTTATGATAAAGCAACACCTACATTATCTTTCAGATAAAGATAATATTTGACATCTGTAGAGGTTTGACTATAGTCCTTCAAATTGAGTGAAGATGAAGCCTGGTGTTATAGTTGTGTCGTTACATTTTTTTTAGTGGAATAGAAACTAACATTTGTCATCCTTATTCCAACAGATATTTTTAAAAGTGTAACACAGGAAGGTTTGAAGAAATGGTTTTATTATCACAACACATTTCACAGAAACCTTCAGCAGAAGTCCAGAATACATGACATTTTCAATAAGGATAAGTGTTGCTATTTAGAGTCATATTATCTAGTTTCATAGATATTACAGAAATTAATTCAGTATACTGGGCAAACAGCATAAATATATAACTATTTCATATGTGTAGGCACAAAGAAGTTTGTCTATAGGATCCACTATACAAAGACATCAAAATTAATATATATATGAAATGTGTGAGAAAGGGGAAGTTGGAATTTAATTGCAATATAGTGAAAATGCTTCATGAAGAGAGCATATGAATAACTACAAGAATGGCACACACATGAGCACATAAATAACACCTTCAACTATAAGAATAAATATAAACTAAGAAAAAAAAATGAATTTAAAAGGCACAGATTTGTTCCGCTTTAAAATTATTGTGAAAATAACATGTAGAGAAAAAAATGTGGTATTTACAATGAATTTCACTTTTATATTTGAAACAAAGTCATTTTCTTTAGCATATATTATTATTGTAGCAGATAAAAACTGTGATGACTTACGATAGTTATCTGAAGAGGAGATGTAGGTAAGTCCAATTAAGCTAACATTCTCTACAGCATGAAGACAACATGTGAGAATTCCAAGTCGTTGCCACAACTTTCTCTTCAGGAGACACTCTCTGTAAAATGTGAAGTACATAAAAATGACCACAAATCGAGGTGCTGCATGGAGGCCAATCCCAACTCTCCAAATGTACAA
The DNA here is from genome assembly GCF_004210375.1 of Tachypleus tridentatus. Lineage (NCBI taxonomy): Eukaryota > Metazoa > Arthropoda > Merostomata > Xiphosura > Limulidae > Tachypleus > Tachypleus tridentatus. The sequence continues at coordinate 126,137,509 of NC_134834.1, read as the reverse complement.
CTGTGGTGTGAACCCACCTATTGCTGCACTGATTGAAGGCAGGTAGTTACGTACCTAAAATAAATGTATGATAAATTTTAAGAAAAATTAATGTTCATGGTAAACAGTTTGACAATGTCAATATGTTTGTGAATATTTGATGTATGAAAAGACAAAAGTTAGACTTTGTTACGAAACGTGTTATGTGATTTTATAGATGGAAATAAAACTTTACAAACCATAAAGATTTATTTCAGATACTGATGTTTATCAAATTTAGACTAAACTGATGCTGTAAATAACAACAGTTAAGACAGTCATGGATTATGAAATATCATAACTATAAAGGTAAATAAAATTAATTTTTCATGACTGGCATTCAATAAACACACTTGAATGACTTTTGTTTTTATATAATATTGAACATGACTGGTGTTCAATAAACACATTTGAATGACTTTTGTTTTTATAGATCATTGAAATATTGTTTCATTTCAAACAAAAAAACATTTTAAACATTTATAATTTTCATGTTTACAACTGTGTGTAACATTCCTGGAAGTTATTTATAATTTTCATGTTTACAACTGTGTGTAATATTTCTGGAAGTTATTTATAATTTTCATGTTTACAACTGTGTGTAACATTTCTGGAAGTTATTTATAATTTTCATGTTTACAACTGTGTGTAACATTCCTGGAAGTTATTTATAATTTTCATGTTCACAACTGTGTGTAACATTCCTGGAAGTTACTTATAATTTCCATGTTTACAACTGTGTGTAACATTCCTGGAAGTTACTTATAATTTCCATGTTTACAACTGTGTGTAACATTCCTGGAAGTTACTTATAATTTCCATGTTTACAACTGTGTGTAACATTCCTGGAAGTTATTTATAATTTTCATGTTTACAACTGTGTGTAACATTCCTGGAAGTTATTTATAATTTTCATGTTTACAACTGTGTGTAACATTCCTGGAAGTTATTTATAATTTTCATGTTTACAACTGTGTGTAACATTCCTGGAAGTTATTTATAATTTTCATGTTTACAACTGTGTGTAACATTCCTGGAAATTATTTATAATTTTTATGTTTACAACTGTGTGTAACATTCCTGGAAATTATTTATAATTTTCATGTTTACAACTGTGTATAACATTCCTGGTTTTTCTTAAATTTTAATACAGTAAATGGTCTTGACTTTGTTAACTTTTCATGAAATATATGTAATTATATATGTAATATATGTAATTAATCTGCTGTATAGCTTTTATAAAAAAATGTTTACTTTCAGTTTTAGGTCTGTAGTTATGTTTATTGAAAATATTTTTATGCTGAACTTTTAATGTCTTAAACTTACTGAGAACGTTAAATAGTTACACTATCAAGATTTATTTTAAAAGAAGTTATTTCAGAGGATTCTAAAAGTGTAAATGATTTCAGAGCAATATATGAAATTTAGAGGTGTTGAGAGACACGGTTAATATAATGGAGTATTTCTTATACAGATAATGTTGAGAGACATGGTTAATATAATGGAGTATTTCTTATACAGATAATGTTGAGAGACATGGTTAATAACATGGAGTATTTCTTATACAAATAATGTTGAGAGACATGGTTAATAACATGGAGTATTTCTTATACAAATAATGTTGAGAGACATGGTTAATAACATGGAGTATTTCTTACACAAATAATGTTGAGAGACATGGTTAATAACATGGAGTATTTCTTACACAAATAATGTTGAGAGACATGGTCAATAACATGGAGTATTTCTTATACAAATAATGTTGAGAGACATGGTTAATAACATGGAGTATTTCTTATACAAATAATGTTGAGAGACATGGTTAATAACATGGAGTACTTCTTATACATAAAAACTGTAATTTCTTGTAGTTTAAATAAAGTTACCTGCTGATGGTAAAAATTAATGGGAAAAGCAAAGATTGTGAAACACTGTGATAAAAAGTAATGGGAAAAGTAAAGATTGTGAAACACTATGATAAAAAGTAATGGGAAAAGTAAAGATTGTGAAACACTATGATAAAAAGTAATGGGAAAAGTAAAGATTGTGAAACACTGTGATAAAAAGTAATGGGAAAAGTAAAGATTGTGAAACACTATGATAAAAAGTAATGGGAAAAGTAAAGATTGTGAAACACTATGATAAAAAGTAATGGGAAAAGTAAAGATTGTGAAACACTATGATAAAAAGTAATGGGAAAAGTAAAGATTGTGAAACACTATGATAAAAGTAATGGGAAAAAGTAAAGATTGTGAAACACTATGATAAAAAGTAATGGGAAAAGTAAAGATTGTGAAACACTATGATAAAAAGTAATGGGAAAAGTAAAGATTGTGAAACACTGTGATAAAAAGTAATGGGAAAAGTAAAGATTGTGAAACACTGTGATAAAAAGTAATGGGAAAAGTAAAGATTGTGAAACACTGTGATAAAAAGTAATGGGAAAAGTAAAGATTGTGAAACACTATGATAAAAAGTAATGGGAAAAGTAAAGATTGTGAAACACTGTGATAAAAGGTAATGGGAAAAGTAAAGATTGTGAAACTCTATGATAAAAAGTAATGGGAAAAGTAAAGATTGTGAAACATTATGGTAAAAAGTAATGGGAAAAGTAAAGATTGTGAAACATTATGGTAAAAAGTAACGGGAAAAGTAAAGATTGTGAAACACTATGATAAAAAGTAATGGGAAAAGTAAAGATTGTGAAACACTATGATAAAAAGTAATGGGAAAAGTAAAGATTGTGAAACACTATGATAAAAAGTAATGGGAAAAGTAAAGATTGTGAAACACTGTGATAAAAAGTAATGGGAAAAGTAAAGATTGTGAAATACTGTGATAAAAAGTAATGGGAAAAGTAAAGATTGTGAAACACTGTTCAAGTTAAAGAAAGGTAAGATACCAACTTTTTCATGCTGTATTAAGTTTCATAAAATCTTTGATGAAGATTAATTTGTGTCCTATTATTCAAAAGTAAATTTTAGGATACCAGAGCAATAATTAAAAGACATAGTGTCCCGACAGACATCTAGTTTCAAGTGGTTTAAAGGTGACTGTACCTCCGAGAACACTAGATTATTCATCCCCATAGATATGAAACTTACGTGGCAGTGTGTGGCTGTTGACGACTTGAAATCATACAAAAGAGACCAAATAACACAGAACATGAATGAATACAATGGCAAACTGACAGTAACTATTGCAAATCTTCTAAAAGCTATTTTGATGGAGGTCATCTTGTGGAGATAATCAAAATTATAGATGTCCAGAGAGTTTCCAAGTTTCTTCTATATCACTGGTAAACTGGAGAGAAAAAAACAAACACACATATACCAAGTTCCCTAGTTATGTATCAAATACAGATATTACTTGAAAATTATCTTATTTGAAACTTAAATGTTGTAAGCTAATTCATTTGAAACATCACGTTTTGTTCTACAATTTTTTAAAAACAAAACAATACTGTATCTCAAAATGACTGGTACAGGTATTAACACTTTTACTGATAAAGGAATATTTCGACCTTCCTAGGTCATCTTCAGGTTGTCCGTTGTTCTCCACTTTAGTTTTCATAAAAGGTTTAACATCAATACTGCCATTATGAAATACATTTTTATTTCAAGTGGGTTTCAAGAAACACTAGAATCATACCTGAAAAATCAGTATTGTATCTTTAAATAAGGTGTATTTAACACTTCTTTCATCAGCTTGTCCTAGTCTTCAGATAACTGTATTGTATCTTTAAATAAGGTGTATTTAACACTTCTTTCATCAGCTTGTCCTAGTCTTCAGACAACTGCATTAAGAGAACCACACTCAGTACCTCTTTCATTCATGAGGAAACTATAAAGACATCCACTGTTACACACACTGAATATGAGTTTTGTATTATACTACTTGAAGCTATATCCTAAAATAACATACGTGCAACAAAGGAAATTTGGTCCAGAAGTGAAACTAAACAAGTCTAACTGACCCTGAAAGTTTCAGAAACCTATTTCTTCTCTTACTAACCTACTTAACTTGATTTTTCTAGTCTTCTGGTTTTAGAAGAGAGATGTTAGAAATATGATTGATACTGATTATTTTATGAAGAAAACTGACATTAACATAAGCAATATTAACCTCTCATTAGTGACAGCTAACATTTCCCTAAACTTAAAATGTATTTCTGATAGATGCTCACCTCATCTCACAAAATAGTTTTTATTGATTACTGCTGTCCTCTAACTGTATAAATTTTCAATGCTCACCACTAGCCTTTCATCTTCTCATTCATGTAAATGATTATGTTGCAGTTCTCTACTAACAGGAGCATGACACAACCTCTTACCATATCCGATGTCCTCATTCATCGCTTCAAGAGTAGTTAGAAAACCTGCATCACATATCACTAGAAGTGGGGAGGCTGAATGGAGACTGAAACACATCTGATACAGGTATATTTTTCACTCTTTTTATGACAATGCTGAAAACATAAAGAGTGGAAAATATGAACGAATCCCATAATATGTAGTACCAATAAACAGGACATGTAGGAGTCTAGAATCCAGGATGCAACAGACTGTAGTGATAATTGGACTTTATCCAAGACTTTGTGGTAGATGCAATTATACATCAGTTCTGCTGTAGGCAAGAAATCGTTTACGTCTTCATCTTGAACTGGTAGGGAAGATGAGCTTCCGTACCAAAACCTGTCTCCACTTGTGAGCATTTCCACCACAAACTGACATCTAGCAATGAGCTTCAGTACCAAAACCTGTCTCCACTTGTGAGCATTTCCACCACAAACTGACATCTAGCAATGAGCTTCACTACCAAAACCTGTCTCCACTTGTGAGCATTTCCACCACAAACTGACATCTAGCAATGAGCTTCAGTACCAAAACCTGTCTCCACTTGTGAGCATTTCCACCACAAACTGACATCTAGCAATGAGCTTCACTACCAAAACCTGTCTCCACTTGTGAGCATTTCCACCACAAACTGACATCTAGCAATGAGCTTCACTACCAAAACCTGTCTCCACTTGTGAGCATTTCCACCACAAACTGACATCTAGCAATGAGCTTCACTACCAAAACCTGTCTCCACTTGTGAGCATTTCCACCACAAACTGACATCTAGCAATGAGCTTCACTACCAAAACCTGTCTCCACTTGTGAGCATTTCCACCACAAACTGACATCTAGCAATGAGCTTCACTACCAAAACCTGTCTCCACTTGTGAGCATTTCCACCACAAACTGACATCTAGCAATGAGCTTCACTACCAAAACCTGTCTCCACTTGTGAGCATTTCCACCACAAACTGACATCTAGCAATGAGCTTCACTACCAAAACCTGTCTCCACTTGTGAGCATTTCCACCACAAACTGACATCTAGCAATGAGCTTCACTACCAAAACCTGTCTCCACTTGTGAGCATTTCCACTACAAACTGACATCTAGCAATGAGCTTCAGTACCAAAACCTGTCTCCACTTGTGAGCATTTCCACCACAAACTGACATCTAGCAATGAGCTTCACTACCAAAACCTGTCTCCACTTGTGAGCATTTCCACCACAAACTGACATCTAGCAATGAGCTTCACTACCAAAACCTGTCTCCACTTGTGAGCATTTCCACCACAAACTGACATCTAGCAATGAGCTTCACTACCAAAACCTGTCTCCACTTGTGAGCATTTCCACCACAAACTGACATCTAGCAATGAGCTTCACTACCAAAACCTGTCTCCACTTGTGAGCATTTCCACCACAAACTGACATCTAGCAATGAGCTTCAGTACCAAAACCTGTCTCCACTTGTGAGCATTTCCACCACAAACTGACATCTAGCAATGAGCTTCAAAAACCTGTCTCCACTTGTGAGCATTTCCACCACAAACTGACATCTAGCAATGAGCTTCAGTACCAAAACCTGTCTCCACTTGTGAGCATTTCCACCACAAACTGACATCTAGCAATGAGCTTCAGTACCAAAACCTGTCTCCACTTGTGAGCATTTCCACCACAAACTGACATCTAGCAATGAGCTTCAGTACCAAAACCTGTCTCCACTTGTGAGCATTTCCACCACAAACTGACATCTAGCAATGAGCTTCACTACCAAAACCTGTCTCCACTTGTGAGCATTTCCACCACAAACTGACATCTAGCAATGAGCTTCACTACCAAAACCTGTCTCCACTTGTGAGCATTTCCACCACAAACTGACATCTAGCAATGAGCTTCAGTACCAAAACCTGTCTCCACTTGTGAGCATTTCCACCACAAACTGACATCTAGCAATGAGCTTCAGTACCAAAACCTGTCTCCACTTGTGAGCATTTCCACCACAAACTGACATCTAGCAATGAGCTTCAGTACCAAAACCTGTCTCCACTTGTGAGCATTTCCACCACAAACTGACATCTAGCAATGAGCTTCAGTACCAAAACCTGTCTCCACTTGTGAGCATTTCCACCACAAACTGACATCTAGCAATGAGCTTCAGTACCAAAACCTGTCTCCACTTGTGAGCATTTCCACCACAAACTGACATCTAGCAATGAGCTTCAGTACCAAAACCTGTCTCCACTTGTGAGCATTTCCACCACAAACTGACATCTAGCAATGAGCTTCAGTACCAAAACCTGTCTCCACTTGTGAGCATTTCCACCACAAACTGACATCTAGCAATGAGCTTCAGTACCAAAACCTGTCTCCACTTGTGAGCATTTCCACCACAAACTGACATCTAGCAATGAGCTTCACTACCAAAACCTGTCTCCACTTGTGAGCATTTCCACCACAAACTGACATCTAGCAATGAGCTTCAGTACCAAAACCTGTCTCCACTTGTGAGCATTTCCACCACAAACTGACATCTAGCAATGAGCTTCACTACCAAAACCTGTCTCCACTTGTGAGCATTTCCACCACAAACTGACATCTAGCAATGAGCTTCAGTACCAAAACCTGTCTCCACTTGTGAGCATTTCCACCACAAACTGACATCTAGCAATGAGCTTCAGTACCAAAACCTGTCTCCACTTGTGAGCATTTCCACCACAAACTGACATCTAGCAATGAGCTTCACTACCAAAACCTGTCTCCACTTGTGAGCATTTCCACCACAAACTGACATCTAGCAATGAGCTTCACTACCAAAACCTGTCTCCACTTGTGAGCATTTCCACCACAAACTGACATCTAGCAATGAGCTTCACTACCAAAACCTGTCTCCACTTGTGAGCATTTCCACCACAAACTGACATCTAGCAATGAGCTTCACTACCAAAACCTGTCTCCACTTGTGAATTTCCACCTGACATCTCCACTACCAAAACCTGTGAGCATTTCCACCACAAACTGACATCTAGCAATGAGCTTCACTACCAAAACCTGTCTCCACTTGTGAGCATTTCCACCACAAACTGACATCTAGCAATGAGCTTCACTACCAAAACCTGTCTCCACTTGTGAGACATTTCCACCACAAATTTCTGACATCTAGCAATGAGCTTCACTACCAAAACCTGTCTCCACTTGTGAGCATTTCCACCACAAACTGACATCTAGCAATGAGCTTCACTACCAAAACCTGTCTCCACTTGTGAGCATTTCCACCACAAACTGACATCTAGCAATGAGCTTCACTACCAAAACCTGTCTCCACTTGTGAGCATTTCCACCACAAACTGACATCTAGCAATGAGCTTCACTACCAAAACCTGTCTCCACTTGTGAGCATTTCCACCACAAACTGACATCTAGCAATGAGCTTCACTACCAAAACCTGTCTCCACTTGTGAGCATTTCCACCACAAACTGACATCTAGCAATGAGCTTCACTGCCAAAACCTGTCTCCACTTGTGAGCATTTCCACCACAAACTGACATCTAGCAATGAGCTTCACTACCAAAACCTGTCTCCACTTGTGAGCATTTCCACCACAAACTGACATCTAGCAATGAGCTTCACTACCAAAACCTGTCTCCACTTGTGAGCATTTCCACCACAAACTGACATCTAGCAATGAGCTTCACTACCAAAACCTGTCTCCACTTGTGAGCATTTCCACCACAAACTGACATCTAGCAATGAGCTTCACTACCAAAACCTGTCTCCACTTGTGAGCATTTCCACCACAAACTGACATCTAGCAATGAGCTTCACTACCAAAACCTGTCTCCACTTGTGAGCATTTCCACCACAAACTGACATCTAGCAATGAGCTTCACTACCAAAACCTGTCTCCACTTGTGAGCATTTCCACCACAAACTGACATCTAGCAATGAGCTTCACTACCAAAACCTGTCTCCACTTGTGAGCATTTCCACCACAAACTGACATCTAGCAATGAGCTTCACTACCAAAACCTGTCTCCACTTGTGAGCATTTCCACCACAAACTGACATCTAGCAATGAGCTTCACTACCAAAACCTGTCTCCACTTGTGAGCATTTCCACCACAAACTGACATCTAGCAATGAGCTTCACTACCAAAACCTGTCTCCACTTGTGAGCATTTCCACCACAAACTGACATCTAGCAATGAGCTTCACTACCAAAACCTGTCTCCACTTGTGAGCATTTCCACCACAAACTGACATCTAGCAATGAGCTTCACTACCAAAACCTGTCTCCACTTGTGAGCATTTCCACCACAAACTGACATCTAGCAATGAGCTTCACTACCAAAACCTGTCTCCACTTGTGAGCATTTCCACCACAAACTGACATCTAGCAATGAGCTTCACTACCAAAACCTGTCTCCACTTGTGAGCATTTCCACCACAAACTGACATCTAGCAATGAGCTTCAGTACTTCCACTTGTGAGCATTTCCACCACAAACTGACCAAAACCTGTCTCCACTTGTGAGCATTTCCACCACAAACTGACATCTAGCAATGAGCTTCACTACCAAAACCTGTCTCCACTTGTGAGCATTTCCACCACAAACTGACATCTAGCAATGAGCTTCACTACCAAAACCTGTCTCCACTTGTGAGCATTTCCACCACAAACTGACATCTAGCAATGAGCTTCACTACCAAAACCTGTCTCCACTTGTGAGCATTTCCACCACAAACTGACATCTAGCAATGAGCTTCAGTACCAAAACCTGTCTCCACTTGTGAGCATTTCCACCACAAACTGACATCTAGCAATGAGCTTCACTACCAAAACCTGTCTCCACTTGTGAGCATTTCCACCACAAACTGACATCTAGCAATGAGCTTCACTACCAAAACCTGTCTCCACTTGTGAGCATTTCCACCACAAACTGACATCTAGCAATGAGCTTCACTACCAAAACCTGTCTCCACTTGTGAGCATTTCCACCACAAACTGACATCTAGCAATGAGCTTCACTACCAAAACCTGTCTCCACTTGTGAGCATTTCCACCACAAACTGACATCTAGCAATGAGCTTCACTACCAAAACCTGTCTCCACTTGTGAGCATTTCCACCACAAACTGACATCTAGCAATGAGCTTCACTACCAAAACCTGTCTCCACTTGTGAGCATTTCCACCACAAACTGACATCTAGCAATGAGCTTCACTACCAAAACCTGTCTCCACTTGTGAGCATTTCCACCACAAACTGACATCTAGCAATGAGCTTCACTACCAAAACCTGTCTCCACTTGTGAGCATTTCCACCACAAACTGACATCTAGCAATGAGCTTCAGTACCAAAACCTGTCTCCACTTGTGAGCATTTCCACCACAAACTGACATCTAGCAATGAGCTTCACTACCAAAACCTGTCTCCACTTGTGAGCATTTCCACCACAAACTGACATCTAGCAATGAGCTTCACTACCAAAACCTGTCTCCACTTGTGAGCATTTCCACCACAAACTGACATCTAGCAATGAGCTTCACTACCAAAACCTGTCTCCACTTGTGAGCATTTCCACCACAAACTGACATCTAGCAATGAGCTTCACTACCAAAACCTGTCTCCACTTGTGAGCATTTCCACCACAAACTGACATCTAGCAATGAGCTTCAGTACCAAAACCTGTCTCCACTTGTGAGCATTTCCACCACAAACTGACATCTAGCAATGAGCTTCAGTACCAAAACCTGTCTCCACTTGTGAGCATTTCCACCACAAACTGACATCTAGCAATGAGCTTCAGTACCAAAACCTGTCTCCACTTGTGAGCATTTCCACCACAAACTGACATCTAGCAATGAGCTTCAGTACCAAAACCTGTCTCCACTTGTGAGCATTTCCACCACAAACTGACATCTAGCAATGAGCTTCACTACCAAAACCTGTCTCCACTTGTGAGCATTTCCACCACAAACTGACATCTAGCAATGAGCTTCACTACCAAAACCTGTCTCCACTTGTGAGCATTTCCACCACAAACTGACATCTAGCAATGAGCTTCACTACCAAAACCTGTCTCCACTTGTGAGCATTTCCACCACAAACTGACATCTAGCAATGAGCTTCAGTACCAAAACCTGTCTCCACTTGTGAGCATTTCCACCACAAACTGACATCTAGCAATGAGCTTCAGTACCAAAACCTGTCTCCACTTGTGAGCATTTCCACCACAAACTGACATCTAGCAATGAGCTTCACTACCAAAACCTGTCTCCACTTGTGAGCATTTCCACCACAAACTGACATCTAGCAATGAGCTTCAGTACCAAAACCTGTCTCCACTTGTGAGCATTTCCACCACAAACTGACATCTAGCAATGAGCTTCAGTACCAAAACCTGTCTCCACTTGTGAGCATTTCCACCACAAACTGACATCTAGCAATGAGCTTCACTACCAAAACCTGTCTCCACTTGTGAGCATTTCCACCACAAACTGACATCTAGCAATGAGCTTCAGTACCAAAACCTGTCTCCACTTGTGAGCATTTCCACCACAAACTGACATCTAGCAATGAGCTTCAGTACCAAAACCTGTCTCCACTTGTGAGCATTTCCACCACAAACTGACATCTAGCAATGAGCTTCAGTACCAAAACCTGTCTCCACTTGTGAGCATTTCCACCACAAACTGACATCTAGCAATGAGCTTCAGTACCAAAACCTGTCTCCACTTGTGAGCATTTCCACCACAAACTGACATCTAGCAATGAGCTTCAGTACCAAAACCTGTCTCCACTTGTGAGCATTTCCACCACAAACTGACATCTAGCAATGAGCTTCAGTACCAAAACCTGTCTCCACTTGTGAGCATTTCCACCACAAACTGACATCTAGCAATGAGCTTCACTACCAAAACCTGTCTCCACTTGTGAGCATTTCCACCACAAACTGACATCTAGCAATGAGCTTCAGTACCAAAACCTGTCTCCACTTGTGAGCATTTCCACCACAAACTGACATCTAGCAATGAGCTTCAGTACCAAAACCTGTCTCCACTTGTGAGCATTTCCACCACAAACTGACATCTAGCAATGAGCTTCACTACCAAAACCTGTCTCCACTTGTGAGCATTTCCACCACAAACTGACATCTAGCAATGAGCTTCAGTACCAAAACCTGTCTCCACTTGTGAGCATTTCCACCACAAACTGACATCTAGCAATGAGCTTCACTACCAAAACCTGTCTCCACTTGTGAGCATTTCCACCACAAACTGACATCTAGCAATGAGCTTCAGTACCAAAACCTGTCTCCACTTGTGAGCATTTCCACCACAAACTGACATCTAGCAATGAGCTTCACTACAAAACCTGTCTCCACTTGTGAGCATTTCCACCACAAACTGACATCTAGCAATGAGCTTCAGTACCAAAACCTGTCTCCACTTGTGAGCATTTCCACCACAAACTGACATCTAGCAATGAGCTTCAGTACCAAAACCTGTCTCCACTTGTGAGCATTTCCACCACAAACTGACATCTAGCAATTGACAGGAAAGACCTGGTGGGATGACATCTTCAGTCCACAAACTGGTGGGTGTTTTTTTTATCCAGTCCATGGTAGGAGGAAGGATACTGGCCATAACACTTGAGGATTTATGTAGGTGGATCATTTCCAACCAACACCTAAACCTCTAGGTGAACTAATTACCGAGTATGATAGACAGGAGGTATATCTCAGCCTCAGGGGCAAACAGCAATATGTACAAATTGTATATACATATATGAAGTTGTTGTTTTCTTTGTGTGTGTGAAGTTATTACAAAAATATCTTTCATCACACAAGGGGTAAAGAGAAATGAATTTCTGAACACTCCCAATTGCATTTAATTTGAAATTTTCAATTTCAAATGAAATGTAAAAATCAAATTACTATTATGATTTTCTAGACATGACAGAGTACTTTAACCAAAAGCTGGTGGTATCTGAAATTGTACATCAGGTTAATGTTAGGAATATTACTGTCAACATATTATTCTAATAATGACTGGGCCATCTCCAACCAACACAAGACCCACTGGAAATGCACATCCAGAGGATGATAGGAAGGAGGAATGCTACCATGGTAAAAAGCAATCTGCCAGATAGATAGATAGATATTTGGTCTTGTGCTACAACCAAAACCTGGTAGCTTCTGGAATTGTACATCAGCTTCATAGCCATAAATGCTGCATGTCATTGACACCAACAAATTTTCACCAACCTACTTCCAACTGAATGGTATGATGCATCACTCAGGAAGACAGGCATTCATGGTCCACCACCCTTACAGCTAGGAATGGGTAAGTGGCAAAGACTTCCCTACTCCACTCAAAGAAAGGAAAAAAAATGTGTTGGAAAGTCTGGAAGACTGACTCATCAGAAACAGTGCAACAGGTGATTGTGAAAACCAATACTATGTAGCAATGACACGTCATGCGGGCCCGACGTTGTCAGGTCCGACAACTATCTAACATGTTCACTGATCATACAGTGCAGCAGAGATGGACAGCAATTCCTGTCTGCTTTTCTCTTGTGTGTCCATGAGTGTATGTTCTATGACAAACATACTCATAAAACACAAAATCACTGGAAGGCACTATTAGTGGTCCTATGGAAAAAACCCATTTCTATGGTGTGCATAACTGAATACTGTGATGTAATTGTTTTGTAACAACTAATAATTGAGTGGAGACGCACAACCAACACCCAGCAGCATCTGGAACTATACATCAGACCTAGGAAGAAGTGCGATAAGGTGACTGACATTGAGCATGGTCCCAGGTACAGTGTGGATCAAAAAAAAAGTATACTTGTTTAAACACCACTCACCACAGAGTGGGATCTACAATACACTAGCAAAAAGATCCCTAGGAAGATTAAATAGAATGTGATTAAATTAAAATATTGCCTAAAGGTACTTTGTGGGTTTTACAGTATAACTGGATTTCATTGTATGGGCCTCTATCCATATATTATATTACTAGATGTCAGACCAATGTTGACAGTAATTCATTTGATATGCTAATTATGCTTCCATAAAATTTCCAATAATCACTATCTCAATAACAAATTAAAGAGAATTAAAAAAATGTCAGTTGAATAGTGTCTGAAATCAATGGTTCCAATATTCATTCTCTGGTCCCAGTTACTTCATGACCATTGGGTGGTGATAACTAATACTAGAAAATTTAAATGAAGTTCATGTTGAAATTTGAAACTCTACTTTTATTATTCTGTTGAGTAAAATGGATGTCTTGATTAAGATTTAATTGTTTAAGATCATACTACCTGTATACCTAAAATGGTTGTCAAAATATTTTTAACAACAGCAAGTAAAAAGTCCAGAAAGTAAAGAGGATTATTTTAAAAAAAAGTTTGGGAATTTTGTGACCCTGTCTCCTTATTCATGTGCAGTTGATCCCTAAAAAAACACAACACAGAAATATAGAAATATAGTATTAATCCTAATACAATTATAATATTATAAGTTTCTAACATCAAAAAGTAGGTTGGAATATGGAGATTTAACTTTAACTCTCAAAATGCTAGTAATAATAATGTTACCAATTACAAGCATTCTAAATATAACTACAGCAGATTTGTGCACAAAATGATGGCATTAGAATTCTGTTATTGATTTGTCTTTCATAACTTTTAGGATTTAACTTCAAGGATTACTGGTAAGCTAAAATCATTTTAACTAGCAGTAATTTGTAGTGCTAATATTATTTGTGCAAACATTAATATAAGTAATATTGTATTTAATCTGAAATTGTGTAATCTAGTATCTAAGTTATCGGGCTTGAACTCTACAGTGTTAGCTATTTTTAAAAATAAATAAAAAGTTCATTTCGGAACACTATTATTAAAGAACCTTTTGGTTATCTATTGACAGTACTGTTGATTTCCAAACTTCCTCAACTGTAAACCCAGGAAATGAGGGAATTACCCAGAATTGCATTCACTGTATATTGTTGTATTAATCTAAATATTATTGAAGCCAGAAGTAATACAATTTTATATTTCAAATTCATTTACGATTCGGCAGCTCCCCGGGTCAAACTCAAAGCACAATCCACCATATTTTAAACAGTGAAATAACAAAAGATACTTCAAACTATTTTAACTTATTTGCAATAACTCAATCAATTTACTGTTATTCTATAAAACGTTTGGAGAAATTGAAGATAATCTAATTTATTAACTCACTTACCATTCCCTTTTCATTATAATTATAAAACGTTAAATAGCGAAAAAAACCAAGCCTAACTGTCGCTAAGTTTACACTTTTCAGACTGCAAGTGCAACAAAACCGAAAAAAAAAAAAATTAATAATATCAAGTATAAATCAGAAATACAATTTGTTGAAGTTTGACATCAATTTTTCTACATTGACAACCTTAGTTCTATTGGAATGAAACAAATTTATAAGAAAAAAAACAACTTATTACGTTATTTCCACGTATTCATTTCTTAATAGATATTTCAATTTGTCGCAATGACGACCACAATAATGTTAACTATTCTAGAAATTGGAAGTTTATAAAAGCATAGGAAAAGAATTTTGTGATTATCACCTGAGTTCAAAGGTATAATCAGCATAAAAAATGAAAATCATTAAAACATTCGTTTTAGCCTAAATGAATTTAGATACTCTTGTGATAATTTATCAAAACTCAGTGTTCAAGTTCTTGTACATATATTTTACCTTTAAGTAAACCACACAGCATAATTTTATTGTTTATTTGCTCGTTCGTTGCATTTCATGCAAAGCTACTCGAGAGCTCTCTATCATGATACATTAGCTGCACGTAATTTAGAAGTGATAGACTGGAGAGAAAGCTAACTATAAAGTTACACTTTACCAACGAAGAATGGAATTAACCGTGGTTTAAAGGCTTCATGACTGAAATGAGTAACATAAGGAGGATACCAGAGCAGCGATGTTTGTGTGAGTAGAAATGACCTTTTAGCAAGTGTAAATTACTATGTATTGTAATTCTATTTGGATTTGTGGAAAGATTGATATTAATACTTTTTCTTGGTGTGTGTGTGTATGTGCGAGTGAGTGAGTCCAAATATTTCTGGCCTGGCATGGCCTAGCGCGTTAAGGCGTGCGCTTCGTAATCTGAGGATCGCGGGTTCGCGCCCGAGTCGCGCCAAACATGCTCGCCCTCCCAGCCATGGGGGCGTTATAATGTTACGGTCAATCCCACTTTTCGTTGGTAAAAGAGTAGCCCGAGAGTTGGCAGTGGGTGGTGATGACTAGCTGCCTTCCCTCTAGTCTTACACTGCTAAATTAGGGACGGCTAGCACAGATAGCCCTCGAGTAGCTTTGTGCGAAATTCCAAAACAAACAAACAAACAAACAAACCAAATATTTCTGATTAGGGTCCCAAAGGATTAGTACTGTCCTAGTCTAGCTGTTGAGTGTAAAAGTAAGCGTGCCAAAAATCAGCCGCAGAACAAGAGATGGAAACGAATACTAAAACAGTTATAACTCTGGAAAAACCCGACTTATAGAACAAAGCATAGAATGGTCTTAGTAAGCTGTCGCACAAGTTAAGTTAATAATACATTAGATATTTCAGCTAATGGGTTGTGGCTTATAATTCTAAGCTACCTCAATCCAGTATAATGTGCCCACTGATATTCAGCAGATAAGTTTAAAAATATTCACAAAACATAGTTACCGAAAATATTGTGCACAGAATAAGTTCAAACATTGGACAACAAATGTAAAACAAGTGCACAAAGTGAAGATATATTGTAATTTATCACGGAAGAGTTTCTACTTTGTTATGTTACGACTTACGACTTCAAATAGCCTGAAATTTTAATTTGGAAATTAATTAAATATCATAAATTGGATACATATCAACATTCAATTAACTTCCAAATTAAATGTTCTAAACACAAATATATTTCAATATACAAACAACAATACCATTTATAATGATTTTTATTATGAATGATGGCTTATATACAAAAGTTTTACAAACTTACAAACAATACCGAGTTTTATATCTGGTTTGGAACTTAATCTTTTAGCAACGGTTCACAATAAGCGAATAAGTTCTATATTGATAAAGAGGCACACTTCACGTAACGGGAAATCTAGCTAGTTCTATTCTTGGCTACCCTCATGCGGTTTAGATGCTGACTTTCACAGAGAAAAATATCTACTGCCTTCGTAGAAATACTAACGTCTGTAGTTAATTCTACTAAATTGAACGGTTTATAATATTCTTTTATCACAATTACAGTTTCCGAGGTTTATGGTATACTAACTGTAGCAAACTAACAATATGGCTTCCTTTTATAATCGTTAGGCGAAGCTCTCAAAAATTCAATTAGCAATAATACTGACAATCTCCAGTATCAGGCTGTTGCGTGTGTGCGTGTGTTTTTTTTTTCTTATAGCAAAGCCACATCGGACTATCTGTTGAGTTCACCGAGGGGAATCGAACCCCTGATTTTAGCATTGTAAATCCGTAGACTTAATGCTGTAGTAGTGAGAGATGAGGCTGTTGCATATGAAACGTCGGGTTTTTAAAGGAAAATGTGAAACAAGTACATCTTTTTGTTGTTTAATATATTTAATCAAAATAAATTCCTTTAGACCTAATACACTTCTGCTAATGAGTTATAAGTTTATAAATGCCATATTTAAAGAATTAGACATCCTTTGATGCAATAAAGTCTTCAAAAGCATTTTCAATTGACCTTTAGTTTGTAAACATTTTTTTTCTTTAAAAAATGTCCAAATGCTTAAAAAGTAATAACCCGTAGAGGAAATATTATTTGTTTTTGAATTTCGCGCAAAGATACACGAGAGCTATCTGCGCTAGCCGTTCCTAAGTTAGTAGTGTAAGACTAGATGAAAGCAGCTAGTCATCACCACCCACCGCCAACTCTTGGGCTACTCTTCTACCAACGAATAGTGGAATTGACTGTCCCATTATAACACTTCAACAGCTGAAATAGCGAGCATGTTTGATGTGACGGGGGTTTGAACCTACGACCTTAAGATTACGGCCTTAATCATCTGGCCATGCCAGGCCGTTGGGAAAGATGTAATTAATATGATGGATGAGATAAAGTTACATGCTGAAGTTCGTTTAGTTTTTGGGCAGTAACACGTGAGACATGAGGTCGAGCATTGTCATGAAGCAGTATTGGTCTACTGCGATTGAATATTGATGGATGTTTTTGTGACGAGTTAACAAGAATATTTCTCTGCTGTGACTGTTTCTTCTGGGTTTAGGTATGAATAATGGTCCATACCTGATAATGACCACTAAATACTAATCATATGTTTTTTAAGGTGAAGAGCTGGCTTTGGCATATATTTGTGCTTCTTAATAGTTAAGCCATTGTCTGGATCATCGTAGATTGTCGAAAACTATCCATTTTTCATCACAGTAAAACTGGTTGTCTTTGTTGCGACTAGTAGTGAGAAATAAATTTCAACTTGTCCTGTTTGATGGATTTCAATCATTTTGTGAGGTACCCATTTATCAAGATTTTCACCTTACCAATTGCCTCAAGATCTTGAGAAAGTGTTGAATAATGAACGTTAAGTTTTCTGTAAGTTCCGTCATGTGTATGTAATTCAACTAAGGCCTTCAATTCTTCCTTATTAATGGCTTCCTTAGGGTGGCCCTGAGACTCATTTTCAAGGCTTGTGACACCAGAGTGAAATCTTCTAAACTAATACGGTGCTGTGTATTCATTAACTGTGACAACACTAAAAGTATGATTGATATTATGAGTTTCTGTCGCCGCATTGTGAGCGAACTTGAACTCGTACAAGAAAATGATACGAATATAAATTTTGTCCATGGTAACAAAAATAAATATATCAATAAATATTATTTAGTTTCTGAAATAAGAAAAATAAAGTGAACTTGAAATGAACCAGATAACATATTACATATTCAGACAAATTTACGATAATGTTTCTCTTTCAACCACTAGAAATCGAGTTTCAAATTTGCACATGAAAATCCGACATTTCATATGCAACAGTATATATGAAAATAATTAGCAATACTAAATTATTAAATAAGATTTTATCATTTGTGTAAAATTTGTATTAATTTTAACAAGTTAGGTGGCGATACAAGAATTGTTTTGGTACTAAAGTGTTGGAGACATATAAGCGTGCGAGGTATTGACACTTATATCTAAATAAAACTAGTAAAACTAAAAATTAATAGTTTTAAAAGTGACTAAACGAGCAAGCTAGATACTTGAGAAAAGATGAGCAATTAGATTTATTGGTAAAGAACTAAAAAAGTTAAAAATCTATCTCGCATTATTCTCTGTTCATTAATATCGCAAAATCTTGAATTGGAGATAGCGTAGTCTGTTAGCAGCGTTGGACAAGTTAAAGTGAAAGGTTTAATTGAAACTTAGCAGTTATTAATTATTAAAAGTAGTGTATTATGTAATAAGACTAAACTACCTTGCTTAATAATTGTATTAAATTTTGGATGTATTTAAATTTAATGATTTATGTTCATTACGCTACTATACAAATACAATTTACAATTGGTGTTGAAATTATATTTTTAAATATTAAATTTTGTTAACATCAACAACCACTGTTATCCCACCTATAGTTGATTAGAAATTGAATACTTTGCTGTTTTTGTTCCACAGATTAAGATATAATTGTTTTAAAATAATTTCCACGTATCCTTTGTATTAGATAATTATTTGTTTACATGAAACTTTATTAAAAGTAAATTGTTTTATTATCCATTTTACTTATTCTTTTCTGATTGAAGTTAAAACGTGGAATGATAGAATATTCATTTAGATGTCAATGATAAATTTTCAATCACACTGTTGGTGGATATCTGAATATTGTGTCATAATTACTACTTACATTAGTAATTCTATTATTTGCCATTTATAATGCTGTGTGTAAAGAACTGACAAAAAAGAAATGAGAGAAATTGCATGTTTTTGACATAAAATACGTAATTAGATCAGGGTATTTCATTTGTATAAGGTGGAGAACAGTTT
Organism: Tachypleus tridentatus; assembly: GCF_004210375.1. Classification (NCBI taxonomy): domain Eukaryota; kingdom Metazoa; phylum Arthropoda; class Merostomata; order Xiphosura; family Limulidae; genus Tachypleus; species Tachypleus tridentatus. Next base: position 126,118,068 of record NC_134834.1, on the reverse strand, counting down.
GTTGATTAAGTAAGGTTAAGGTTCTGAATGTTTTATTAAAGTAGCCTCTTTAATTACTTTGGTGCTTCTACAGTATGAATCCTTGTTTAGTGTTGTCTTGTAAATAGTTTTTATTATTAACTTTTGATGAAAGCAAAAAACTTGGATAGGTTAGAAGTAAAAATAAACTTAAAAATGACTAGATAATTTAACATATTATTTTTGCTTAGAAGAGCAAACTGGTTTATTAGTCAGGTACTGTTGCTGCTAGCACTATTTTTACTCATAATCAATATAAAATGAGGTTTAAATAACTTATGAGATGTAATCTGAGGAGCTTGAAGTTCTTGTGTCTAAATATATTTTCAAGCAATATTTTCAAAAACGTATCCTAATTCCATTGTATATTTTGATAATGTTTATTTGCATTACATGATATTTTAAAGAATCCCAGATACTCTAATTACTACAACAAATGACTCGAGACACAGATATAAGGCTTGTTGCTTATTGTAGATGTGTAGAACATCACATTCCTTGGCGTCACTTTCGACACAAAACTAACATGGAAAAAACACATAAACAATATACACTCATCAATAAGAAAAAGGATTTCATATCTAAAGACTATAACTGGTAAACAATCAAAATGCGCACCGAACACCATTATACAAATATACAAGGCTTACATCCGTCCACTAATAGAGTAATGGATGTCAAGTAACATACAACATGTCAAACAACACACTCCAAAAAATCCAAGTGCAACAAAACAAAATATTAAAATCCGCATTCAGTTTACCATCTTTTACACCAACAAATTATCTACACCAAATTAGTAATTTACCAACTATAAGAGATAGAATAACAGAACTTTTATGAAATATTATCGAAAAGCAGAAAACAGAAACAAACTAACGGCATCACTACACAAATTATCAAGTGCACCAACAAAATACATATCACCATACAACATATTTCAAGAATCACAATCCACTCAACAAAGAGTCTAAATACATAAAAACTATGTTATTAACATGAATTCCTTTTTTTTCAGGTACAGGGCACACGACAGGCAAAACTTTCAGCCTGTCGTGTGAAAGTGGTTTTCTCGGGTACTCCGTTTCCCCCCACATCAAAATCTTCAGGCATTGGATTTCTAGATCCCAGCCCAGGCAACCTTTTTGCCAGACCCAGAATCGGGCCATTTGATTTGATCTGAACTTGAATGAATTACATTCATGTTCACATCTACCCAACTTTTTCTTTTCGAGACAGGTCCCGACCTTTCCTTCTTTCCACTGCTACCTTTGCCTCTACCCAAAAGACCATTTAGTGAGACATTCCCCACCCAAAAAGTCAAGAATAATAACGATAATTAATTTATTAAAATAATAATAAAAAAAAACCCACCACTTAATCCTAATAACAATCCACGAAAGGGGACGAAGAGGAACTACAAAGTTCCTGAACACCCCAGTTGGAGAGAGAACTCTTCGGATTTCTCTCTCTCTAAACTGAACCCCTGCCACGTTAGTTTAGTTTAGTTTAGTAGATGTTTTAAGTTGTGTGATTAAGCTTTATGTGATCTTGAGACATCCTTCAATAATTATCTTAAGTTCTGTTTTTATCTTTCTTAGGACTGCTGCTGTCATAATTAAACTTTCAAGATGATGGAACTTAATCTCAACCGTGTTGACTACTTACAGGTAATATGGCTAAATGATATATTATTTTGTACTAAGAGAAACTTATCAACAGAGAAAGTTTATACAAGAAACATTTTTTTCATATAAATACTATTTGTCTACAAAAATGAATGGTAATATTGTGAAGTTTTATAATATGTAGTATTATATAGTATTATATATTATTATATAGTATTATTTATTTATTTGCCAATTTAAATAATTTTAAAACTTTATTAGAAATTTTTAACTGTTTTATATTTCTTTAAAATATATAAACAAGTTCTATATTTTTTGTTGTTCCTTAATGAAACATTTACCGTTGTGGGCCAGACATGCGCATGTACGGATTTAAATGTAATAAATGGAATGTGCTTATTAACTTGCACCTGTTCAGATGAAATGTCAGTTCTGTGTATTTAAATGTAGTACTTTCACAAGTGTCAATACCTTTACAGTGTTACATGCAAAATTTAATAACAACAAACTTTTATATAAATGTATCTCAAGAAATTTTGTATAAAAATGTAGTTTGCAGTTAACATATTTATGTTACATAAGTTTTAACTTCTTAGTTTCTAAACAAAATAAGGAAAAGATTTGTAATCTTTATGTCATGTGCCTGAGCTCTGATTTTTTTCCTTCTGAATTATTTAACTTCTAAAATGGCCTGCTGTACTTTCACACAAACAATGAACAAGTGCCAGTTAAAAGTTCAGACTTTGACCTTTTGAGTTGACTGATTGTTTGAGAACCAAGTGGGGTGTGGCTGTGGATACCAACACCATAGACTGGCAGAGATAAACAGCTCATTTGGTTTGTATATTCTTCTATTGGTGATGAATACTTCCATCATTTTAATGTTGCCTCTTGTCAAGTTCATCATCTCGTGGCTTCCATAGTTCCAATAAGGGAGCAGGGGGTGCAGAAAGCTTGTGGTATGCATTAATAAAGAATTTGCATATAGAGGGCAGCACAAAACAGGAAAAGCTAATCTTTTGAGTGGAGGAGAGTACCTATCAGAAGTACATTTTGAGTATGGGAAAACCATGCCTTCTTTTCATTTCAACTTCATCACATACATACACCCACAAAAAATCCCTAGTGGATGACACTGTCAGTATTCTCAGAAAGGAGCTAACCCTTTTAATTTAACTACACCAGTTCATACACTGTTGTTTCAGTGGGTGCTTACAGCTGTCTTTTCTGAGAAGAGGTGAGTTTTGAAATTAATATTTTCATTACCTGAAATTATATTTCACATCTATACTAGTCTCTTCACAGTACCATTCACCATTTCTCCCTTCTTCTAGTATGTGTCTGCCTTGTTGAGAATCAGCATTTGCTACACAAAGTGTTCATGGGTAGTGATAGGTGTAAAGGATGTGTTGTCCTCCTATTGGTGGAGAGGTATAATGCATCATAAAATTAATGCTGTATGTGTTACTTTGTTTAGGGGTGGGTGTTTCCGTCAAAGGCTTGGCATGCGCACAGAAACATTTTTGTTTATAGCTGTTAATAATATCGGATGTGTGGAACCACATGTTATAAAAAAAACAAAAACTTCTGACTTGCATGTAGTTTTACTGTTTGCAGAACCTTACAAGGTTTACGTTGTTATTAGAAAGAATATTTAGTTGATATTGTATTACTTTACAACACTGAACTAAATGTTTGTGTATATGAAATAAACTTGGTGTATGTAATTTAGGTAGGTGTAACATCACCAAGAACAATGAAACTATTACCAGCAGGTGAAAAAAAAGGTTGTCAGAAGGTAAGAATTTAGTTATAAAACTGAAGACAGTTTTATTATGATGTGATTGTTCAGGTACAGACATATTATATATATATACAGTCTTATTATGATGTGATTGTTCAGGCACAGACATATTATATATACAGTTTTATTATGATGTGATTGTTCAGGTACAGACATATTATATATACAGTTTTATTATGATGTGATTGTTCAGGTACAGACATATTATATATATATAGTCTTATTATGATGTGATTGTTCAGGCACAGACAGATTATATATATATACAGTCTTATTATGATGTGATTGTTCAGGCACAGACAGATTATATATATATATATATATACAGTTTTATTATGATGTGATTGTTCAGGTACAGACATATTATATATATATACAGTCTTATTATGATGTGATTGTTCAGGAACAGACAGATTATATATATATATACAGTCTTATTATGATGTGATTGTTCAGGCACAGACAGATTATATATATATATACAGTCTTATTATGATGTGATTGTTCAGGCACAGACAGATTATATATATATATATACAGTTTTATTATGATGTGATTGTTCAGGTACAGACATTATATATATATATATACAGTCTTATTATGATGTGATTGTTCAGGCACAGAGAGATTATATATATATACAGTCTTATTATGATGTGATTGTTCAGGCACAGACAGATTATATATGTATACAGTCTTATTATGATGTGATTGTTCAGGCACAGACAGATTATATATGTATACAGTCTTATTATGATGTGATTGTTCAGGCACAGACAGATTATATATATATATATATACAGTTTTATTATGATGTGATTGTTCAGGCACAGACAGATTATATATGTATACAGTCTTATTATGATGTGATTGTTCAGGCACAGACAGATTATATATATATATATATATATACAGTTTTATTATGATGTGATTGTTCAGGCACAGACAGATTATATATATACAGTTTTATTATGATGTGATTGTTCAGGCACAGACATATTATATATACAGTCTTATCATGATGTGATTGTTCAGGCACAGACAGATTATATATATATACAGTCTTATTATGATGTGATTGTTCAGGCACAGACAGATTATATATATACAGTCTTATCATGATGTGATTGTTCAGGCACAGACAGATTATATATATATACAGTCTTATCATGATGTGATTGTTCAGGCACAGACAGATTATATATATACAGTCTTATCATGATGTGATTGTTCAGGCACAGACAGATTATATATATATACAGTCTTATTATGATGTGATTGTTCAGGCACAGACAGATTATATATATACAGTCTTATTATGATGTGATTGTTCAGAAACGGACAGATTATATATATATACAGTCTTATTATGATGTGATTGTTCAGAAACGGACAGATTATATATATACAGTCTTATTATGATGTGATTGTTCAGGTACAGACATATTATATATATACAGTCTTACCATGATGTGATTGTTCAGGCAGACAGACAGACTATATATATACAGTCTTATCATGATGTGATTATTCAGGGAGACAGACAGACTATATATATACAGTCTTATCATGATGTGATTGTTTAGGCACAGACAGATTATATATACAGTCTTATCATGATGTGATTGTTCAGGTACAGACATATTATATATATACAGTCTTATCATGATGTGATTGTTTAGGCACAGACGGATTATATATATACAGTCTTATCATGATGTGATTGTTCAGGCAGACAGACAGACTATATATATACAGTCTTATCATGATGTGATTGTTCAGGCAGACAGACAGACTATATATATACAGTCTTATCATGATGTGATTGTTTAGGCACAGACAGATTATATATATACAGTCTTATTATGATGTGATTGTTCAGAAACGGACAGATTATATATATATACAGTCTTATTATGATGTGATTGTTCAGGTACAGACATATTATATATATACAGTCTTATTATGATGTGATTGTTCAGGTACAGACAGATTATATATATACAGTCTTATCATGATGTGATTGTTCAGGCAGACAGACAGACTATATATATACAGTCTTATCATGATGTGATTGTTTAGGCACAGACAGATTATATATATATATACAGTCTTATCATGAAGTGATTGTTTAGGCACAGACAGATTATATATATATACAGTCTTATCATGATGTGATTGTTCAGGCAGACAGACAGACTATATATATATAGTCTTATCATGATGTGATTGTTCAGGTACAGACATATATTATATATATATACAGTCTTATCATGATGTGATTGTTTAGGCACAGACAGACAGACTATATATATACAGTCTTATCATGATGTGATTGTTCAGGCAGACAGACAGACTATATATATACAGTCTTATCATGATGTGATTGTTTAGGCACAGACAGATTATATATATACAGTCTTATTATGATGTGATTGTTCAGGCACAGACAGATTATATATATACAGTCTTATTATGATGTGATTGTTCAGAAACGGACAGATTATATATATACAGTCTTATCATGATGTGATTGTTCAGGCAGACAGACAGACTATATATATACAGTCTTATCATGATGTGATTGTTCAGAAACGGACAGTCTTTTTATGATGTGATTGTTCAGAAACGGACAGTCTTATTATGATGTGATTGTTCAGAAACGGACAGATTATATATATACAGTCTTATCATAATGTGATTGTTTAGGCACAGACAGATTATATATATATTGTCTTATCATGATGTGATTGTTCAGGCAGACAGACAGACTATATATGTAGTCTTATCATGATGTGATTGTTCAGGCACAGACAGATTATATATATATATACAGTTTTATTATGATGTGATTGTTCAGGTACAGACATATATTATATATATATACAGTCTTATTATGATGTGATTGTTCAGGAACAGACAGATTATATATATATATACAGTCTTATCATGATGTGATTGTTCAGGTACAGACAATATATATATATACAGTCTTATCATTATGTGATTGTTCAGACACAGACAGACAGACTATGTATACAGTTTTATCATGATGCGATTGTTCGGGCACAGACAGACTATATTATAGTCTTATCATGATGAGATTGTTCGGGCACAGACAGATTGTATATACAGTCTTATCATGATGTGATTGTTTGGGCACAGACAGACTATATTATACAGTCTTATCATGATGTGATTGTTGAGGCACAGACAGACTGTATATACAGTCTTATCATGATGTGATTGTTGAGGCACAGACAGATTATTTATATATATACAGTCTTATCATGATGTGATTGTTGAGGCACAGACAGATTATTTATATATATACAGTCTTATTATGATGTGAATGTTCACTCACAGACAGACTGTATATACGGTCTTATTATGATGTGATTGTTCAGGCAGACAGACAGACTATATATGTAGAGTCTTATCATGATGTGATTGTTCAGGCACAGACAGATTATATATATATATATAGTTTTATTATGATGTGATTGTTCAGGTACAGACATATATTATATATATATACAGTCTTATTATGATGTGATTGTTCAGGAACAGACAGATTATATATATATATACAGTCTTATCATGATGTGATTGTTCAGGTACAGACATAATATATATATACAGTCTTATCATTATGTGATTGTTCAGACACAGACAGACAGACTATGTATACAGTTTTATCATGATGCGATTGTTCGGGCACAGACAGACTATATTATAGTCTTATCATGATGCGATTGTTCGGGCACAGACAGATTGTATATACAGTCTTATCATGATGTGATTGTTTGGGCACAGACAGACTATATTATACAGTCTTATCATGATGCAATTGTTCCAGGCACAGACAGACTATATATTTTGTATATTTGTTTTTAATGGAATACCTAGTACATGAACACTTGTAGATGGCTTAAATAGTTTTAGCTCGTGGTATGTTCAGGACATATGAAACTTATCACTGGCAGTTAAATTTATCAAGTTTGTAAGGTGACATTTATATCAATTGTCAGTAACTTCAGCAACAACTTACCAAACCTTCAGCACTTAAAACACTTAAGTTTTGTATTGACACTACTTAGTTTTTATTTTGGTAATAGACTTCATTGGTCATACTGAAATGTTCCAATTTATTACTTTAGTGAAGAATTTTTTTTTTCACCAATCTCTAGTGTTTCTTTAATACTATAATCCAAATTGCAATGGTTGATGTCTTTCATCCTGTACAATTTTATATGTAGTCATTGGTTCACTTATGAAATGATTGGAACATAAATTTGATACATTAACTTATATAAATTCATGTGTAATGTAAAGAGTGTCGAAGTGATCTGTTTGTGCTATTCATGTGTAATGTAAAGAGTGTCAAGTGCTCTGTTTGTGCTATTCATGTGTAATGTAAAGAGTGTCGGTGCTCTGTTTGTGCTATTCATGTGTAATGTAAAGAGTGTCGAAGTGCTCTGTTTGTGCTATTCCCTGCGATCCATATTATGCACCACTGTTGTGGCTCATGCTGTTGTCTTTTTATGAAAGTACAAACTATAATATTTATTTGTTCTTATTATAGTTGTTAATGGGGAATGATCAGGTGTTACTGTATAGAACAACTAATCACAATATGTTGTATAAAACGTGCTCTTTGATGGAGCAGTTACGTAGTACAGTATGATTTCCTTGTTGGTTAATAAATTATGAGGAAAGACATTGTTTTATCTTCTCATATGTAGGTTGTAGTGGCAGACCACCAAGGGATTCTTCAGAGTTTTGGAATCAAACGAGGAGATGTCCAGGTGAGCAGCTAATATTTTGGTTCTTTATGTAACTTACTCTATCATAAAGTTACTTAGCTTTTCCTTCTTGTATTATTTGAATTTTAAAAGTAAGCATTTATGAAGTATTTAGCTGATAAAATTTTGTCACTGAAAAAATGCTTAATTTCTATATCCTGAATATGTGTGACAAAACTCTCCAGATGGTTAATTAAACAATCTTCGTATATTAGTGAAAACAACTTTTACGTCATATATTTTCTATGGCCAGCTGGTGAAACGATACATTAAGTTTTTGTTGTAATCACTTCTGAAGTCATTATGAAAACAATGTTTTACCATTGTTTAACTTCTGAAGTGCAGTTTTTCAGTCTTTCAGAGATGATCTGTTTTTCCTTACCAGTTTCTATTGCATCACACACCAGTTCTACTAATTGACAATGATGTTTTATGCACATATAAAAATTATAAGCAGGTGTTCCTATTTTGTTAACACTAAACAATATTATGGATATTAGTAAGCAGGTGTTGATAAATATGTATTGCTGGTTAGATGAACTATTAGCTTTGTGTGTGTAAGTCCGTATGGAAGTCAAAAGTAACTTGTATATTTCTTTTAGCTGGCACTGTCTGTTTTTAACAATTGCTTATGAAAGAATTTTTTATTTTTAGAATATCTTCAAAACATTGCCAGGACAGAAAGTTACTAGGTTAGAACTCGGAGGAGCTGTAGGAACTGTTCAGGATAAGATATTTGTAGCTGCTGGAAATAATGTCCGAGGTTTCAACAGGAAAGGGAAGCAATTTCTGAGTTTTGAAACCAACATGACAGAAAGTATAATGTCAATGTATGTTGTTATGTGTCAATGTGTGTTGTTATGTGTCAATGTGTGTTGTTATGTGTCAATGTGTGTTGTTATGTGTTAATGTGTGTTGTTATGTGTTAATGTGTGTTGTTATGTGTCAGTGTGTGTTGTTATGTGTCAGTGTCTGTTGTTATGTGTCAATGTGTGTTGTTATGTGTCAGTGTGTGTTGTTATGTGTCAGTGTGTGTTGTCGTGCGTTAATGTATATTATTGCATGTCAGTGTCTTTTGATAGTTAAGCAACCTGTTTGTTCATAAACTCTTCACTTTGCTTTATGATCTTATATTCAAGTATTTCAGAAAATTTAAATTACTTCTTCAAAAACAATATTTTGAAAATAACGGTTGGGGTTTTTCTTTTTACCAATATTTGTGCACAAACAATGATTTTTAACTGAGGAAAAAGCATTGTGGGGTGCACAACTCTGAGACTAAGTTAATTATGTGATTGTACTCAAACATGATGAAATAACTTAACATTTCCCAAAGGTTCAGCTTACACTAGTTTAGGAATGATAATTTTTACTTACGAGCCATCTTGATTTTAAAATATTGGTAGAGTCCACATAAAAGTTACATGAAACGGTATTTGAAAACAGAACAGCAGATGAACAAACAATATTCAGAATGCCAAGTTAGTGTTTGTGCCTAAACAGTTATTTTAAAGTTTTATTTTTTAAAACTTAACCCACAAATTTCTTGTGAATTGTTTTGAAAAGTGTTAGCTGTTTTGTTCATGTAAGGTACTCTTAAAGATTTAGAGGAACTGTAACTTTTCAGTGGTGTATTTCATGTATATGTACATATATTGTTGATGGAGTATTAGATTTACTACAAAATGGAAAATGGAACTCGGATGTTCATGTATTATATTGGTCGTTTAACTACGCTATCTTTGTGGCTAACTACTTTGGTCTGTATGTTTTGTTGCAGGCAAGTAAGTGGAAGTGACTTGTTTGTCTGTGGAAATTATATCTACAACCATTACCATGACTGTCAGGACCGTAATTACTACTTATCAGGTGACAAGATTAATGATTTGGTCATCTTACCTGTTGATAAGGTTAAGACTGTCATGCCTGTTCTGGCCTGTCAGGATCGAGTCCTCAGAATTCTGAAGGTGAGCATCACACCATGAAATAAAATAAATAATTTGGAATGATTTATTCTGCTACAGAATTAATACCTTCAGGGTTAGACAATTTTTAAATGGAGCTTTTTTAAATAGAGAACATGATTTTAGTTCAAAGTTAAGTGATGTGTCAGTAAAGGTTTTCTGAAAGGTTACAAAACTTGGTTTTTGTTGAGTTATACAGGATATGATGTTGAGATTTATTGAACATGGTTCTAGTTGAGATTTACAGACAAAAGTTTTATATGAGTTTTACAGAACATGGTTCAAGTTGTGGTTTATAAAAACTGGTTTTAGTTGAATTTCAGAAGAGAAGTGACAAGGTACAGAACTTTATATTTGTAGGATTCCCAGTGTGTGTGTGAAGTTGAAGTAGAAGGCCCACCTTCGGCACTTTGTTTGTACCAGAATGATGGAGGTTAGCAACCTTTATAAATAGCCCTATAACACTGTGGCTCTGAATGTGTCATAATTATTAGTTTTAAAATGAATCCTGCTAGATAAATAAATGTGTGAATCTAGTGAGTTTAATGATAAACTGCACTTGAACATTGATTTCATACCACTCTGATAAAGTTTGCAGCTCAAACTGTTTGTTACATTTTTTGTTGATATGTTTGAAATAAAAAATGTAGGATAAAACCAACTTTATTACATAGTTTAAAACAAAGATAATTCAACAAAAAGGTAAACTTTAAGAAACATTTGGTTATTCGTGAATAATTAAAATTTAAATGTGTGGAACAAAACGTCATGTGAAGCACATAGTTATATAATAGTTATTATATTTGCTAAATATAAAAAAATGTTTAAAAAGGGACAGGTCACATTAGAACACTTAATATTTTAGTTTTGATCCATTCTGTTCTGACATACAATGGACAGTGTTCAAAAGGTACAGGTTACATTAGAACACTTAATATTTTAGTTTTGATCCATTCTATTCAGACATACAGTGAACAGTGTTTAAAAGGTACAGGTTACATTAGAACACTTAATATTTTAGTTTTGATCCATTCTGTTCAGACAGAGTGGACAGTGTTCAAAAGGTACGGGTTACATTAGAACACTTAATATTTTAGTTTTGATCCATTCTGTTCAGACATACAGTGGACAGTGTTTAAAAGGTACAGGTTACATCAGAACACTTAATATTTTAGTTTTGATCCATTCTGTTCAGACATACAGTGGACAGTGTTCAAAAGGTACAGGTTACATCAGAACACTTAATGTTTTAGTTTTGATCCATTCTGTTCAGACATACAGTGGACAGTGTTTAGAAGGTACAGGTTACATTAGAACACTTAATATTTTAGTTTTGATCCATTCTGTTCAGACATACAGTGGACAGTGTTTAAAAGGTATAGGTTACATCAGAACACTTAATATTTTAGTTTTGATCCATTCTGTTCAGACATACAGTGGACAGTGTTCAAAAGGTAATGCTACATCAGAACACTTAATATTTTAGTTTTGATCCATTCTGTTCTGACATACAGTGAACAGTGTTTAAAAGGTACAGGTTACATTAGAACACTTAATATTTTAGATTTGATCCATTCTGTTCAGACATAAATGAACAGTGTTTAAAAGGTACAGGTTACATTAGAACATTTAAAATGTTAACTTTAAGTACAGGTGTACTTTGAGTTGTATGTTCAGTATGATATTGAAATCTTCCATATTTTGTTATTCAGATGGAATTTTAAATTGTTAGATATGTGTTAAAGCTTCTCTTGTTATATTTACCTTAAAGGTCCGACTGGTGAAGAGATTCTATACGGAACAAGTGATGGAAAAATTGGCCTTGTTAGTCTGGAGAGGTGAGAATTGTTGATTGTTTTGTGTTATTTTTTATTTAAAACGTACATTTATTTTGTATGTGACATATAAAGCTCCATCCAGGAGCTTAGTTACATTGTACTTAGTGTAGCTAATTGTGACAATTAAAGCACAGATATGGCTGGCATCTCTTGTGTGTAATGAACTGCACTTCTCATGTGTTCTAGTCTAATGCTTCACATCGGAAAACGTTGCTTTTGGTACATTTTAGAATACAGATTTGAGTCAAATATCCACTGGGGTAACCAAACTTGTTATTTTCTTCACTTACCTTGTCTGTCTTGTGTGTTTTCAGAGAATAAAAAGAAACCAAAGCAACGTGCTAATCATAGCTACTGGTATTTATATTTATCTTGTAAACCAAGAGGTGTTACATTTTATTTGTGTCTGTGTGTATACATATATATATGCAACAAAATAAATTTAGTATTCAAAGATAACGCAAAAGATATTTATTTTTTAAGTCTACCTATATGCAAATCATATTCACTTTCGTATTCACAAAACAAAATTAGTTATTGTTCCTTTGGGTGGCTGTAGTTCTACTTAAGAAACAAACTACAGTATGTAATTTGACAAAAAGAGAGAAACCAGCTTAAGTACTACTTAAGAAACAAACTACAGTATGTAATTTGACAAAAAGAGAGAAACCAGCTGTGGTACTACTTAAGAAACAAACTACAGTATGTAATTTGACAAAAAGGGAGAAACCAGCTGTAGTACTACTTAAGAAACAAACTACAGTATGTAATTTGACAAAAAGAGAGAAACCAGCTGTAGTACTACTTAAGAAACAAACTACAGTATGTAATTTGACAAAAAGAGAAAAACCAGCTGAAGTACTACTTAATAAACAAACTACAGTATGTAATTTGACAAAAAGAGAGAAACCAGCTGTAGTACTACTTAAGAAACAAACTACAGTATGTAATTTGACAAAAAGGGAGAAACCAGCTGTAGTACTACTTAAGAAACAAACAACAGTATGTAATTTGACAAAAAGAGAGAAACCAGCTGTAGTACTACTTAAGAAACAAACTATTGTATGTAATTTGACAAAAAGGGAGAAACCAGCTGTAGTACTACTTAAGAAACAAACTACAGTATGTAATTTGACAAAAAGAGAGAAACCAGCTTAAGTACTACTTATGAAACAAACTACAGTATGTAATTTGACAAAAGAGAGAAACCAGCTGTAGTACTACTTAAGAAACAAACTACAGTATGTAATTTGACAAAAGAGAGAAACCAGCTGTAGTACTACTTAAGAAACAAACTACAGTATGTAATTTGACAAAAAGAGAGAAACCAACTGTAGTAGTACTTAAGAAACAAACTACAGTATGTAATTTGACAAAAAAGAGAGAAACCAGCTGTAGTACTACTTAAGAAACAAACTACAGTATGTAATTTGACAAAAAAGAGAGAAACCAGCTGTAGTACTACTTAAGAAACAAACTACAGTATGTAATTTAACAAAAAAGAGAGAAACCAGCTGTAGTACTACTTAAGAAACAAACTACAGTATGTAATTTGACAAAAAGAGAGAAACCAGCTGTAGTACTACTTAAGAAACAAACTACAGTATGTAATTTGACAAAAAGAGAGAAACCAGCTGTAGTACTACTTAAGAAACAAACTACAGTATGTAATTTGACAAAAAGAGATGAACCAGCTGTAGTACTACTTAAGAAACAAACTACAGTATGTAATTTGATAAAAAGAGATAAACCAGCTGTAGTACTACTTAAGAAACAAACTAGAGTATGTAATTTGACAAAAAGAGAGAATCCAGCTGTAGTACTACTTAAGAAACAAACTACAGTATGGAATTTGACAAAAAGAGAGAAACCAGCTGTAGTAGTACTTAAGAAACAAACTACAGTATGTAATTTGACAAAAAGAGAGAAACCAGCTGTAGTACTACTTAAGAAACAAACTATAGTATGTAATTTGACAAAAGGGAGAAACCAGCTGTAGTACTACTTAAGAAACAAACTACAGTATGTAATTTGACAAAAGAGAGAAACCAGCTGAAGTACTACTTAAGAAACAAACTACAGTATGTAATTTGACAAAAAGAGAGAAACCAGCTGTAGTACTACTTAAGAAACAAACTACAGTATGTAATTTGACAAAAAGAGAGAAACCAGCTGAAGTACTACTTAAGAAACAAACTACAGTATGTAATTTGACAAAAAGAGAGAAACCAGCTGTAGTACTACTTAAGAAACAAACTACAGTATGTAATTTGACAAAAGAGAGAAACCAGCTGAAGTACTACTTAAGAAACAAACTACAGTATGTAATTTGACAAAAGAGAGAAACCAGCTGTAGTACTACTTAAGAAACAAACTACAGTATGTAATTTGACAAAAGAGAGAAACCATCTGAAGTACTACTTAAGAAACAAACTACAGTATGTAATTTGACAAAAAGAGAGAAACCAGCTGTAGTACTACTTAAGAAACAAACTACAGTATGTAATTTGACAAAAGAGAGAAACCAGCTTAAGTACTACTTAAGAAACAAACTACAGTATGTAATTACACAAAAAGAGAGAAACCAGCTGTAGTACTACTTAAGAAACAAACTACAGTATGTAATTTGACAAAAAGAGAGAAACCAGCTGTAGTACTACTTAAGAAACAAACTACAGTATGTAATTTGACAAAAAGGGAGAAACCAGCTGTGGTACTACTTAAGAAACAAACTACAGTATGTAATTACACAAAAAGAGAGAAACCAGCTGTAGTACTACTTAAGAAACAAACTACAGTATGTAATTTGACAAAAAGAGAGAAACCATCTGAAGTACTACTTAAGAAACAAACTACAGTATGTAATTTGACAAAAAGAGAGAAACCAGCTGTAGTACTACTTAAGAAACAAACTACAGTATGTAATTTGACAAAAAGAGAGAAACCAGCTTAAGTACTACTTATGAAACAAACTACAGTATGTAATTACACAAAAAGAGAGAAACCAGCTGTAGTACTACTTAAGAAACAAACTACAGTATGTAATTTGACAAAAAGAGAGAAACCAGCTGTAGTACTACTTAAGAAACAAACTACAGTATGTAATTTGACAAAAAGGGAGAAACCAGCTGTGGTACTACTTAAGAAACAAACTACAGTATGTAATTACACAAAAAGAGAGAAACCAGCTGTAGTACTACTTAAGAAACAAACTACAGTATGTAATTTGACAAAAAGAGAGAAACCAGCTGTAGTACTACTTAAGAAACAAACTACAGTATGTAATTTGACAAAAAGGGAGAAACCAGCTGTGGTACTACTTAAGAAACAAACTACAGTATGTAATTTGACAAAAAGAGAGAAACCAGCTGTAGTACTACTTAAGAAACAAACTACAGTATGTAATTACACAAAAAGAGAGAAACCAGCTGTAGTACTACTTAAGAAACAAACTACAGTATGTAATTTGACAAAAAGAGAGAAACCAGCTGTAGTACTACTTAAGAAACAAACTACAGTATGTAATTTGACAAAAAGAGAGAAACCAGCTGTAGTACTACTTAAGAAACAAACTACAGTATGTAATTTGACAAAAGAGAGAAACCAGCTGTAGTACTACTTAAGAAACAAACTACAGTATGTAATTTGACAAAAAGAGAGAAACCAGCTGTAGTACTACTTAAGAAACAAACTACAGTATGTAATTTGACAAAAAGAGAGAAACCAGCTGTAGTACTACTTAAGAAACAAACTACAGTATGTAATTTGACAAAAGAGAGAAACCAGCTGTAGTACTACTTAAGAAACAAACTACAGTATGTAATTTGACAAAAAGAGAGAAACCAGCTGTAGTACTACTTAAGAAACAAACTACAGTACAGTATGTAATTTGACAAAAGAGAGAAACCAGCTGTAGTACTACTTAAGAAACAAACTACAGTATGTAATTTGACAAAAAGAGAGAAACCAGCTGTAGTACTACTTAAGAAACAAACTACAGTATGTAATTTGACAAAAGAGAGAAACCAGCTGTAGTACTACTTAAGAAACAAACTACAGTATGTAATTTGACAAAAGAGAGAAACCAGCTGTAGTACTACTTAAGAAACAAACTACAGTATGTAATTTGACAAAAGAGAGAAACCAGCTGTAGTACTACTTAAGAAACAAACTACAGTATGTAATTTGACAAAAAGAGAGAAACCAGCTGTAGTACTACTTAAGAAACAAACTACAGTATGTAATTTGACAAAAAAGAGAGAAACCAGCTGTAGTACTACAGTATGTAGAAACAAACTAACCAGCTGTAGTACTACTTAAGAAACAAACTAGTATGTAATTTGACAAAAAGAGAGAAACCAGCTGTAGTACTACTTAAGAAACAAACTACAGTATGTAATTTGACAAAAAGAGAAACCAGCTGTAGTACTACTTAAGAAACAAACTACAGTATGTAATTTGACAAAAAGAGAGAAACCAGCTGTAGTACTACTTAAGAAACAAACTACAGTATGTAATTTGACAAAAGAGAGAAAACCAGCTGTAGTACTACTTAAGAAACAAACTACAGTATGTAATTTGACAAAAAGAGAGAAACCAGCTGTAGTACTACTTAAGAAACAAACTACAGTATGTAATTTGACAAAAAAGAGAGAAACCAGCTGTAGTACTACTTAAGAAACAAACTACAGTATGTAATTTGACAAAAAGAGAGAAACCAGCTGTAGTACTACTTAAGAAACAAACTACAGTATGTAATTTGACAAAAAGAGAGAAACCAGCTGTAGTACTACTTAAGAAACAAACTACAGTATGTAATTTGACAAAAAGAGAGAAACCAGCTGTAGTACTACTTAAGAAACAAACTACAGTATGTAATTTGACAAAAAGAGAGAAACCAGCTGTAGTACTACTTAAGAAACAAACTACAGTATGTAATTTGACAAAAAGAGAGAAACCAGCTGAAGTACTACTTAAGAAACAAACTACAGTATGTAATTTGACAAAAAGAGAGAAACCAGCTGTAGTACTACTTAAGAAACAAACTACAGTATGTAATTTGACAAAAAGAGAGAAACCAGCTGTAGTACTACTTAAGAAACAAACTACAGTATGTAATTTGACAAAAAGAGAGAAACCATCTGAAGTACTACTTAAGAAACAAACTACAGTATGTAATTTGACAAAAAGAGAGAAACCATCTGAAGTACTACTTAAGAAACAAACTACAGTATGTAATTTGACAAAAAGAGAGAAACCAGCTGTAGTACTACTTAAGAAACAAACTACAGTATGTAATTTGACAAAAAGAGAGAAACCAGCTGTAGTACTACTTAAGAAACAAACTACAGTATGTAATTTGACAAAAGAGAGAAACCATCTGAAGTACTACTTAAGAAACAAACTACAGTATGTAATTTGACAAAAAGAGAGAAACCAGCTGTAGTACTACTTAAGAAACAAACTACAGTATGTAATTTGACAAAAAGAGAGAAACCAGCTGTAGTACTACTTAAGAAACAAACTAAAGTATGTAATTTGACAAAAAGAGAGAAACCATCTGAAGTACTACTTAAGAAACAAACTACAGTATGTAATTTGACAAAAAGAGAGAAACCAGCTGTAGTACTACTTAAGAAACAAACTACAGTATGTAATTTGACAAAAGAGAGAAACCAGCTGTAGTACTACTTAAGAAACAAACTACAGTATGTAATTTGACAAAAAGAGAGAAACCAGCTGTAGTACTACTTAAGAAACAAACTACAGTATGTAATTTGACAAAAAAGAGAGAAACCAGCTGTAGTACTACTTAAGAAACAAACTACAGTATGTAATTTGACAAAAAGAGAGAAACCAGCTGTAGTACTACTTAAGAAACAAACTACAGTATGTAATTTGACAAAAAGAGAGAAACCAGCTGTAGTACTACTTAAGAAACAAACTACAGTATGTAATTTGACAAAAATTTGACAAAAAGAGAGAAACCAGCTGTAGTAGTACTTAAGAAACAAACTACAGTATGTAATTTGACAAAAAGAGAGAAACCAGCTGTAGTACTACTTAAGAAACAAACTACAGTATGTAATTTGACAAAAAGAGAGAAACCAGCTGTAGTACTACTTAAGAAACAAACTACAGTATGTAATTTGACAAAAAAGAGAGAAACCAGCTGTAGTACTACTTAAGAAACAAACTACAGTATGTAATTTGACAAAAAGAGAGAAACCAGCTGTAGTACTACTTAAGAAACAAACTACAGTATGTAATTTGACAAAAGAGAGAAACCAGCTGTAGTACTACTTAAGAAACAAACTACAGTATGTAATTTGACAAAAAGAGAGAAACCAGCTGTAGTACTACTTAAGAAACAAACTACAGTATGTAATTTGACAAAAAGAGAGAAACCAGCTGTAGTACTACTTAAGAAACAAACTACAGTATGTAATTTGACAAAAGAGAGAAACCAGCTGTAGTACTACTTAAGAAACAAACTACAGTATGTAATTTGACAAAAAAGAGAGAAACCAGCTGTAGTACTACTTAAGAAACAAACTACAGTATGTAATTTGACAAAAAGAGAGAAACCAGCTGTAGTACTACTTAAGAAACAAACTACAGTATGTAATTTGACAAAAGAGAGAAACCAGCTGTAGTACTACTTAAGAAACAAACTACAGTATGTAATTTGACAAAAAGAGAGAAACCAGCTGTAGTACTACTTAAGAAACAAACTACAGTATGTAATTTGACAAAAAGAGAGAAACCAGCTGTAGTACTACTTAAGAAACAAACTACAGTATGTAATTTGACAAAAGAGAGAAACCAGCTGTAGTACTACTTAAGAAACAAACTACAGTATGTAATTTGACAAAAGAGAGAAACCAGCTGTAGTACTACTTAAGAAACAAACTACAGTATGTAATTTGACAAAAGAGAGAAACCAGCTGTAGTACTACTTAAGAAACAAACTACAGTATGTAATTTGACAAAAAAGAGAGAAACCAGCTGTAGTACTACTTAAGAAACAAACTACAGTATGTAATTTGACAAAAAAGAGAGAAACCAGCTGTAGTACTACTAAGAAACAAACTACTTGTAAGAAACAAACTACAGTATGTAATTTGACAAAAAGAGAGAAACCAGCTGTAGTACTACTTAAGAAACAAACTACAGTATGTAATTTGACAAAAGAGAGAAACCAGCTGTAGTACTACTTAAGAAACAAACTACAGTATGTAATTTGACAAAAAGAGAGAAACCAGCTGTAGTAATACTTAAGAAACAAACTACAGTATGTAATTTGAGAAACAAACTAGAGAAACCAGACTGAGAGTAACCAGCTTAAGAAACAAACTACAGTATGTAATTTGACAAAAAGAGAGAAACCAGCTGTAGTACTACTACAAACTACAGTAGAAACAAACTACAGTATGTAATTTGACAAAAAAAAGAGAAACCAGCTGTAGTACTACTTAAGAAACAAACTACAGTATGTAATTTGACAAAAAGAGAGAAACCAGCTGTAGTACTACTTAAGAAACAAACTACAGTATGTAATTTGACAAAAAGAGAGAAACCAGCTGTAGTACTACTTAAGAAACAAACTACAGTATGTAATTTGACAAAAGAGAGAAACCAGCTGTAGTACTACTTAAGAAACAAACTACAGTATGTAATTTGACAAAAAGAGAGAAACCAGCTGTAGTACTACTTAAGAAACAAACTACAGTATGTAATTTGACAAAAAGAGAGAAACCAGCTGTAGTACTACTTAAGAAACAAACTACAGTATGTAATTTGACAAAAAGAGAGAAACCAGCTGTAGTACTACTTAAGAAACAAACTACAGTATGTAATTTGACAAAAAGAGAGAAACCAGCTGTAGTACTACTTAAGAAACAAACTACAGTATGTAATTTGACAAAAGAGAGAAACCAGCTGTAGTACTACTTAAGAAACAAACTACAGTATGTAATTTGACAAAAGAGAGAAACCAGCTGTAGTACTACTACAGTATGTAATTTGACAAAAAAGAGAAACTACTTAAGAAACAAACTACAGTATGTAATTTGACAAAAAGAGAGAAACCAGCTGTAGTACTACTTAAGAAACAAACTACAGTATGTAATTTGACAAAAAGAGAGAAACCAGCTGTAGTACTACTTAAGAAACAAACTACAGTATGTAATTTGACAAAAAGAGAGAAACCAGCTGTAGTACTACTTAAGAAACAAACTACAGTATGTAATTTGACAAAAAAGAGAGAAACCAGCTGAAGTACTACTTAAGAAACAAACTACAGTATGTAATTTGACAAAAAGAGAGAAACCAGCTGTAGTACTACTTAAGAAACAAACTACAGTATGTAATTTGACAAAAAGAGAGAAACCAGCTGTAGTACTACTTAAGAAACAAACTACAGTATGTAATTTGACAAAAAGAGAGAAACCAGCTGTAGTACTACTTAAGAAACAAACTACAGTATGTAATTTGACAAAAAGAGAGAAACCAGCTGTAGTACTACTTAAGAAACAAACTACAGTATGTAATTTGACAAAAAGAGAGAAACCAGCTGTACTACTTAAGAAACAAACTACTATGTAATTTGAAACAAGAGAACAGTAGTACTACTTAAGAAACAAACTACAGTAAATTTGACAAAAAGAGAGAAACCAGCTGTAGTACTACTTAAGAAACAAACTACAGTATGTAATTTGACAAAAAGAGAGAAACCAGCTGTAGTACTACTTAAGAAACAAACTACAGTATGTAATTTGACAAAAGAGAGAAACCAGCTGTAGTACTACTTAAGAAACAAACTACAGTATGTAATTTGACAAAAAGAGAGAAACCAGCTGTTAGTACTACTTAAGAAACAAACTACAGTATGTAATTTGACAAAAGAGAGAAACCAGCTGTAGTACTACTTAAGAAACAAACTACAGTATGTAATTTGACAAAAAGAGAGAAACCAGCTGTAGTACTACTTAAGAAACAAACTACAGTATGTAATTTGACAAAAGAGAGAGAAACCAGCTGTAGTACTACTTAAGAAACAAACTACAGTATGTAATTTGACAAAAGAGAGAAAACCAGCTGTAGTACTACTTAAGAAACAAACTACAGTATGTAATTTGACAAAAGAGAGAGAAACCAGCTGTAGTACTACTTAAGAAACAAACTACAGTATGTAATTTGACAAAAAGAGAGAAACCAGCTGTAGTACTACTTAAGAAACAAACTACAGTATGTAATTTGACAAAAGAGAGAAACCAGCTGTAGTACTACTTAAGAAACAAACTACAGTATGTAATTTGACAAAAAGAGAGAAACCAGCTGTAGTACTACTTAAGAAACAAACTACAGTATGTAATTTGACAAAAAGAGAGAAACCAGCTGTAGTACTACTTAAGAAACAAACTACAGTATGTAATTTGACAAAAAGAGAGAAACCAGCTGTAGTACTACTTAAGAAACAAACTACAGTATGTAATTTGACAAAAAGAGAGAAACCAGCTGTAGTACTACTTAAGAAACAAACTACAGTATGTAATTTGACAAAAGAGAGAAACCAGCTGTAGTACTACTTAAGAAACAAACTACAGTATGTAATTTGACAAAAAGAGAGAAACCAGCTGTAGTACTACTTAAGAAACAAACTACAGTATGTAATTTGACAAAAAGAGAGAAACCAGCTGTAGTACTACTTAAGAAACAAACTACAGTATGTAATTTGACAAAAGAGAGAAACCAGCTGTAGTACTACTTAAGAAACAAACTACAGTATGTAATTTGACAAAAGAGAGAAACCAGCTGTAGTACTACTTAAGAAACAAACTACAGTATGTAATTTGACAAAAAGAGAGAAACCAGCTGTAGTACTACTTAAGAAACAAACTACAGTATGTAATTTGACAAAAAGAGAGAAACCAGCTGTAGTACTACTTAAGAAACAAACTACAGTATGTAATTTGACAAAAGAGAGAAACCAGCTGTAGTACTACTTAAGAAACAAACTACAGTATGTAATTTGACAAAAGAGAGAAACCAGCTGTAGTACTACTTAAGAAACAAACTACAGTATGTAATTTGACAAAAAGAGAGAAACCAGCTGTAGTACTACTACTTAAGAAACAAACTACAGTATGTAATTTGACAAAAAGAGAGAAACCAGCTGTAGTACTACTTAAGAAACAAACTACAGTATGTAATTTGACAAAAGAAACCAGCTGTAGAGAAACCAGCTGTAGTACTACTTTAAGAAACAAACTACAGTATGTAATTTGACAAAAAAGAGAGAAACCAGCTGTAGTACTACTTAAGAAACAAACTACAGTATGTAATTTGACAAAAAGAGAGAAACCAGCTGTAGTACTACTTAAGAAACAAACTACAGTATGTAATTTGACAAAAGAGAGAAACCAGCTGTAGTACTACTTAAGAAACAAACTACAGTATGTAATTTGACAAAAAGAGAGAAACCAGCTGTAGTACTACTTAAGAAACAAACTACAGTATGTAATTTGACAAAAAGAGAGAAACCAGCTGTAGTACTACAAACTAAGAAACAAACTACAGTATGTAATTTGACAAAAGAGAGAAACCAGCTGTAGTACTACTTAAGAAACAAACTACAGTATGTAATTTGACAAAAAGAGAGAAACCAGCTGTAGTACTACTTAAGAAACAAACTACAGTATGTAATTTGACAAAAAGAGAGAAACCAGCTGTAGTACTACTTAAGAAACAAACTACAGTATGTAATTTGACAAAAAGAGAGAAAACCAGCTGTAGTACTACTTAAGAAACAAACTACAGTATGTAATTTGACAAAAAGAGAGAAACCAGCTGTAGTACTACTTAAGAAACAAACTACAGTATGTAATTTGACAAAAAGAGAGAAACCAGCTGTAGTACTACTTAAGAAACAAACTACAGTATGTAATTTGACAAAAAGAGAGAAACCAGCTGTAGTACTACTTAAGAAACAAACTACAGTATGTAATTTGACAAAAAGAGAGAAACCAGCTGTAGTACTACTTAAGAAACAAACTACAGTATGTAATTTGACAAAAAGAGAGAAACCAGCTGTAGTACTACTTAAGAAACAAACTACAGTATGTAATTTGACAAAAAAGAGAGAAACCAGCTGTAGTACTACTTAAGAAACAAACTACAGTATGTAATTTGACAAAAAGAGAGAAACCAGCTGTAGTACTACTTAAGAAACAAACTACAGTATGTAATTTGACAAAAGAGAGAAACCAGCTGTAGTAGTACTACTTAAGAAACAAACTACAGTATGTAATTTGACAAAAGAGAGAAACCAGCTGTAGTACTACTTAAGAAACAAACTACAGTATGTAATTTGACAAAAAAGAGAGAAACCAGCTGTAGTACTACTTAAGAAACAAACTACAGTATGTAATTTGACAAAAGAGAGAAACCAGCTGTAGTACTACTTAAGAAACAAACTACAGTATGTAATTTGACAAAAGAGAGAAACCAGCTGTAGTACTACTTAAGAAACAAACTACAGTATGTAATTTGACAAAAAGAGAGAAACCAGCTGTAGTACTACTTAAGAAACAAACTACAGTATGTAATTTGACAAAAGAGAGAAACCAGCTGTAGTACTACTTAAGAAACAAACTACAGTATGTAATTTGACAAAAAGAGAGAAACCAGCTGTAGTACTACTTAAGAAACAAACTACAGTATGTAATTTGACAAAAGAGAGAAACCAGCTGTAGTACTACTTAAGAAACAAACTACAGTATGTAATTTGACAAAAGAGAGAAACCAGCTGTAGTACTACTTAAGAAACAAACTACAGTATGTAATTTGACAAAAGAGAGAAACCAGCTGTAGTACTACTTAAGAAACAAACTACAGTATGTAATTTGACAAAAAGAGAGAAACCAGCTGTAGTAGTACTTAAGAAACAAACTACAGTATGTAATTTGACAAAAGAGAGAAACCAGCTGTAATTACTTAAGTACTACTTAAGAAACAAACTACAGTATGTAATTTGACAAAAAAGAGAGAAACCAGCTGTAGTACTACTTAAGAAACAAACTACAGTATGTAATTTGACAAAAGAGAGAAACCAGCTGTAAGTACTACTTAAGAAACAAACTACAGTATGTAATTTGACAAAAAGAGAGAAACCAGCTGTAGTACTACTTAAGAAACAAACTACAGTATGTAATTTGACAAAAAGAAAGAGAGAAACCAGCTGTAGTACTACTTAAGAAACAAACTACAGTATGTAATTTGACAAAAAGAGAGAAACCAGCTGTAGTACTACTTAAGAAACAAACTACAGTATGTAATTTGACAAAAAGAGAGAAACCAGCTGTAGTACTACTTAAGAAACAAACTACAGTATGTAATTTGACAAAAGAGAGAAACCAGCTGTAGTACTACTTAAGAAACAAACTACAGTATGTAATTTGTACTAAACCTTAAGAAACAAACTACAGTATGTAATTTGACAAAAGAGAGAAACCAGCTGTAGTACTACTTAAGAAACAAACTACAGTATGTAATTTGACAAAAAAGAGAGAAACCAGCTGTAGTACTACTTAAGAAACAAACTACAGTATGTAATTTGACAAAAGAGAGAAACCAGCTGTAAGTACTACTTAAGAAACAAACTACAGTATGTAATTTGACAAAAAGAGAGAAACCAGCTGTACTACTACTTAAGAAACAAACTACAGTATGTAATTTGACAAAAGAGAGAAACCAGCTGTAGTACTACTTAAGAAACAAACTACAGTATGTAATTTGACAAAAAGAGAGAAACCATCTGAAGTATTAAAGAAACAAACTACAGTATGTAATTTGACAAAAAGAGAGAAACCAGCTGTAGTACTACTTAAGAAACAAACTACAGTATGTAATTTGACAAAAGAGAGAAACCAGCTGTAGTACTACTTAAGAAACAAACTACAGTATGTAATTTGACAAAAGAGAGAAACCAGCTGAAGTACTACTTAAGAAACAAACTACAGTATGTAATTTGACAAAAGAGAGAAACCAGCTGAAGTACTACTTAAGAAACAAACTACAGTATGTAATTTGACAAAAGAGAGAAACCAGCTGTAGTACTATTTAAGAAACAAACTACAGTATGTAATTTGACAAAAAGAGAGAAACCAGCTGTAGTACTACTTAAGAAACAAACTACAGTATGTAATTTGACAAAAGAGAGAAACCAGCTGTAGTACTACTTAAGAAACAAACTACAGTATGTAATTTGACAAAAGAGAGAAACCAGCTGAAGTACTACTTAAGAAACAAACTACAGTATGTAATTTGACAAAAGAGAGAAACCAGCTGTAGTACTACTTAAGAAACAAACTACAGTATGTAATTTGACAAAAAGAGAGAAACCAGCTGTAGTACTACTTAAGAAACAAACTACAGTATGTAATTTGACAAAAAGAGAGAAACCAGCTGTAGTACTACTTAAGAAACAAACTACAGTATGTAATTTGACAAAAAGAGAGAAACCAGCTGTAGTACTACTTAAGAAACAAACTACAGTATGTAATTTGACAAAAGAGAGAGAACCAGCTGAAGTACTACTTAAGAAACAAACTACAGTATGTAATTTGACAAAAAGAGAGAAACCAGCTGTAGTACTACTTTAAGAAACAAACTACAGTATGTAATTTGACAAAAAAGAGAGAAACCAGCTGTAGTACTACTTAAGAAACAAACTACAGTATGTAATTTGACAAAAAAGAGAGAAACCAGCTGTAGTACTACTTAAGAAACAAACTACAGTATGTAATTTGACAAAAAAGAGAGAAACCAGCTGAAGTACTACTTAAGAAACAAACTACAGTATGTAATTTGACAAAAGAGAGAAAC
This sequence comes from Tachypleus tridentatus, assembly GCF_004210375.1. NCBI lineage: Eukaryota > Metazoa > Arthropoda > Merostomata > Xiphosura > Limulidae > Tachypleus > Tachypleus tridentatus. Next base: position 126,092,124 of record NC_134834.1, on the reverse strand, counting down.
CAGCTGTAAGTACTACTTAAGAAACAAACTACAGTATGTAATTTGACAAAAGAGAGAGAAACCAGCTAATAGTACTACTTTAAGAAACAAACTACAGTATGTAATTTGACAAAAAGAGAGAAACCAGCTGTAGTAATTACTTAAGAAACAAACTACAGTATGTAATTTGACAAAAGGGAGAAACCAGCTGTAGTACTACTTAAGAAACAAACTACAGTATGTAATTTGACAAAAAGAGAGAAACCAGCTGAAGTACTACTTAAGAAACAAACTACAGTATGTAATTTGACAAAAGAGAGAAACCAGCTGTAGTACTACTTAAGAAACAAACTACAGTATGTAATTTGACAAAAAAGAGAGAAACCAGCTGTAGTACTACTTAAGAAACAAACTACAGTATGTAATTTGACAAAAAAGAGAGAAACCAGCTGTAGTACTACTTAAGAAACAAACTACAGTATGTAATTTGACAAAAGAGAGAAACCAGCTGTAGTACTACTTAAGAAACAAACTACAGTATGTAATTTGACAAAAAGAGAGAAACCAGCTGTAGTACTACTTAAGAAACAAACTACAGTATGTAATTTGACAAAAGAGAGAAACCAGCTGTAGTACTACTTAAGAAACAAACTACAGTATGTAATTTGACAAAAAGAGAGAAACCAGCTGTAGTACTACTTAAGAAACAAACTACAGTATGTAATTTGACAAAAGAGAGAAACCAGCTGTAGTACTACTTTAAGAAACAAACTACAGTATGTAATTTGACAAAAAGAGAGAAACCAGCTGTAGTACTACTTAAGAAACAAACTACAGTATGTAATTTGACAAAAAGAGAGAAACCAGCTGTAGTACTACTTAAGAAACAAACTACAGTATGTAATTTGACAAAAGAGAGAAACCAGCTGTAGTACTACTTAAGAAACAAACTACAGTATGTAATTTGACAAAAGAGAGAAACCAGCTGTAGTACTACTTAAGAAACAAACTACAGTATGTAATTTGACAAAAGAGAGAAACCAGCTGTAGTACTACTTAAGAAACAAACTACAGTATGTAATTTGACAAAAAGAGAGAAACCAGCTGTAGTACTACTTAAGAAACAAACTACAGTATGTAATTTGACAAAAGAGAGAAACCAGCTGTAAGTACTACTTAAGAAACAAACTACAGTATGTAATTACAAAAAGAGAGAAACCAGCTGTAGTACTACTTAAGAAACAAACTACAGTATGTAATTTGACAAAAGAGAGAAACCAGCTGTGAGTACTACTTAAGAAACAAACTACAGTATGTAATTTGACAAAAGGGAGAAACCAGCTGTAGTACTACTTAAGAAACAAACTACAGTATGTAATTTGACAAAAGAGAGAAACCAGCTGTAGTACTACTTAAGAAACAAACTACAGTATGTAATTTGACAAAAGAGAGAAACCAGCTGTAGTACTACTTAAGAAACAAACTACAGTATGTAATTTGACAAAAGAGAGAAACCAGCTGTAGTACTACTTAAGAAACAAACTACAGTATGTAATTTGACAAAAAGAGAGAAACCAGCTGAAGTACTACTTAAGAAACAAACTACAGTATGTAATTTGACAAAAAGAGAGAAACCAGCTGTAGTACTACTTATGAAACAAACTACAGTATGTAATTTGACAAAAAGAGAGAAACCAGCTGTAGTACTACTTAAGAAACAAACTACAGTATGTAATTTGACAAAAAGGGAGAAACCAGCTGTAGTACTACTTAAGAAACAAACTACAGTATGTAATTTGACAAAAAGAGAGAAACCAGCTGTAGTACTACTTAAGAAACAAACTACAGTATGTAATTTGACAAAAGAGAGAAACCAGCTGAAGTACTAAAGAAACAAACTACAGTATGTAATTTGACAAAAGAGAGAAACCAGCTGTAGTACTACTTAAGAAACAAACTACAGTATGTAATTTGACAAAAGAGAGAAACCAGCTGTAGTACTACTTAAGAAACAAACTACAGTATGTAATTTGACAAAAAAGAGAGAAACCAGCTGTAGTACTACTAAGAAACAAACTACAGTATGTAATTTGACAAAAGAGAGAAACCAGCTGTAGTACTACTTAAGAAACAAACTACAGTATGTAATTTGACAAAAAGAGAAACCAGCTGTGGTAGTACTTAAGAAACAAACTACAGTATGTAATTTGACAAAAGAGAGAAACCCAGCTGTAGTACTACTTAAGAAACAAACTACAGTATGTAATTTGACAAAAGGGAGAAACCAACTGTAGTAGTACTTAAGAAACAAACTACAGTATGTAATTTGACAAAAGAGAGAAACCAGCTGAAGTACTACTTAAGAAACAAACTACAGTATGTAATTTGACAAAAGAGAGAAACCAGCTGAAGTACTACTTAAGAAACAAACTACAGTATGTAATTTGACAAAAGAGAGAAACCAGCTGTAGTACTACTTAAGAAACAAACTACAGTATGTAATTTGACAAAAGAGAGAAACCAGCTGTAGTACTACTTAAGAAACAAACTACAGTATGTAATTTGACAAAAGAGAGAAACCAGCTGTAGTACTACTTAAGAAACAAACTACAGTATGTAATTTGACAAAAGAGAGAAACCAGCTGTAGTACTACTTAAGAAACAAACTACAGTATGTAATTTGACAAAAAGAGAGAAACCAGCTGTAGTACTACTTAAGAAACAAACTACAGTATGTAATTTGACAAAAGGGAGAAACCAGCTGTAGTACTACTTAAGAAACAAACTACAGTATGTAATTTGACAAAAAGGGAGAAACCAGCTGCAGTACTACTTAAGAAACAAACTACAGTATGTAATTTGACAAAAAAGAGAAAACCAGCTGTAGTACTACTTAAGAAACAAACTATAGTATGTAATTTGACAAAAGGGAGAAACCAGCTGTAGTACTACTTAAGAAACAAACTACAGTATGTAATTTGACAAAAAGAGAGAAACCAGCTGAAGTACTACTTAAGAAACAAACTACAGTATGTAATTTGACAAAAGAGAGAAACCAGCTGTAGTACTACTTAAGAAACAAACTACAGTATGTAATTTGACAAAAGAGAGAAACCAGCTGAAGTACTACTTAAGAAACAAACTACAGTATGTAATTTGACAAAAAGAGAGAAACCAGCTGTAGTACTACTTAAGAAACAAACTACTGTATGTAATTTGACAAAAAGAGAGAAACCATCTGAAGTACTACTTAAGAAACAAACTACAGTATGTAATTTGACAAAAAAGAGAGAAACCAGCTGTAGTACTACTTAAGAAACAAACTACAGTATGTAATTTGACAAAAAAGAGAGAGAAACCAACTGTAGTACTACTTAAGAAACAAACTACAGTATGTAATTTGACAAAAAGGGAGAAACCAGCTGTAGTACTACTTAAGAAACAAACTACAGTATGTAATTTGACAAAAGAGAGAGAAACCAGCTTAAGTACTACTTATGAATTAAACTACAGTATGTAATTACACAAAAAGAGAGAAACCAGCTGTAGTACTACTTAAGAAACAAACTACAGTATGTAATTTGACAAAAAGAGAGAAACCAGCTGTAGTACTACTTAAGAAACAAACTACAGTATGTAATTTGACAAAAAGGGAGAAACCAGCTGTAGTAGTACTTAAGAAACAAACTACAGTATGTAATTTGACAAAAAGAGAGAAACCAGCTGTAGTACTACTTAAGAAACAAACTACAGTATGTAATTTAACAAAAAGAGAGAAACCGGCTGTAGTACTACTTAAGAAACAAACTACAGTATGTAATTTGACAAAAAGAGAGAAACCAGTTGTAGTACTACTTAAGAAACAAACTACAGTATGTAATTTGACAAAAAGACAGAAACCAGCTGTAGTACTACTTAAGAAACAAACTACAGTATGTAATTTGACAAAAAGACAGAAACCAGCTGTAGTACTACTTAAGAAACAAACTACAGTATGTAATTTGACAAAAAGAGAGAAACCAGCTGTAGTTCTACTTAAGAAACAAACTACAGTATGTAATTTGACAAAAAGAGAAGTGTTCAAACGACAACTGTTCTGTGTCACTATGTAAGTATTCAAGCAACAACTGTTAGTACACCCAAAGTCCAGTGTTACTACAGAAGTGTTCAAACAACAACTGTTACTACACTCCCAGGGTCCTGTGTTACTGCAGAATTATTCAAATGAGAACCATTACTATTATAGAAGTGTTACTATTGATAAAGTGTCTTTTACAAGAAAGTGTTAATAAAACCTTCTCCTATGAGGAACAGCAGCAAGTTTTCAGATTAATAATGTTAAATGTGTACATGATCATTTTGAAAGGCACTTGAGACCTACAATTTGAAAATCGCATGTCAGAGCAACAGACTAACTGGGCTCAAATCCTCTACATTTAAACTATTAAAAGTCAAACACAAAAATATATTAAAAATACATAATTAAGGGATTGTTAGTGATTATTCATAATGAAGTTTGGAAACACTGACTTTATTTGATTTTTGTTTTTTATTTTTTGCATATAACAGTTATTACTTTATGATTGTTCTACAGCACCTCATGGTGTAAAGTATGAAATTGAATGTGGAAGAAAGGGGAAAATATTCAAATTTTGTGACTTTTTAGTGATGAGAAAAGAACCTTTATGAATACAATATTTCTAAAAGTTAAAAAGTATTTTAACAGTTTTCATGCATTGTTATTGTTCTTTCTAAATGCTGTCCAGGGATGAAGACAGGTAAGATATTCTGGTGTCCCTGTCTGTCTCTGTATAGTGGTAAGATATTCTGATGTCCCTGTCTGTTTCTATATAGTAGTAAGATATTCTGGTGTCCCTGTCTGTTTCTATATAGTGGTAAGATATTCTAGTGTCCCTGTCTGTTTCTATATAGCGGTAAGATATTCTAGTGTCCCTGTCTGTTTCTATATAGCGGTAAGATATTCTAGTGTCCCTGTCTGTTTCTATATAGTGGTAAGATATTCTGGTGTCCCTGTCTCTTTCTATATAGTGGTAAGATATTCTGGTGTCCCTGTCTCTTTCTATATAGTGGTAAGATATTCTGGTGTCCCTGTCTGTTTCTATACTGTGGTAAGATATTCTGGTGTCCCTGGCTGCTTCTGTATAATGGGTAAGATAAATCTGTTGTCCCTGTCTGTTTCTGTATAATGGGTAAGATATTCTGGTGTCCCTGTCTGTTTCTGTATAGCAGGTAAGATATTCTGGTGTCCCAAGAGTATTTTAAAAGTGTAGACGTGATAAAGTTTTGTTATTTGAGGTAAGTAGTTTGTAATGAAACCACCTGGTAGGTTTGCTACTTGAGGTAAGTAGTTTGTAATGAAATCATCTTGTCGGTTTGTTACTTGAGGTAAATAGTTTTGTAATGAAATCATCTCGTAGGTTTGCTACTTGAGGTAAGTAGTTTGTAATGAAATTATCTCATAGGTTTGTTACTTGACGTAAGTAGCTTGTAATGAAATCATCTCGTCAGTTTGTTACTTGAGGTAAGTAGTTTGTAATGAAACCATCTTGTAGGTTTGTTACTTGAGGTAAGTAGTTTGTTTTCTCGGTGTGGATTCCTGAACATGGTGAGGGGACCTCTCAGGGAAGGTTCAGTTCTTTCAGGTTACCTCCTCTGGAATCTAAACATCCACCCACACGTTTGCCGTGCATGGTGACCCATGAAGGGGAGGAGAGGATTCTGGTGGTTGAAGGGTCCAACCCTAACACACCACTTTGGATTTGAATTTCTGCAGACGGGTGGCCTTGGGGTGGCCCCCTTGGGTCAGTCGACTGGTCCACTTGGCTAGGGTCAACCAAGTACCTGTGTTGGATGTTCTCCACAGGTGTTGTGGACAATGTATCTGGTGCTGTTGTTTGGGTATAGTGCTCATGAAAAACTGGCATTGCTGCAGTGTCCTTGTTTGACATTGTAGTGCATCCCCTCGTAGGGCTCCATGGTGGGTGGGGTTAGTGGGCACTGATATATTCCTTCTTTTATTATGGATTCTCCAAATAAAAACTTAAATAAAATAGTGAAAAAAACAGTATGTAGGAACGTCCATGTCTTGAAGATTCTGAGCAGCAATCTTCAACATCTGTAACACCTGTTGTACCTCATTTTCTTATCCTATGTTCTCTTGCAGACAAACCTTTGGGCAAATGTCTCCCTTTTTCATTCAGAATGGGACTGGAGGGACTTGCTGGCTCTCCAAAGTTAGTAAAGAAGCTTCAATTGGGTAACATATTGGTGGAAACATCCACGTCTCAACACATTGAACTCCTCTTGCATTCAAGGGTGATTGAGGATATACCTGTTGAGGTATATCTCCCCATGCAACTTTGAATTCATCATGAGAAGTTTTGTTGAGAGGGATTTGAAGAACATCCCCAAGTCAGAGATACTTGCTGGTTTCTCCAATCAAGGAGTTTCTGTAATGAGGTGTATCTCTACTCACAAAGATGGAATTATGATGCCGACCAGTATCCTTATTCTGACATTTACATCAACACGTCCACCAGGCATCATCAAGGCAGGTTATCTTAATTGCAGGGTATGGCCATACATTCCAAAATCTCTCCAATGTTTCCAGTGTCAGAGGTTCAGTCATTCAAAGATGTCATGTTGTGGTTCCTTGATGTGTGCTCGTTGAGGTGGCAAGGACCATGATGCCTGTGAGTGTGAAACAGGCCGTCATTGTGTCAATTGCAATGCCTCTCACCCATTTTACTTCATTCTTGCTTTAAATGGTTGGAAGAAAAGGAGGTGCATCATTTGAAAATGATTCATAACATTACACATCCTGAGGTTCAAAAGTTGCTGTCCACCACTTCATCTCGGACGTATGCTGCTGCACTTCATTCCACTACTACGGTGTGAGTGCAGATAGATCTCTCTGTGCCTCCAAAATAATCGTTTTCAAAACAAATGAAAAGTATTTTGACTTCCATGGTTGAAAAAGTTGATGAATCAACTTCAACACCCATCTCTGTCCCTTACTTATTCCAACAAATCTCAAGATCCCCTTCCTTTGGTTTTGGGTACAGGCATTTCCTTGATACATCTTCTTCTCCCACCCCAAGATGCAAAACGATCATTTGTTCACATCCTCAGTCACTGGAATCCTCTTCCAACAGCAAAGACCTGCCCAATCAACACAGGGCAGGATCCATGGAGGTGAATGGACCTTCTTTGAATAAAGACAGTAAAGAAAAAGACATGGTCGTAAACAGAAGGGTTCTTCAGCCAATCTGCCTACACATAAATGAAATGGTCACCTTAATACAATGAACTGTCGAGTTTTACATTCTAATCTGGATGACATCAAAACATTGATTGCTTCCTACCATCCTGTTTGTCTTTCCTTACAGGAGACATATCTGAAACCTGCTGATACAGTTACCTTTCAGTGGTTTTCTTTGTACAGAAATGACAAACTGTGTGATTAACAAGTGCATGGAGGAGTGGCACTGTTGGTTGACCAGCATGTGCCCACCCTGTTTTTGTCACTCGACATACTCTAGGAGGCAGTAACCATCCATGTTTCCTTGGGTTGTACCATCATTTTTGTTCTCTCTACTTTTTGCCTTGAGACACCTATGCTCAATCAGACCTGGATGCTCTCATTGAACAGTTGCCGTCTTCCTTTTTCATTCTGTGGGACTTTAATGATCATCATCCCTCTGGGAAGTGCTGATATTGATAGGAGAGGTTGCTCTGTTGAGTGTATGCTCTCTGATCACAACCTTCTCTCTGCAATACTGGTTCTTCTACTTATTTCCATGCATCTAGTCAGTCCTTTACTGCTATTGATCTCTCAATTTGCTCTCCTTCACTATTCTCCCATTTTTCATGGAGGGTTAACAATAATCCACGAGGCAGTGATCATTTTCCAATAATTTTGACAGATTGCCTGTGGTTGATGCCACCTGACCCGCATGCTCAGGTGGAAGCTGGCACATGGAAACTGGTCCTCTTTACTGTTCTCACAGAATTTGATCCTGCCATCATTAGATGACTGGCTGATAGCAGTAACTGGCTGTATTATTCAAGCAGCTGCTCAATGTATTCCTAATTCCTCGACATATTTTCCATGATATTCTTGTCCGTGATGGAATCCTACCTGCCAAATGGCATGGAAAGCTCAAAAACAGGCCTGGGATACTTTCTGTAAATATCCTACTCTCTTGAACTGTATTGCTTTCCAGCAGGCCTGTGCACATGCTCGGTGGGTAAGATATTCAAAACCCAGAAGGAATTTTGGATTAAGTTCACAACTGGCATATCTTCTTCCACCAGTTCCAAAGTCATATGGGACAAGATTCAAAGGTCAGTGGGCAATACAATTCTCTCCACCTCTCGATCTTGCTCTTTGATGGCCAGGAAGTAGCTGATACCCGGAGCATCGCCAATACTCTAGGTGAAAGCTATTGTTGGGTATTTAGCACTTCTCCTTCATTCTCCACCTTCTTAGCCATCATGACTCAGGCAGAGTGATCATTTCTTTCCTTTCGAAGTTGATTGTCTCTATGACTATAATCGCCCCTTTACACTGGTGGAACTCAAACTGGCCCTTCATTGGTCTGGCAGTATATTGGTTGGAGCTGATGATGTACACTATGAAATGTTGCACCATCTCTCTCCTGCTTCTCTTGATATTCTTCTGATTGTTTTTAACTGGATCTGGCAGGAGAATGTTTTTCCTGATGCCTGGTGCCAGGCTATTGTCCTACCTTTCTCTAAGTCTGGGAAGGATCCCAAGATTCCTTCAAACTATTGTCCAGTTGCTTTGATGAGCTGTCTCTGTAAGACTTTAGAAAAGATGGTTAATGCTCATCTTGTTTGGTTCCTTGAATCATACACCTCCTCTCACCCACCCAGTGTGGGTTCTAACGACAGCACTCCACCATGGACCACCTTATTTGACTTGAAACGTCAGTCAGGGAAGCCTTTCTCAAACAATCTTGTATCAATATTCTTTGACATTGAGAATGGTTATGATACAACATGCAGGTATGGCATTTTGTGAGACCTCCATTTATGTTTTTTTTTAAACTTTGATTTGTTTTACCTTAATTTTTTTTATGAGTTTTACTAAATTTACTTTAATTTTAACTTTTTACTGGATGTTGGCGCAGATAGCCTAGCTGCTTTGTGCCATAAAACACCAAATCAAACAATAAACCAAGTGGTTTTTATTGAAACCATCTGGTAGTTTTGTTACTTGTGGTAAATGGTTTTCAATGAAACCATCTGGTAGGTTTATTACTTGAGATAAGCAGTTTGTAATGAAACTATCTGGTAGGTTTGTTACATGAGGTAAGCAGTTTGTAATGAAACCATCTAGTAGGTTTGTTACTTAATGTAAGCAGTTTGTAATGAAACCAACTAGTCGGCTTGTTACTTGAGGTCAGCAGTTTGTAATGAAATCATGTTGTAGGTTTGTTACTTTAGGTAAGCAGTTTGTAATGAAACCATCTTTGAAGTTTGTTACTTAAGGTAAGCAGTTTGTAATGAAACCATCTGGTAGGTTTGTTACTTGAGGTAAGCAGTTTGTAATGAAACCATCTGGTAGGTTTGTTACTTAAGGTAAGCAGTTTGTAATGAAACCATCTGGTAGGTTTGTTACTTAAGGTAAGCAGTTTGTAATGAAACCATCTGGTAGGTTTGTTACTTGAGATAAGCAGTTTGTAATGAAACCATCTCAGTAGGTTTGTTTCTTAAGGTAAGCAGTTTGTAATGAAACCATCTGGTAGGTTTGTTACTTGAGGTAAGCAGTTTGTAATGAAACCATCTTTGAAATTTGTTACTTAAGGTAAGCAATTTGTAATGAAACCATCTGGTAGGTTTGTTACTTTAGGTGAACAGTTTGTAATGAAACCATCTGGTAGGTTTGTTACTTGAGATAAGCAGTTTGTAATGAAACCATCTGGTAGGTTTGTTACTTTAGGTGAACAGTTTGTAATGAAACCATCTGGTAGGTTTGTTACTTTAGGTAAGCAGTTTGTAATGAAACCATCTGGTAGGTTTGTTACTTAAGGTAAGCAGTTTGTAATGAAACCATCTGGTAGGTTTGTTACTTAAGGTAAGCAGTTTGTAATGAAACAATCTAGTAGGTTTGTTACTTAAGGTAAGCAGTTTGTAATGAAACCAAATGGTAGGTTTGTTACTTAAGGTAAGCAGTTTGTAATGAAACCATCTAGTAGGTTTGTTACTTAAGGTAAGTAGTTTGTAATGAAACCATCTAGTAGGTTTGTTACTTAAGGTAAGCAGTTTGTAATGAAACAATCTAGTAGGTTTGTTACTTGAGGTAAGCAGTTTGTAATGAAACCATATAGTAGGTTTGTTACTTAAGATAAGCAGTTTCTAATGAAACCACCTAGTAGGTTTGTTACTTAAGGTAAGCAGTTTCTAATGAAACCATCTAGTAGATTTGTTACTTAAGGTAAGCAGTTTGTAATGAAACAATCTAGTAGGTTTGTTACTTAAGGTAAGCAGTTTGTAATAAAATCACTTTTAAGTTATTGAGATAGTGAAACGTTTTTCTTTTGATAGGTTTGTTCCAACTCACAGGTGGGAAATTCCTAACACAAAAAGAAGTGGTGGTAAGGGTACCATGTTTAATATATATATCTATATATGTATATATAAAAGAAGTGGTGGTAAGGGTACCATGTGTAATATATATATCTATATATGTATATATAAAAGAAGTGGTGGTAAGGGCACCATGGTAATATATATATATATATATATGTAAGAAGTGGTACCATGTGTAATATATATATCTATATATGTATATATAAAGAAGTGGTGGTAAGGGTACCATGTGTAATATATATATCTATATATGTATATATAAAAGAAGTGGTTAGGGTACCGGTAAGGGTACCATGTGTAATATATATATCCATATATGTATATATAAAAGAAGTGGTGGTAAGGGTACCATGTGTAATATATATATCCATATATGTATATATAAAAAGAAGTGGTGGTAAGGCACCATGTGTAATATATATATCCATATATGCATATTATAAAAGAAGTGGTGGTATGGGTACCATGTGTAATATATATATCCATATATGTATATATAAAAGAAGCTGGTGGTAAGGGTACCATGTGTAATATATATATATCCATATATGTATATATAAAAGAAGTGGTGGTAAGGGTACCATGTGTAATATATATATCTATATATGTATATATAAAAGAAGTGGTGGTAAGGGTACCATGTGTAATATATATATCTATATATGTATATATAAAAGAAGTGGTGGTAAGGGTACCATGTGTAATATATATATCTATATATTTATATTTATATATGGCATTAGCAAAGAATTTTAAAAATACGTGCATTAAATTAAAATATTTATATTAGGTTATGATGTTAATAAAATACCAAATTAAGCTCTGAATTTAAAAGAAAAGAAGTGCCTGTAGAAATAGGAATCACAAATATTTCTTTGGACATGTTATTTCATTAACAAGTTTACTTTATTAAGAAGTGAAATGTTTTATAAGGAAATACTTTTATTCAGGTTAGTTGACTTGAATAGCATATAAAGTTATTATCAATGAACCAGTTTTCCTGAACATGCATGTTTACTAGCACAAAAGGGCTTAGTGACTTTAAAGTGTTTATTACTCAAACCTTTCTGTTTTTCAGCTTAAATCTTGCATATTTCTTGTTCATATATCTTATTAATGAATGTCATTTTTCTTTGCTTGAAATGTGGTTTGATTATATCAAGAACTGCTGGTGTTCAGTTAATGCTTAACATGATGACAATAAGCAACTATATTATTTTGAAGTTAATAAAATCACGTGTGTTAGGTTTGGTACATTGAACAAGTATTATGAATTTATTATGTGATTGTACAATGCTCTGAATTCTTCTCCACAGGAGTAGTTTGTATGGATAACTATGACATAACAGCAAATGGTGTAAAAGATTTAATAGTTGGTCGGAATGATGGGGTCGTGGAAGTCTACAGTTGTGACGAAGAATGTGACGAACCCGTTCTGAGATATTCTTTTGTAAGTGCTTTAAGTTTAATTTTCTGTCAGTAGAGATAGGATGGATTTGTTCTTAACTTACAGGTTCGTTTAAAACTTACACTGCACCTCAATTTTTGTGAAAAGTTGTGCTTCCTGAAAAGTTTTTGCTGATTATGACAGGTACCTGGTGGATATGCACAAATATAGTTTTGTTTTGCTTCATCACGTAGGAACTCTGAGAAATAGACAGTTAACTGTTTACCAGCAGTAACATATTTAATTGCGCTTATGTTTCTAATACGCTATTAAGTTCAACATAATTAAAAGTGTTTTTCTCCTGATTTTCGTTTGTATTCAATGTCCGGTGCATCACGTTGCATTGTCCAACAGTAGTCAGCAAGTATTGACGGATTCCAGTTGCCCTGATATCATTTTTCCATTGCAGCAATGTCCTGGTGAAACTGAAGATTTTGATGAAACAGTACATGATGGGCAAATTTGGATGTGATTTTCATGATCAGCAGCCAAAAATCTATAAGAAACACTCAACAGTGTTCAAGAAGCAAAAACTTTGTTGTGCAGTGTTATCACCTTAGTTCTGTGTAAAATGAGTGCCAGTGTGATTGTGTAATTTAATGGAGAATGCAGAATATTTTCCCCACAGCACATGGTGATATTTATTGTGTAATTTCGTGATTTTCATATTAGATTAATATTCCACGTAAAGCTTGATCATGAGGGCACTCCACTTGTAATCTGTAAACAGCAGTTTGGAATCCCCATCATTTAACATGCTTGTCTTTTCTATCATTGGGGCATTGTGATGTTATGGTTAATCCCATTTTATTGTTGGGACTTGTAATGCAATTAGCTCTCAAGTGAACTTTTGAGAAATTCAGCAAACAAACAACTCTTTTCCACAATTGCAACCATCTTACTTGTATATTACTGTCAAAGTAATGAAATGTGTTAAAAATAGTGTCAGCTGATATAGTTTAACCTCCTAACATAGTAGATATTATATATACATTTAGAAGAGTTTGTAGAAAAACATTTAGTTAAAGTCATCGTATTTGCTTATTGTTTTCTACTAAATGAGTAGCAATATAATTAGTACTGATATGTGGTCTTAAGTTTATTATAGAGCTGTGGAGAAAGGTGTAATTAATAGTGATATGTTGTTTTAATTTTTTTACAGAGCTGTGGAGAAAGCATCACGTCAATTCAGGGTGGTGTTGTTGGAAATGCTGGTTACGATGAGCTGTTGGCAACAACTTATACAGGTACGTTTAGACTTTATTGTGCTATATATTGAGTTATGCTTTTTTTTCCTTCTATTTTCATGGTTGGAAATTTGTGATTATGTGGGTGACTTTTTGATGAAAAAGTGAATGTTCAAGTTTTAATACCCCTCAGTGTGAATTTCTGTACATTGTGAGGGGACCTTCCAGAGAAGGTTATGTACTTTCAGATTACCTCTTCTGGGATCTAACATCCACCCACATGTTTGCCCTGCATGGCGACCCGTGAAGAGGAGGAGAGAATCCTGGTGGTTGAAGAGTCAAACTCTAGCACACCACTTTGGCCTTGAATTCTTATAGATGGGAGGTCTTGGGTGGCCCCCAGGGTCAGTCAGCTGGTCTGCTTTGGCTAGGGTCAACTAAGTACCAGTGTTGGATGTTCTCATCGGGTGTTGTGGACATTGTGTCTAATGCTGATGTTTGGTTATAGTGCTCACTAAACTCTGGTGTTGCTGCAGTATCCTTGTTTGGCATTATAGTGCATCCCCTTGTAGGGCTTCATGGCGGATGGAGTCAGTGGGCACCAAAATAATCTTTTATTTTTTTAGGGATCTCCCAACCCCAAATAAAAATAAAATTATAAAAATAAAGACCTTAAGTATACAACCGTGTCTTGAAGATTCTGAACAGTAATCTTCAATTTCTTCAGTACTGTACTTCATGTTCTGATATTACATTTTTACTAGAAAAATCTTTAGGGCAACTGTCTCCCTTTTTTATTCAGAAGGGAGTGGAGGGGCTTGCTGGCTCTCCTAAGCTAGTCAAAAGTGAACTCCTCTTGCAAAGCTATGTTCTGGGGTCTTCTTGGTGGAAACATCCACTCTAAAACAGAGTGAACTACTCTTGCATTCAAAGGCTTATTGGGGATATATTGAGTTAGTCATTACAAGCTATTGTTGAGAAGGACTTGAAGGACATCTCTGAGTTAGAGATCCTTGCTGGTTTCTCCACCAAAGGAGCTTTGCAGTGAGATGGAATTATGATGCTGACCAGTGTCCTAATTGTGACATTTACATCACCATGTCCACCTGCCACTATCAAGGTGGATTATCTAAATTGCAAGGTGTAGCTGTATATTCCAAACCCTCCCAGATGTTTCCAGTGTCAGCGGTTTGGGCACTCAGAGACGTCATGGTTCCTTGACGTGTTTGTTGCAGTGGCAAGGACCTTGATTTTTTCAGTGCAAAATGGGTCCTTGTTGTGCTAATTATGGTGGCTCTCACCCCTCTTACTTTTGTTCTTGCCCTAGGTGGATATAGGAAAAAGTGGTACAGCATTTGCAAATGGTTCATAGCATTTCTTACCTCAAGACTTGAAAGTTACTATCCACCACTTCATCTCGGACGTATGCTACTGCACTTTGTTCCACTGTTACAATGGGAGTGCAGATAGATCTCTCTGTATCTTCAATTGAATCATTTTCAAACCATATGAAGAAGCTTTTGCTCTCTTTAGTTAAGAGAGTTGGCAAGTCAATGTCAACACCTATCTCTATCCCCACCAGGATCCACCTTCTTTGACTTCAGCTTTTGGTGCTTCCTCAGGTCTGTCTTCTTTGACCCAGAGAAACAGAATGATTATTTTTTTACACCCTTAGTCACTGGAATTTTCATCTACTGACAGAGATCTGCACACTCAACCCAGGCAGGATCCATTGAGGTCAATAGACCTTCAAATAAAGAGAAACAACATGGTTGAAAGCAGAAGGGCTCTCTGTCCAGTTTTCCTTCACCTAAATAGAAATGGCTACTTTAATACAGAGGAGCTGTCGAGTTTTTATTCTAATTTGGATGACATCAAAACATTGATTGATTCTTACCATCCTGTATCTTTGTCTTTCCTTACAGGAAACATTTGTGAAACCTGCTGATACAGTCACCTTTTGTCAGTTTTCTTTGTCAAGAAATGACAGGCTATGGGATGGCCAAGTGCATGGAAGGGTAGCACTGCTGGTTGATTAGCATGTACTAGTACTATCTTTGCAACTTGATACACACTTGGAGGCTGTAACCATCCATGTTTTCTTGAGTCGCACCATCACTGTTTGTTCTCTACCTGTCTCCTGAGGAGGCCTATGATCAGTCAGACCTTGATGCTCTTGTTGAACAGTTACTGTCTCCTGGGGGACTTCAGTGGACATAATCCCCTCTGTGGTGGTACTGATATTGATGGGAGGGCTCATTCTGTAGTGTATGCTCTAAGATCATAACCTTTCTCTCCTGTGTACAGTCTTTTACTGCTATTGCTCTCTACCTGCTCCCATTTGCTTTTTTTTTTAATTTCTCTTGGGAGGTTGACAGTGACTCACAGGGCAGTGATTATTTTCTTACTATACTGAGAGGGTTTGGCCATGGTCATTGCAACCAAATCTGCATGCCACAGTGGAAGCTGGACCAGGCCAACTGGCCATCTTTCACTCCTCTTTCAGAACGTGATCCTGCCATTGTGTGTAAATCATTGATAGATAACTCTGTGGCAGCAATAACTGACTGTATTGTCCAAGCAGCTACTCAGTCTATTCCTAAAGCCTTGATATGTTTCCCTTGGTATCCTCATTTATGATGAAACCCAGTCTGACACATGCAGTGGAAGGCTCAAAAACTCATTTTGTCTGGCCCGCCAGCAGCTAGCCACTTGCAAATAAAAAGTGACATTTCCTCAAATGTCCAACTGTCACAACAAAATAAATCACACTGGTGGTCACTTTGAGCTGGCAAACACAACACGTTATGATAAAAAGAAACAAGGCTGTCATGCGTATTTTTAACCAATAGGAAAATTCTTCTTTTGTTCTTGCTGCCCTTTTATTTATATCTATGAAAGCATTAGGATTTTGAAAACAAGTACAGACTTAGCCCTTGTCCTATCGACTCATCTTGTAAATTCAGCGGCCTAGGGTTACCGCTTCAGCAAACTCATTTCTCTTAGTAGTCGGGTATGCTTTTGAAACTCGTTCTTAGGTAAGTGTCGTGGCAAACGTACGTTTCAATATATTTTGTTTGTGCATTCTTGGACCAGTACAATACTTTTCTCACAGTGTTCTGTGTTTTTCCTTTTCAGATCCTGTTTTTTTTCACCCATCATTATGGCTGCTTTTAAAAGAAGAAAAGTTGACTCTGAGTGTCGTACTTTCTAAATGAAGAATGGGGAGAAAAGTACTTCTTTGTGGAAACCAGAAAGCTACTTGTGTGATATGCTCTAAAAGTGTTGCCGTTTTGAAAGAGTACAATCTTCGACGTCACTATGAAACAAAACATCTATCAACATATTTGAAATTTTCAGGAAAGTTTCGTTCTGAGAAATTTGAATCCATGAAACGTGTTTTTGAATCTCAAAAGAATCTCTTCACAAGAAAGTTTGCTGAAAATGAATCTGTCACTCATACAAGTTACGAAATAGTGCATAGGATGGCAGAGCGAGGAAAACCTTTTACTGACGGCAACTTCATCAAAGAATGTATGATGGAAGCAGCAAATGAACTTTGTCCTGAAAAAGCCAATTTCTTTGAAAGTATCAGCCTTTCAGCAACTTCAGTTGTACGGAGAGCAGAAGAACTTGGAGAGAACATCGTATTACAGATACAACAAAAAGCTAGAATCTTCCTATGGTATTCTCTGGCACTGGATGAGTCTACTGGTATCTCGAGTATGTCACAACTTATTGTGTTCATTTGTTGAGTTAATTTTGACTTTCATATCACGGAAGAACAACTGGAGAAGACATTTTCATGGAAGTGAATAAAACTTTGCAAGACTATAACCTTCAGTGGAATCAGCTTAGAGGTGTAACAGTTTATGGAGGAAAAAACATGGCTGGAGTAAAAAAGGGTCTGGTGGGGCTGATCAGGAAACAGTTGGAAGATCTTCAACTCCCAAGCGCTCTGTTCATACACTGTATCATACATCAGCAAGCACTCTGTGGAAAAGACTTAGATATTTCTTGTGTACTGAAACCAGTCATTTCTGCAGTGAACTTTATTCGGCATCATGCACTTAATCAAGGCGTTTCTTGAAGAAATTGATTCGGATTTCTGTGACTTGCCTTATCACATGGCGGTGAGGTGGCTCAGCTGCGGTAAAGTCTTGTCTCGTTTTTATAAGCTGAGAAGAGAAATAGATATATTTCTTATCGAGAAATATAGAGCCATCCACTTCTGTCGGATCCAACCTGGTTGTCAAAGTTGCCATTTTTGGTGACATCACATCCCACATGAATGAATTGAACTTGAAATTTCAGGGGATGAATAACCTTGTCTGTGATTTCTATAGAATCATTAAAGGATTTCAGAGAAAGCTGTCATTGTTTGAAGCACATTTGGAAGGAGGAAACCTCTCATTTTCAGTGTTTCAATGAGTTTCATGTTGGAATTGCAGAAGATGTCAATCTGGTGTTTCAGAAAAAGATTATTGGTGATTTAAATAAACAATTTTAGACAGATTTTTGGATCTTGACAGGATCGAAAGTAACATTCTCCTTTTTCAGAATCCTTTTGATTGTGTCATTGATGACGTGCCCGAGGAACTTCAGCTGGAGGAAATTGATTTGCAAGGAAATGACTTGTTGAAAGCAAAACACAGAGAGGGGCAACTTATTGAATTTTACAGCTGCATACCTGAAAATGATTTTCCAAAGCTGAAGCAGTTTGCATCTGGTATGGCATCAGTGTTTGGAACAACTTATGTCTGTGAAGAAGCATTTTCAAAAATGAAGTATGTGAAGTTGGTACATAGATCAAGGTTGACTGATGAACATTTGAAAGCAATTCTAATGATTGGATGCAGCAATTCAAAACTGAACATTGAAGATATTTTGAAAGCCAAATGCCAATTTCATAAATCTCGCTAACTTTTTTGCAGCTTAGTGAAATTGAGATATGTACTCACTATGTATGTGCAATGTGACAATTGTTTTGTTAGTGTCACCTTCTTTGATAACCCTTTGGTAAATAAAATGTTGGTTGTATTTCTGTTTGCTTTTTTATTATATGTGTGCATTGCATGCTACTCCCACATGGCTAATGTGGCATCCTAAACTTAGTGTTAAGTCTTTT
This sequence comes from Tachypleus tridentatus, assembly GCF_004210375.1. Taxonomy (NCBI): domain Eukaryota; kingdom Metazoa; phylum Arthropoda; class Merostomata; order Xiphosura; family Limulidae; genus Tachypleus; species Tachypleus tridentatus. The sequence continues at coordinate 126,073,745 of NC_134834.1, read as the reverse complement.
ACAGAGAGCTTTCGTTCTAGCTTATGAGTATTGAACATAATGATCATACTGCCTGCTTCTCATTCCTCAAGTAATCTGGCCCCTTGTGGAAAAACGTTTGGTGACCCCTGTTTTAAGCCATCAAGACTCAAGCAGAGAGATCACCTCTTTCATTTTTGGCTGATCATCTCTCCGAGAATAATTGCCCTTTATGCTGGTCAAATTCAAGCTTGCTCTTCATCAGTCTGGCAGTACATCAGTCAGACCTGATGGTATTCACTACAAGATGCTGAGTCATCTCTCTCCTGCCTCTCTTCTGTTCTTCTGGTTGTTTTTAACCGAATTTGGCAGGAGAATGTTTTTTTCTGATGCTTGACACCATGCTGTTGTCTTCCCTTTTTCTAAGCCTGGGAAGGTTCCCAAGATTCCTTCAAACTACAATCAGATTGCTTTGACGAGACATCTGTAAGATCTGAGAGAGGGATGGTTGATGCTCATCTTGTTTGGTTCCTTGAATCAAACAACCTTCTCTTTCCCACCCAGTGTTGGTTCCAATGACAGAGCTCCACCATGGACCACCTGATTTAACTTGAAACGTCAATCAGGGAAGCCTTTCTCAAGCAACAACACCTTGTTTCTCTATTTTTTTACCTTGAGAAAGCCTGTGATATTATATGGAGGTATGGCATTCTGCGAGACCTTCACTCATAGAGTTGCGTGGTCATTTGCCCATTTTTAATTAAACATTTTTAATGGACCAGTGATTCGAAGTTTGTGTAGGTTTGACACTTTGTCACAGGAACTTGGAGTTCTATTAGGGCTGTGTATTGAGTGTCACACTTTTTATTATAAAGATTAATGCCATTATTGGACAACTCCCACCTACAGTTGCAGCAGTCTCTATGCCAACGACTTCCACATCTTGTGTCAGTCGTTGAGCATGAGGTTTATTGAGCAGCAGCCACAAACTCCCCTCAGTTATTTATTGAAGTGTACCACAACAAATGGTTTTATCTTTTCTTGCTCTAAAACTGTGTACATGCACATCTGCTGCTAACAGGGCATTCACCTCATTCCCAAGCTCCATCTTAGAGAAGTTGGGCTTTCTGTGGATCTCTGAGGTGAAACTTTTGGGACTTATCTTTGACCATAAGCTGACCTTTATTCTACACATCAGGTAGCTATGTGTCAAGTGTACAAGGGCACTGAACATCCTCTATATCCTTTCTTCCACCTCTTGGGAGCAGATTGATGCTCTGTGCTAAAAATCTATTGTGCCCTTATTCAATCAAAACTAGACTATGGGTCTATGGCTCTGTCGGGACCTTGGCCTCGAAGATGTTGGACCCTGTTCACCATCAGAGGCTTTCCATGCTTCTCCAGTTCATAGTTTGTACTTTGAGTCTCATGAATGTCCTCTACACCTCTGCCGTATGCATCTGTCTTTACTGTGTGTGGGAAAACTCTGATACTTACTACAGTATCCCATCTGGAGTTGTTTTTTCCTTCCTAAGTGGACCATGTTTTACAGAATAGATGGTCTGCCATTGCTCCTTTTGGCTTTTGTTTCCAGACACAGTTGGATGAATTGGGTATGTCCTTGGATGACATTGCTGTCTCCATAGGTTAGCCCATCCCACCATGTCTTATTAACATCCCAAGTGTGACCTTTCTTTGAGTTATCTGAAGAAGGCAGATACTCCTGATTGGAAGTATTGTTCTTCTATTTACCCAATATCTTTCAAACCATTCTTCCATTCCCATTTATATACATGGTTTGAAATCAGATGACTCTGTGGACTTTGCCATGGTTTGTTGTGGTTAGGTGGTTGCACACATGATCACTTCTACACTTTCTGTATGCCTTTTTTTTTTTCCTGGATAGCATAGAAACTATGCAGTACACAAACTGTACTATTTATACCAATTTACTTAGCTTTCTACTGGCCCTGGAATTGCTTGACTTTAGTTCTCACCCTATTCTAGTTTATATTCAAAACCAGCTGGCTCATTTCTTTTTATCATCTATTTGTATCCAGTACTTATGTATACCAGGCCACGTTGGTATTTGTGGGAACAAGCTAACTGACACCGCAGCTGAGTATGTCTCATCTTGTACTATCATTGCTGTGCCTGTCCACTACATGGATTACAGTCCTGTGTACTATCATCACTGTGCCTGTCCCGTACATGGATTACAGTCCTGTGTACTATCATTGTTGTGCCTGTCTCTTACATGGATTACAGTCCTGTGTACTATCATTGTTGTGCCTGTCCCCTACATGGATTACAGTCCTGTGTACTATCATTGTTGTGCCTGTCTCTTACATGGATTACAGTCCTGTGTACTATCATTGTTGTGCCTGTCCCTTACATGGATTACAGTCCTGTGTTTTAGGCTTGGCTCTGTGCCAGTTGGCAGTTGACTTGGAGTGAGCAACGTGGTAACAAGCTTTTTCAGATAAAAACCTTTTATTAGATTTTGGCCATCTTGCTTCTGTAAGGATCAGAAGGAGGAAGTTGTCCTTGCTAGACTACTCATTAGTCACAGTTTTTTAACATGTCATTTTCTTTTATCTTGTACTGATGCACTAATGTGTGGTCTGATTGACACTGGAGTCACAATAGCCCACATTTTACTGTCATAACGTCATTATTACTGTGAGTGATAGCATCATTTAAGACATTTTTACCAGGGGTTCACACTTGACATTGAACAGTGTCATTGGTGATGGTGACACTGTCCACCTTAGTTGTGTTTCTAAATTTTAAAGGCCATTAGGCTTTTTAACTCCAATTACATTTTTAATTTTTAGGTATTCTAAATGTCAGATGGTTTTTTCAATCTCCAATTCTATCAGGTCTACTAAAATCCTTTCGTATTCTTTGGCCCAAATAATCTTTCCAGTTTCTGAATTGTGATTTTACAGTTGTTTTAAATGCATTGGATCATCTGCCTTTTGAGTGCTTAGGTTCATATTGTGTTTTTTTACCTTTCTCTTAAATGTTTTTTTTTTCCTGTGGATATGTTTGTTTAGAGTTGTCTGCAATCCACGTGTATAGGACTCTCATAATTCCTGCTTTACCCTTAGAGGTAAATTCCCAAGACTAGCAGAAAAAGATATTTCTTACCAATTCATTTGCTAGCCATTCCTCACCTTCATGACCACTCTGATCCCAATTTTTATCTCCTGTCATGGCCCTGAAGGGCTAGTTTGTGACTGCTTTTGAATACCTTCCTATTTTATTATTTACATGACTTGAAAGTATCCTCTTTTGAGGGATTTTAACTATCTCCTGTAGTTGTTTTGACCACATCTGTTAGAGATGAGTATTTTTTTCAGTTATATACTTTTAATTACAGAGTCCATTTATTTTTCATTAAATCTGACTCTGTGGTGGATATTTCCCAGGCAGGTATGCTTTCTTTTCTTAATTTCACACTAGCAACCACTTTCATTGTAATTACTACTGGTTGCAAGGTGGGATGTAGGTAATATGATCCCTTAATTCCAATCCTGAGTTGTGGAACCTCTGTTATTCAATTGAGTTTGTCCTATACTGATTATTACTCATATTCTATTCCCTCATTTATAATAGGAACTAATATCCAGGTGAAGAGCATACCTGTTCTGGATGTAGTCAGTTCCTCCTCTCATGTACCATTTTTATCTTGAGAAAGTGATCAAGTTATCAGGATGAGTATACAGTACCTTGATAGAGGGTTCATTGATGTTGGTAGAGAAATTAAAGTTTGCTTGACATTCAAGTGGGGTATAAAAGTGAGTTTTCTCAATGCTTAGGTAGGCAAAGAGGGAAACCCTGGAGATCAAGAAATAGTTATAGTGTCAGTGAAGGTAAGTGTTATTGTAAATATATTTTCAATTTAGAAAAATGTTAACTTTCCAGTTATGAACTGTCTTTATTGGGTTGATTATGTTAGAGTAAATTAGCAAGTCTGTGTTAGAGTTAATTTTGTTAAATCTTAATTGTTTGTGAAAAAAAAGACAATAATTTTATAGTTGTAGATATAATTCATATATTTCTTTATACTTTTTTTGTATATAGGTTTGTACTTATAAATTTGTGTGTGTGCATGTACTTACAGATGTGTTCTATTTATATATGTATATATCATTAACAGATTACTTATCTGTATGTATTATATTTATGGATGTGTTTCTGTTAAATTAATGGTGTGTGTGTATAATTACAGGTGTGTTTCTATTCTGTTTTATACATGTAGTGTCTGTAGACCTGTAGAGGTTACTTTAAAATGACATTTTATTGTATAATTTAACTTAGAGAAGCAGTTCTTCTGATGACGTATAAACCAAGGCTTATGTACTACCCACACACCAAGGGTTGATCATACAAGTGTTCATACCCTTTTTGTTTACAGGTTTACACAAACTACACGTTTAAAACTGTTAAATGTGGATAGTCATTTCCATATTTCTTCATGAGTAAAAGATTGCTGTGTCTCTTCATATATGTATCACATGTATAATGCTGGTCATTCTGTGGTTGCTTGTGGTCATTGTTGTATTCATATCTGTACAGGCTGGGTCTTTGGCCTCTCTTCTGAACCCTCAGAAAACGACTTGATCCAAATTACCTATTGATTTCTCAGGACTCGGCACAGAGAATCTACAAGTTAAGGTATTAGATGTACATTTTATAGATCCAGAAACACTCAGTTTGTTGCTCGGTGCTTCTGTAATGTTTCTTTTGTAAGATTCACTTGCAGCTAGAAATCAGTGCACAAAATTCTGCATGTTTGTTTGACCTTTTGCTTGTTATATTTGTAAGGGCAGTTTTGGGAAGAGTTCAATTAGCCTGGAGTATATTTACAACATTAGAATTTTACAAACCAGGAATATGGAACAATTTTTATCAAGTGTTGCATTTACTTTCGTGGAAGACAATTGAGAAATCTGTAAATTGTTTGAGAGTGTAAAACTGTGATTACCAGACAGTTAAAGAAAATTAAAATGTATTTTCATTTACAAATTAATGGCAGTAAAAGTGATTTATTATTAAGTATAAAGCCAAACACAATGAGCTATGTGCTCACTCTGGGTATTAAAATATGACTCTGGGTTGATTTATTATTATTTTATGGTAAAAAATGTGACCAATGTTACTTTAAGGCAGTCTGTTTTAATATTTGGTTTCCTTGTTAAAGTATGTGTATTTTGCTTAAGTTTGAACAACATGTTTATTTCATTTGATTTAGTTATCAATATTTTGTTTCTTGAACTTGTCACTTATTTCTTTATAGATTATTATTTTAGCTGTTTTTACTTAACAATGAACAAAAATGTCTTGATAGTTCAATTTTAACTTATAAGACACAAGATGGAATTTTGAGCGCACAAAATATAATTTTGTAGGTTATGCATGTTTTATGTGAATTATTTTATACAACATACTATCTGTGTTCTGGATTGATTGTGACTGGTTTAGAATGTCAACTCACTGGACATGTTTTGTGTTTATTTGTTCAGGTGTAATATTTGGTTTGAGCACTAAATCACCGCCCAAGCCCCCTACATCAGCCGGAGCATCTTTTATGATTGCTCCAGAGATTCAACAGAAGATTCTTAGTTTAAAGTATGTTAATGTTAGATTCTTTAGTCTTTACTTAGTTTATCAGCTTTTTACAAGTAAATAAACATATCATACACTTCTACATAATCATACATTTTTGTAGTTTTATGTTTTTAAAACTGATCTTTCATTTTACTTGTTAGAGATTTCTAAGTAAAAGTAAGAATGTACTTTTTAATTTCATAATATGTCATGACATTATGGAGTTTAATAAGAGTTCAAATATAAATAATAAATATAAATATAAATAATAAATATACTTCCTCTGGGTGAAAAATACATAACTTAAAGAATGAAAAATAATATGCAGGGGGTTGGACAAAAAACAGCTTTCTTGGAAAATGTTCATTTGTTATATATTTTATCAGATAACAGAAAAATATGTAAAACTATATGTTTTTAGAAAGCACTCAACGAGATCTGTTTAAATAATATTTCAAATCTTAATTTTAACACTGGCTTTTGTAATCACCTGAACTTTTCATAACTTTAGTTACATTTTATTATAACAAGTGTTGTGCATCTGCTGTAGTTTATTATAACAAGTGTTGTGCATCTGCTGTAGTTTGTTATAACAAGTGTTGTGCACCTGTTGTAGTTTGTTATAACAAGTGTTGTGCACCTGTTGTAGTTTGTTATAACAAGTGTTGTGCACCTGTTGTAGTTTGTTATAACAAGTGTTGTGCACCTTCTGTAGTTTGTTATAACAAGTGTTGTGCACCTTCTGTAGTTTGTTATAACAAGTGTTGTGCACCTGTTGTAGTTTGTTATAACAAGTGTTGTGCACCTGTTGTAGTTTGTTATAACAAGTGTTGTGCACCTGTTGTAGTTTGTTATAACAAGTGTTGTGCACCTGCTGTAGTTTGTTATAACAAGTGTTCTGCACCTGCTGTAGTTTGTTATAACAAGTGTTCTGCACCTGCTGTAGTTTGTTATAACAAGTGTTCTGCACCTGCTGTAGTTTGTTATAACAAGTGTTCTGCACCTGCTGTAGTTTGTTATAACAAGTGTTGTGCACCTGGTGTAGTTTAGTAGATCTTCTTATTCCAGTTAATTACTAAATCATTCAACAAGTTTCTCGGTAACTGTGGAGTTGTTAGAAGATATCTTAAAAATAAGAGACTTGATGTTATGGAAAGGCCAGATCAATCACCTGGTATCAATTATATTGAAAATTTATAAGTTGAGTTAAACTGATTAATAAAAGATTGCAAGTCAGACACAGGAGGTGAATGTTTTGAAGTACTCTAAGAATAGCAGTCAGTCAGTTGGGAATATTTCTACAAACTTACTGAATGCTTGCCACGTTGATGTGAAACAGTACTGAAATCTAAAGGAATGTTGACTCAATATTAACTTGTGAAACTGGTTTGTGTTATTTTGAGTTTCATTTTTGCATTTGATTATTGCAGAGAAACTTGTTTGATAATTTTATGAGCTAAGTGGAACAAGAAGGTGTAAGAAACTGCTACAGCAACAGAACACTTGTTATAACAAAATGTAACTAAACTTAAGATAGTTACAAATGCCAGTGTTAAAATTACGATTTAAGATCATATTTAAACAAATCTCGTCGAGTACGTTCTACAAACCTGTAGTTATACATATTTCTCTCTTATCTAATAAATGATACAAAAAATTAAAAACGATTTCAAGGGTCTTTGAATGAGATTAAATTTACATTTAATTTTATAGAGCAGAGGTTGATGAACTTCAGGAACAAGTAATTAAAGAGAGAGAACAGTATCAGCTGTCGACCCAGTCTGAGCTTGGAGGAATATCTGCTGTTCCTTATTTCAGTATCAATGACAACTTTTATCTAAACCATGAAGATGCATCATATCTGTTAACAATCGAAGTGCAAACAGCTATTGATAATGTTCTTATCCAGGTGTGTTCACTTAAAACTACAGGTTACAGCTGTTGATAATATTCTTATCCAGGTGTGTTCACTGTTAAAACTGTAGGTTACAGCCATTGATAATGTTCTTATCCAGGTGTATACACTGTTAAAACTGTAGGTTACAGCCATTGATAATTTTCTTATCCAGGTGTGTTCACTGTTAAAACTGTAGGTTACAGCCATTGATAATTTTCTTATCCAGGTGTGTTCACTGTTAAAACTGTAGGTTACAGCCATTGATAATGTTCTTATCCAGGTGTGTTCACTGTTAAAACTGTAGGTTACAGCCATTGATAATGTTCTTATCCAGGTGTATACACTATTAAAACTGTAGGTTACAGCCATTGATAATGTTGTTATCCAGGTGTGTTCACTGATAAAACTGTAGGTTACAGCCATTGATAATGTTCTTATCCAGGTGTATACACTATTAAAACTGTAGGTTACAGCCATTGATAATGTTCTTATCCAGGTGTATACACTATTAAAACTGTAGGTTACAGCTGTTGATAATGTTTTTATCCAGGTGTGTTCACTGTTAAAACTGTAGGTTACAGCTGTTGATAATGTTTTTATCCAGGTGTGTTCACTGTTAAAACTGCAGGTTACAGCTATTGATAATGTTGTTATCCACGTGTATACACTGTTAAAACTGTAGGTTACAGCCATTGATAATGTTGTTATCCAGTTGTGTTCACTTAAAACTGTAGGTTACAGCTGTTGATAATGTTCTTATCCAGGTGTGTTCACTGTTAAAACTGTAGGTTACAGCTATTGATAATTTTCTTATTCAGGTGTATACACTATTAAAACTGTAGGTTACAGCCATTGATAATGTTTTTATCCAGGTCTGTTCACTGTTAAAACTGTAGGTTACAGCTGTTGATAATGTTCTTATCCAGGTGTGTTCACTGTTAAAACTGTAGGTTACAGCTATTGATAATTTTCTTATCCAGGTGTATACACTATTAAAACTGTAGGTTACAGCTGTTGATAATGTTCTTATCCAGGTGTGTTCACTGTTAAAACTGTAGGTTACAGCCATTGATAATGTTCTTATCCAGGTGTATACACTGTTAAAACTGTAGGTTACAGCCATTGATAATTTTCTTATCCAGGTGTATACACTGTTAAAACTGTAGGTTACAGCCATTGATAATTTTCTTATCCAGGTGTATACACTGTTAAAACTGTAGGTTACAGCCATTGATAATTTTCTTATCCAGGTGTATACACTATTAAAACTGTAGGTTACAGCCATTGATAATGTTGTTATCCAGGTGTGTTCACTGATAAAACTGTAGGTTACAGCCATTGATAATGTTCTTATCCAGGTGTATACACTATTAAAACTGTAGGTTACAGCCATTGATAATGTTGTTATCCAGTTGTGTTCACTTAAAACTGTAGGTTACAGCTGTTGATAATGTTCTTATCCAGGTGTGTTCACTGTTAAAACTGTAGGTTACAGCTATTGATAATTTTCTTATCCAGGTGTATACACTATTAAAACTGTAGGTTACAGCCATTGATAATGTTTTTATCCAGGTCTGTTCACTGTTAAAACTGTAGGTTACAGCTGTTGATAATGTTCTTATCCAGGTGTGTTCACTGTTAAAACTGTAGGTTACAGCTATTGATAATTTTCTTATCCAGGTGTATACACTATTAAAACTGTAGGTTACAGCCATTGATAATGTTTTTATCCAGGTCTGTTCACTGATAAAACTGTAGGTTACAGCCATTGATAATGTTCTTATCCAGGTGTATACACTATTAAAACTGTAGGTTACAGCCATTGATAATGTTCTTATCCAGGTGTATACACTATTAAAACTGTAGGTTACAGCTGTTGATAATGTTCTTATCCAGGTGTGTTCACTGTTAATACTGTAGGTTACAGCCATTGATAATGTTGTTATCCAGGTGTGAGCATTGTTAAAACTGTAGATTACAGCCATTAATAATATTCTTATCCAGGTGTGTTCACTGTTAAAATTGTAGGTTGCAGCTATTGATAATTTTCTTATCCAGGTGTGTTCACTGTTAAAACTATAGGTTACAGCCATTGATAATGTTCTTATCCAGGTGTATACACTATTAAAACTGTAGGTTACAGCCATTGATAATGTTGTTATCCAGGTGTATACACTATTAAAACTGTAGGTTACAGCCATTGATAATGTTCTTATCCAGGTGTATACACTATTAAAACTGTAGGTTACAGCTGTTGATAATGTTTTTATCCAGGTGTGTTCACTGTTAAAACTGTAGGTTACAGCTGTTGATAATGTTTTTATCCAGGTGTGTTCACTGTTAAAATTGCAGGTTACAGCTATTGATAATGTTGTTATCCACATGTATACACTGTTAAAACTGTAGGTTACAGCCATTGATAATGTTGTTATCCAGGTGAAGAGCACTGTTAAAACTGTAGGTTACAGCTATTGATAATGTTGTTATTCAGGTGTATTCACTGTTAAAACTGTAGGTTACAGCCATTGATAATGTTGTTATCTAGGTGTATACACTGTTAAAACTGTAGGTTACAGCCATTGATAATGTTCTTATCCAGGTGTGTTCACTCTTAAAACTGTAGGTTACAGCCATTGATAATGTTCTTATTCAGGTGTGTTCATTGTTAAAATTGTAGGTTACAGCTATTGATAATGTTCTTATCCAGGTGTGTTCACTGTTAAAACTGTAGGTTACAGCTATTGATAATGTTCTTATCCAGGTGTGTTCACTGTTAATACTGTAGGTTACAGCCATTGATAATGTTGTTATCCAGGTGTGAGCATTGTTAAACTGTAGATTACAGCCATTAATAATATTCTTATCCAGGTGTATAAACTGTTAAAACTGTAGGTTACAGCTATTGATAATGTTGTTTCCCAGGTGTATACACTTTTAAAACTGTAGGTTACAGCTATTGATAATGTTGTTATCCAGGTCTGTTCACTGTTAAAATTGTAGGTTGCAGCTATTGATAATGTTGTTATCCAGGTGTGTTCACTATTAAAACTGTAGGTTACAGCTATTAATAATGTTGTTATCCAGGTGTGTTCACTGTTAAAACTGTAGGTTACAGCCATTGATAATGTTGTTATCCAGGTCTGTTCACTGTTAAAATTGTAGGTTGCAGCTATTGATAATGTTGTTATCCAGGTGTGTTCACTATTAAAACTGTAGGTTACAGCTATTAATAATGTTGTTATCCAGGTGTGTTCACTGTTAAAACTGTAGGTTACAGCCATTGATAATGTTGTTATCCAAGTGTGTTCACTGTTAAAATTCTAGGTTACAGCTATTGATAATGTTCTTATTCAGGTGTGTTCACTGTTAAAACTGTAGGTTACAGCTATTGATAATGTTGTTATTCAGGTGTATTCACTGTTAAAACTGTAGGTTACAGCTATTGATAATGTTCTTATTCAGGTGTGTTCACTGTTAAAACTGTAGGTTACAGCTATTGATAATGTTGTTATTCAGGTGTATTCACTGTTAAAACTGTAGGTTACAGCCATTGATAATGTTGTTATCCAGGTGTATACACTGTTAAAACTGTAGGTTACAGCTATTGATAATGTTGTTATCTAGGTGTGTTCACTTAAAACTGTAGGTTACAGCTATTGATAATGTTGTTATCCAGGTGTGTTCACTTAAAACTGTAGGTTACAGCTGTTGATAATGTTCTTATCCAGGTGTGTTCACTGTTAAAATTGTAGGTTACAGCTATTGATAGTGTTGTTATCCAGGTGTGTTCACTGTTAAAATTGTAGGTTACAGCAGTTGATAATGTTCTTATTCAGGTGTGTTCACTGTTAAAATTGTAGGTTACAGCTATTGATAATGTTCTTATCCAGGTGTTTTCATGGTTAAAATTGTAGGTTACAGCTATTGATAATGTCCTTATCCAGGTGTGTTCACTTCAAACTGTAGGTTACAGCCATTGATAATGTTCTTATCCAGGTGTGTTCACTGATAAAACTGTAGGTTACAGCCATTAATAATGTTCTTATCCATGTGTGTTCACTGTTAAAACTGTAGGTTACAGCCATTGATAATGTCCTTATCCAGGTGTATACACTGTTAAAACTGTAGGTTAGAGCTATTGATAATGTCCTTCTCCAGGTGTGTTCACTGTTGAAACTGCAGGTTACAGCTATTGATAATGTTGTTATCCAGGTGTGTTCACTGTTGAAACTGCAGGTTACAGCTATTGATAATGTTCCTATCGATGTGTGTTCACTGTTAAAATTGTAGGTTAGAGCTATTGATAATGTCTTATCCCACTGTGTTCACTATTAAAACTGTAGGTTACAGCTATTAATAATGTTGTTATCCAGGTGTGTTCACTGTTAAAACTATAGGTTACAGCCATTAATAATGTTCTTATCCAGGTCTGTTCACTGTTAAAATTGTAGGTTACAGCCATTGATAATGTTGTTATCCAGGTGTATACACTGTTAAAACTGTAGTATTGATAATGTTGTTATTCAGGTGTATTCACTGTTAAAACTGTAGGTTACAGCTATTGATAATGTTGTTATCCAGGTGTATACACTGTTAAAACTGTAGGTTACAGCTATTGATAATGTTGTTATCCAGGTGTGTTCACTTAAAACTGTAGGTTACAGCTATTGATAATGTTGTTATCCAGGTGTGTTCACTTAAAACTGTAGGTTACAGCTGTTGATAATGTTCTTATCCAGGTGTGTTCACTGTTAAAATTGTAGGTTACAGCTATTGATAGTGTTGTTATCCAGGTGTGTTCACTGTTAAAATTGTAGGTTACAGCAGTTGATAATGTTCTTATTCAGGTGTGTTCACTGTTAAAATTGTAGGTTACAGCTATTGATAATGTTCTTATCCAGGTGTTTTCATGGTTAAAATTGTAGGTTACAGCTATTGATAATGTCCTTATCCAGGTGTGTTCACTTCAAACTGTAGGTTACAGCCATTGATAATGTTCTTATCCAGGTGTGTTCACTGATAAAACTGTAGGTTACAGCCATTAATAATGTTCTTATCCATGTGTGTTCACTGTTAAAACTGTAGGTTACAGCCATTGATAATGTCCTTATCCAGGTGTGTTCACTGTTGAAACTGCAGGTTACAGCTATTGATAATGTTCCTATCGATGTGTGTTCACTGTTAAAATTGTAGGTTAGAGCTATTGATAATGTCTTATCCCAGTGTGTTCACTATTAAAACTGTAGGTTACAGCTATTAATAATGTTCTTATCCAGGTGTGTTCACTGTTAAAACTATAGGTTACAGCCATTAATATTGTTCTTATCCAGGTGTGTTCATTGTTAAAATTGTAGGTTACAGCTATTGATAATGTTCTTATCCAGGTGTGTTCACTGTTAAAACTATAGGTTACAGCTATTACAACTTAGCTGTCTATACATTGTGAGAACTGATATTTGTCACTATTCAACCATTGTATTTCAAGTTATTTAGTTCCTTTTATATATTCCTAAAGTAAGTTTTTTTTATTATGTAACGTAAATCTTTAGTATTTACTGTTTCTGTATATTTAAATATGTGTACGTAAAACATTTCTTCTAGAATACTGTAGTTGAATTTACATATTACAGACAAATTTACATAGTTGGACCTGCATCTTACCTTAATCTTAATTTCTGCTTAAATTATTGTTTAGAAATATCCTCAAAAAGTTTTATTTGTCAATCATGTTGAGTTCTCATTTTTTCAGTTTGGGATTCATTAAAAATTACTTTTCTTTAAAACACCAAATCCATCACTTAGAGTTTGTCTTTCTTTAAAAAAATAACTTTCTTTAAAATACCAAATCCATCACTTACAGAGTTTGTCTTTAAAAAATAATTTTCTTTAAAACAGCAAATCCATCACTTACAGAGTTTGTCTTTCTTTAAAAAATAATTTTCTTTAAAACACCAAATCCATCACTTACAGAGTTTGTTTTTCTTTAAAAAATATTTTTTTAAACACCAAATCCATCACATACAGAGTATGTCTTTCTTTAAAGAATAATTTTCTTTAATACACCAACTCCATCACTTACAGAGTTTGTCTTTCTTTAAAGAATATTTTTTAAAACACCAAATCCATCACATGCAGAGTTTGTCTTTCTTTAAAAAATAATTTTCTTCAAAACACCAACTCCATCACTTACAGAGTTTGTCTTTCTTTAAAGAATATTTTTTAAAACACCAAATCCATCACATGCAGAGTTTGTCTTTCTTTAAAAAATAATTTTCTTCAAAACACCAAATCCATCACATGCAGAGTTTGTCTTTCTTTAAAGAATAATTTTCTTTAAAACACCAAATCCATCACTTACAGAGTTTGTGTTTCTTTAAAGAATATTTTTTTAAAACACCAAATCCATCACATACAGAGTTTGTCTTTCTTTAAAAAATAATTTTCTTCAAAACACCAAATCCATCACTTACAGAGTTTGTCTTTCTTTAAAAAATAATTTTCTTTAAAACACCAAATCCATTACTTACAAAGTTTGTCTTTCTTGGTGAATTGAGAATAAATTTCCTTTTCTTTGGAAAATTATAAAAATTACAGTTTCTGTTTTTTATTAGAGTGACGTTCCCGTTGACTTATTGGACAGTGAAAGAAATTCAGCTGTTGTTAGTTACAGCGCTTGTGATCCTGAGGTAAACGTTTATCTCAGTATGTTTTCAAAATATTTTCTAATTATTTGAGTTATACTTGTATTATAATGGAACTTGATTTCTGTTTATTATTTATTAGTGTACTGTACAGAGTGAACTTGTAATCTTTATCTAACTTGTTTTATGTATTTAAACTATAAACGATCTACGTGCTGTTCTAAACAGTTGCTGTTTCAGTTCATATCTCAGTATAATAATAATTAAGTAACCTGCAGCATTCTGTCTAATCTTTATTTTATTTCCTGATGATGAGAAATCCACTTCAAGTAAAGAATGTATTCTAAAGACAGCTGGTATGGGTATTAAAAGTTTAAGAAAACTTAAGAATGTTGGAACATTGTTCAGTACTTCATTTTAATATCCATACCAGCAGCCTTTAAAATACATTTTTAACATTTTGATCTTTTCGTGATGGAAACATTTTGCACAATAATAGTTAACTGTAGAAAATATGAATGTATGTAAAAGTTTTCAGGTGCTAGAAATGATGGGTCCATGGAAAGATAGAAATTTAAAAAAGTTCTTGAATATAAAGACCTACATTCCTAGATATATATCTTTAATAAATTGTTTTTTAAATATCAGAATGGAAACTTTCTGCTGGCCACTTACCGATGCCAAGCAAACACTACTCGGCTAGAAGTGAAAATACGATCTATTGAAGGGCAACATGGAACCTTACAGGCTTACATTACACCAAGACTCCAACCAAAATGCTGCCAAGTTCGTCAGTACCACATTAAACCTTTATCTTTACACAGAAGAAGCCATTCGTTTGATAACAATAAGTAAGAATTCACAAATTAGAAGTTACTTTGAGGCCAATTAAGTATTTTTTTAGTAAAAAACAAATTTGTTTCTCCTTATCTTAGAGCATATTGTGTAATTATTCACTTTGATAAAAGAAATAAAGTAGAAATAGAGATGCTGCAGCTATCAGATTGTTGCTGCAAAAATAAGTTCAGTGTTATTATGTAAATTTATTAGTTTGTTAAGTAATTACACCAAAACATTCTGTTATTATCATTATGTACATTTTGTTATTATCATTATGTACATTCTGTTATTATCATTATGTACATTCTGTTATTATCATTATGTACATTCTGTTATTATCATTATGTACATTTTGTTATTATCATTACGTACATTTTGTTATTATCATTACATCATTTTGTTATTGTCATTATGTAGATTCTGTTATTATCATTACGTACATTCTGTTATTATCATTACGTACATTTTGTTATTATCATTACGTACATTCTGTTATTATCATTATGTACATTCTGTTATTGTCATTATGTACATTCTGTTATTGTCATTATGTACATTCTGTTATTGTCATTATGTACATTGTGTTATTGTCATTATGTACATTGTGTTATTATCATTATGTACATTGTGTTATTATCATTATGTACATTCTGTTATTATCATTATGTACATTCTGTTATTATCATTATGTACATTCTGTTATTGTCATTATGTACATTCTGTTATTGTCATTATGTACATTCTGTTATGGTCATTATGTACATTCTGTTATGGTCATTATGTACATTCTGTTATTGTCATTATGTACATTCTGTTATTATCATTATGTACATTCTGTTATTATCATTATGTACATTCTGTTATTATCATTATGTACATTCTGTTATTGTCATTATGTACATTCTGTTATTATCATTATGTACATTCTGTTATTATCATTACGTACATTTTGTTATTATCATTACGCATTATTCTGTTATTGTCATTATGTACATTCTGTTATTGTCATTATGTACATTGTGTTATTGTCATTATGTACATTGTGTTATTATTATGTACATTGTGTTATTATCATTATGTACATTGTGTTATTATCATTATGTACATTCTGTTATTATCATTATGTACATTCTGTTATTGTCATTATGTACATTCTGTTATTGTCATTATGTACATTCTGTTATGGTCATTATGTACATTCTGTTATGGTCATTATGTACATTCTGTTATTATCATTATGTACATTCTGTTATTATCATTATGTACATTCTGTTATTGTCATTATGTACATTTTGTTGTTATCATTATGTACATTCTGTTATTATCATTATGTACATTCTGTTATTATCATTATGTACATTTTGTTATTATCATTATGTAGTCCTCATAGTAACTTAGAAGTCAAAGGGGTTGAAAGAATGATTTGGTAACCTGATTGATTTTTTTCTTTAATTTGAAATTACTGATTCTAAACATTTTATTTGGCACTTTGGCTTTCAGAAGTTTAAAAAGATGGTTTATTGTGGTTCTAAGAAACTGTGTGGCATTTGAAGAGCTAACGTCATCAGCCCATTCTAGGGTAAATGGCTTCTGGAGGTGTTATGTGTGATGGAGTACGACTTATGAACTTTGGAAGGAGTGAAATATACCATCGGCAGTGGCTGTGGATAATGTGGAGTTACTGGAATACCATCATCATATACTCTTTTTAATTCTTGAAAATCCCTAAGGGACTAGAAAAGTGTTTACAAATGTATGCATACAATAGACAGTTCTCCCAGTGCTGAAAAGAAGGACGTTTAACAACAAACATAAAACTCAAATCTTGTCAAGTTCTGAAAATTGGTCCAAAAAAGATATGGTCACAGAGCTATGCAGCTAAGCAGCATGGAGTGTTATGACCTTAACATTGTTAGAAGTGGGGTAGGAGTCATGACCTTAACATTGTTAGAAGTGGGGTAGGAGTTATGACCTTAACATTGTTAGAAGTGGGGTTGGAACAATGACCTTAACATTGTTAGAAGTGGGGTAGGAACCATGACCTTAACATTGTTAGAAGTGGGGTAGGAACCATGACCTTAACATTGTTAGAAGTGGGGTAGGAGTCATGACCTTAACATTGTTAGAAGTGATGTAGGAGTCGTGACCTTAACATTGTTAGAAGTGGGGTAGGAGTCATGACCTTAACATTGTTAGAAGTGGGGTAGGAGTCATGACCTTAACATTGTTAGAAGTGGGGTTGGAACAATGACCTTAACATTGTTAGAAGTGGGGTTGGAACAATGACCTTAACATTGTTAGAAGTGGGGTAGGAGTCATGACCTTAACATTGTTAGAAGTGGGGTAGGAGTCATGACCTTAACATTGTTAGAAGTGGGGTTGGAACAATGACCTTAACATTGTTAGAAGTGGGGTAGGAACCATGACCTTAACATTGTTAGAAGTGGGGTAGGAACTATGACCTTAACATTGTTAGAAGTGGGGTAGGAGTCATGACCTTAACATTGTTAGAAGTGGGGTAGGAGTCATGTCCTTAACATTGTTAGAAGTGGGGTTGGAACAATGATTTTAACATTGTTAGAAGTGGGGTAGAAACCATGACCTTAAGATTGTTAGAAGTGGGGTAGGAACTATGACCTTAACATTGTTAGAAGTGGGGTAGGAGTCATGACCTTAACATTGTTAGAAGTGGGGTAGGAGTCATGACCTTAACATTGTTAGAAGTGGGGTTGGAACAATGACCTTAACATTGTTAGAAGTGGGGTAGGAACCATGACCTTAACATTGTTAGAAGTGGGGTAGGAGTCATGACCTTAACATTGTTAGAAGTGGGGTTGGAACAATGACCTTAACATTGTTAGAAGGGTAGGAGTCATGACCTTAACATTGTTAGACATGGGGTAGGAGTCATGACCTTAACATTGTAAGAAGTGGGGTAGGAGTCATGACCTTAACATTGTTAGACGTGGGGTAGGACTGACTTCTTGGTCACAAGAAAATAACACAAGGAACGTGATGGTAAAATTCACTGGCAGCGTGAGAGGTGTACGAGGGTGTTTGTTGATGCTGAAATAATGTAAATATTTAAATATCCTGAATGAACTCTGGACGGGTGAGTAAAGAGATCACACAATAAAATTAATGATATCATGGGTGATGTAGAGCAGTCTGTGAGAGATGGTTACCAGGGAAGATGTGTAAGACAGTAAATCATGTTGTATGAGGATAAATACTGCAGTTTAAGAAACAAAAACTACATTAGGAGTAAATCCAATAGGGAGATGATGAATGTAGTACCAGTTATGGAGAAGATGAGAGAAACTTACTTTAGATGACTCAGTATGTGTAATAAGATCAATACGGAGATGATGAATGTTGTACTGGTTATGGAGAAGATGAGAGAAACTTACTTTAGATGACTCAGTATGTGTAATTAGATCAATACGGAGATGATGAATGTCGTACTGGTTATGGAGAAGATGAGAGAAACTTACTTTAGACGACTCAGCATGTGTAATAAGATCAATACGGAAATGATGAATGTCTTACCATTTATGGAGAAGATGAGAGAAACTTACTTTAGACGACTCAGCATGTGTAATAAAATCAATACGGAGATGATGAATGTCGTACCGGTTATGGAGAAGTTGAAACTTACCTTAGATGACTCAGTCATATGTAATAAAACCAATAGGGAGATGATGAAATTAATAATAGTTGTGGAGAAGAAGCAGAAGAAATGGACGAATGTAGTGACATATAAAATGGGAAAATGTTATGTGAATGTAACTTTTATCCAGAGTATAGTGGAGGGTAAGGACCAGAAAAGGAAACCTTAATCAGTTTGGATAAATGTGAAGGAGAAAAATTAAAAGTTTTTATACACATAATATTAATGCTGTACAATAAGTATTATTACATTTAATCATGGTTTGCCAGCTTGTAAAAGGAATTCACACCATACAAAGTGACATTGTTTTCTTTAAATGGCTTTACTTTTGTATATCTCTTGAGCTCACTGACTTTTACTTACACCAAGTAATTCTATTATAAATGTGGAATACATTTTGGTTTAGGCCTCTTAACAAACTGACTTTAAAGGGAGCATTTAGTATTGGAGAAATGCATGCTTGGATTGTATTCTGCCTTCCAGAAGTCCCAGAGAAAACTATTGGAGATACAGCCAGCTTTTATTTTGTTTCAACGTTTCTAGACACAGTGCTCTCTTGTTCTTACAAGTAAGAGCTAACTTTCTTCATTCATCTTTAGTTGATGATAGAAATTAGGTGAAACCAATATATCTCATGTTTTTAACATACTTTAGAGAGAACTGTTTTTTACTCTGTCAGTTTTAACATGCTCTATAGTTTAGTGTTGTTTGTAAGTTTATATTTCACTCTGTATCAGTTTTAACATGCTCTATAGTTTAGTATTGTTTGTAAGTTTATATTCCACTCTGTATCAGTTTTAACATGCTCTATAGTTTAGTATTGTTTGTAAGTTTATATCCCACTCTGTATCAGTTTTAACATGCTCTATAGTTTAGTGTTGTTTGTAAGTTTATATTTCACTCTGTATCAGTTTTAACATGCTCTATAGTTTAGTGTTGTTTGTAAGTTTATATCCAACTCTGTATCAGTTTTAACATGCTCTATAGTTTAGTATTGTTTGTAAGTTTATATTCCATTCTGTATCAGTTTTAACATGCTCTATAGTTTAGTATTGTTTGTAAGTTTATATCCCACTCTGTATCAGTTTTAACATGCTCTATAGTTTAGTGTTGTTTGTAAGTTTATATTTCACTCTGTATCACTTTTAACATGCTCTATAGTTTAGTGTTGTTTGTAAGTTTATATTTCACTCTGTATAAGTTTTAACATGCTCTATAGTTTAGTATTGTTTGTAAGTTTATATCCAACTCTGTATCAGTTTTAACATGCTCTATAGTTTAGTGTTGTTTGTAAGTTTATATCCCACTCTGTATCACTTTTAACATGCTCTATAGTTTAGTGTTGTTTGTAAGTTTATATTTCACTTTGTATCACTTTTAACATGCTCTATAGTTTAGTGTTGTTTGTAAGTTTATATTTCACTCTGTATCAGTTTTAACATTCTCTATAGTTTAGTATTGTTTGTAAGTTTATATCCCACTGTGTATCAGTTTTAACATACTCTATAGTTTAGTATTGTTTGTAAGTTTATATCCCACTGTGTATCAGTTTTAACATTCTCTATAGTTTAGTATTGTAGGTAAGTTTATATCCCACTGTGTATCAGTTTTAACATGCTCTATAGTTTAGTATTATTTGTAAGTTTATATCCAACTCTGTATCAGTTTTAACATGCTCTATAGTTTAGTATTGTTTGTAATTTTATATCCCACTCTGTATCAGTTTTAACATGCTCTATAGTTTAGTGTTGTTTGTAAGTTTATATCCCACTCTGTATCAGTTTTAACATTCACTATAGTTTAGTATTGTTTGTAAGTCTATTATTGTTATGTTAAACAATAGCTTTGTTGAAAGTGGAAGTTTTAATAAATTTGTTATAGGAAAGGAGAAGCCATATTTAAATCAGACAATATATCTACCATCTCCATTTTGAAAGATTTCCTCACCAAAGAAGCAACTAAAAGAAAAATTCGTCTTGAAATTTCATGTGGTAAGTTAATTTTACAATATGTGAGATGGAAAAGATAGAACTTAACTTGTGAGTCATAAGAGAATTACACAATTAAATTAGTCTCTTTGTTAGCTTGAGAAGTTCATATGTTACTCAAAACGTTAAATCACGTTGTTAGACTGATGTGTGAGAGTTTGTCAGATCGAACAGTGAATAATGTTACTGTAACTGATACATAATATTGTTATTGTATTTTTTGTTGAGATATTGATCTGTGTATAATTAGTAAATGAAATTGTCCTTTTCTATTTCAGATATAGATGACACTAGTATTCCACATACATTAAATCTGATTCATCCCAAACTGGAAGAACAGTTACTGTTAGCCAAGAAAGTACAGTTAATTGAAGCTTTGAAGGTCTGTAGTCTACAATCTAGTTTATATTTGTAGTGTGATAGCAATGTGTATTGTGCACTGAATTATGTGTTACTGTTTTTTGACTAATCTATTTTTGTGTATGTGTGCTACTTACCCCTGAAGTATGAGATACATCATATTATTTATGTTGTATTATGTTACTGATACATAATGTATTTGGTTGAGATACATCATATTATTTATGTTGTATTATGTTACTGATACATAATGTATTTGGTTGAGATACATCATATTATTTATGTTGTATTATGTTACTGATACATAATGTATTTGGTTGAGATACATCATATTATTTATGTTGTATTATGTTACTGATACATAATGTATTTGGTTGAGATACATCATATTATTTATGTTGTATTATGTTACTGATACATAATGTATTTGGTTGAGATACATCATATTATTTATGTTGTATTATGTTACTGACACATAATGTATTTGGTTGAGATACATCATATTATTTATGTTGTATTATGTTACTGACACATAATGTATTTGGTTGAGATACATCATATTATTTATGTTGTATTATGTTACTGATACATAATGTATTTGGTTGAGATACATCATATTATTTATGTTGTATTATGTTACTGATACATAATGTATTTGGTTGAGATACATCATATTATTTATGTTGTATTATGTTACTGATACATAATGTATTTGGTTGAGATACATCATATTATTTATGTTGTATTATGTTACTGATACATAATGTATTTGGTTGAGATACATCATATTATTTATGTTGTATTATGTTACTGACACATAATGTATTTGGTTGAGATACATCATATTATTTATGTTGTATTATGTTACTGACACATAATGTATTTGGTTGAGATACATCATATTATTTATGTTGTATTATGTTACTGACACATAATGTATTTGGTTGAGATACATCATATTATTTATGTTGTATTATGTTACTGATACATAATGTATTTGGTTGAGATACATCATATTATTTATGTTGTATTATGTTACTGATACATAATGTATTTGGTTGAGATACATCATATTATTTATGTTGTATTATGTTACTGACACATAATGTATTTGGTTGAGATACATCATATTATTTATGTTGTATTATGTTACTGACACATAATGTATTTGGTTGAGATACATCATATTATTTATGTTGTATTATGTTACTGACACATAATGTATTTGGTTGAGATACATCATATTATTTATGTTGTATTATGTTACTGACACATAATGTATTTGGTTGAGATACATCATATTATTTATGTTGTATTATGTTACTGATACATAATGTATTTGGTAGAATGTTTAATATCTGTTATTTTGTTTGTGTTGCAAGTATATGTTGTTTTTTAACATTTTATCATGTTAACACCTGTGTTATGCCATTAATCTCACATTAACTAATTAACGTTATTTTCTCTACTTCTTGGTTATTTTGTGATTAGTGGATTTTAACAAACCTGGATATTTTAGAGTTTTGGCTTCAAGATGTGAGTATACCTAACATGCTTTTCATGTTCATTTATGGGTATATTTCTGGAGTGACAGTCAGTCTCACTTTTAAGTTAAAAGTAGCTACTTTAATGAACAGTCGTTGCAAACTAGTGAGTTATCTTTGGTTAGCTGTCCATAGTAGGGATGGCTAAACCTTACCTGTCTCTCATATGGTCATTTAACCCATTACAGATATATGTATAAGATGTTATATTAACAATCAAACCCCTTGTTACTTGATAAAGTTAAAACATTTCTATACATATTTTATAAGTAGCTGAAATTAAGTTAATTTTAGAATCTAAATCTAAAGAGATATAACACATTTTTCTTGCATTCAATTTGGCCAACTTGTCACAGCTACAGACACAGTTCACTTAGATATGTTTCCCTATAGGTTGAAGATTCTGCACATTGTCTCAGGTTTTATTTTTCTCCAAATGTAAGGTGGTTTATATTTACCATCATTTAATTACCAGGCTACAGTCATGTTTGCATGGTACAGTTTATACCCAAGATGTTTTTTCCTTCCAACAGTTTTCAAAGACATATCTGTATTTGTAAAAAAACCCAAAAGTAACCTTGAATGTTTCTGGGTAGGATCTACAACTCCACGAGCATGACACAAGTGCGTTAACTCCAGAATATCAGGATATACTTGACAATGCTGAGCATTTACAGAAAGAGTTTAAACGGCAGCCCTGTCACCTGGAGAGACTGTACGGTGAGTTTTACACCACGTACGTCAGAAAGTTACATTAATGCTTTTAAAATTAACAACTTTTGGAAATATGTGACAATAGGATGAGATTAAACCACTCATGTTGTGAATAATCTGACAGCTGATAGATATAAATAATATGGTGTCTTAAACATGCCCAAACCCATCAAGTTTCACGAGAGATCATTGTAATATACGAGACACGTAAAAATATGAAAATGTGATATTGTATATAACTACATAATTAAATTCCACTGATATGGGTGAAAGGTCACTCTGTTACCTTGATATTGTACTATGATGTCAACCTTGATATTGTACTATGATGTCAACCTTGATATTGTACTATGATGTCAACCTTGATATTGCACTATGATGTCAACCTTGATATTGTACTATGATGTCAACCTTGATATTGTACTATGATGTCAACCTTGATATTGTACTATGATGTCAACCTTGATATTGCACTATGATGTCAACCTTGATATTGTACCTTGATGTCAACCTTGATATATTGTACTTATGATGTCAACCTTGATATTGTACTATCATGTCAAACCTTGATATTGTGTTGCTATCATGTCAACCTTGATATTGCACTATGATGTCAGCCTTGATGTTGCATGATGTCAACCCTGATATTGCACTATGATGTCAACCTTGATATTGCACTTGATGTCAATCATTGTGCATATGATGTCAACCTTGATATTGCACTATGATGTCAACCTTGATATTGCACTATGATGTCAACCTTGATATTGCACTATGATGTCAACCTTGATATTGCACTATGATGTCAACCTTGATATTGCACTATGATGTCAACCTTCATATTGCACTATGATGTCAACCTTGATATTGCACTATGATGTCAACCTTGATATTGCACTATGATGTCAACCTTGATATTGCACTATGATGATGTCAACCTTGATATTGCACTATGATGTCAGCCTTGATGTTGCACTATGATGTCAACATTCATATTGCACTATGATGTCAACCTTGATATTGCACTCATGATGTCAACCTTCATATTGCACTATGATGTCAACCTTGATATTGCACTATGATGTCAACCTTGATATTGCACTATGATGTCAACCTTGATATTGTACTATGATGTCAACCTTGATATTGTACTATGATGTCAACCTTGATATTGCACTATGATGTCAACCTTGATATTGCACTATGATGTCAACCTTGATATTGCACTATGATGTCAACCTTGATATTGCACTATGATGTCAACCTTGATATTGCACTATGATGTCAACCTTGATATTGCACTATGATGTCAACCTTCATATTGCACTATGATGTCAACCTTGATATTGCACTATGATGTCAACCTTGATATTGCACTGTGATGTCAACCTTGATATTGCACTGTGATGTCAACCTTGATATTGCACTGTGATGTCAACCTTGATATTGCACTGTGATGTCAACCTTTATATTGTACTATGATGTAATAGTTTTCCTTAAAATATGCCAAATATTTACATTAAACCGTTTCTCATGTTTCCTGTATTTCTTTCTTGGTATTCCCCTGTATAATTTATGTAACAATTTAATAGAGCCACAGTGTATGAGTTTAATTATTTTGTTTCCTTTAGGGATGATTACGGATCTTTATATAGATGTCTACAAGTTCCAGGGTGTTAACGTTAAGAGTAAAGTACCAGCCCTGCTCCAGATCTTAGACAACTATGATCTCTCTACACTGATTGACTTTTTTCAGACTAAACCATGAGGCTAGCATTATTGCCACATTTCAAATTTGGGTTCTATATGTTACACATACAAAGCTAACATTAAAAATGCAAAGTTTTACAAAGTTAACAGTGAGGCCAAAATCACTGACAACATTTCAGGCCTGGGTTTTAAATATTATAATTACAAATCTAGAGTTAAAGTGTTAAGTTTCTTATGAGTGTAATTAACAAGTCATTATTGAAAGTTATGAATATTTTTTATGCTAGTCATCAGTTATTTACTAGAACATGATATTTAACTTTATTACAGTTTTACGTCTTGGAGTGTTTGTGAAAGAGGTTCTGTGCGATAATCTAAACCATGGAACTTGGAAAGTCATACTTCATTGACCTGTAATAGTTCATGTGCTAAGTTTTATATTACTATAATTCCTAATAGAAACAGTCACAAGTTTAGAAACCTTGTCACAAGTTCCATATCTTTTAATGCATCTCTGGCAGACTTTTTTTTTAAATAGTGCATTGGGTTCATGGAAGTGAATACTGTTACTTATATTACACCTTTCTAATGGAGCTTATTTAGATGTTTCAGTTACTTGTTGCTGTTACTGTCAAAATCTGAAACATACTTGTTTTATGGTAATGTTCCAGTAATTATTGGAAGTGGTTATAATTAAGTGTTCTTGAATGTTATGATATTGTGCATTATTGTACATCCTGCCTTGTGACTGGATTTCACACATCCAACTTACCAGTGATGTTCAAACTATAGACAGATGTTCAAGCCATTTTTATTGACACTTTGTTACGTCCAAGTATTTGAATGCATGATTGAAGTTATATTATCTACAATCAGAGTGAACCTGGAGATGCAAGAGTGTCGGGTTTTCCAGAATCAGTTTGTTGTGACTTTGTGAACATTTCTAATCTCACAAAGTGACCAACACTAGTTTGTTTACCATCTTGTTTTTACTGTTTCTTTTTTAAAGATGTGGTGGTTACTAGATTTTGATGGTTAAAATGGAAATGCTTGTAATGGGTTATATAAGGGACATTAATGTTAGTTTTTCTTTAGTGGGAATATATTCATGTACTCACCCTCAAATATACTACTTCTTGCATTAGAGATTGTTAGGGTTAATATTTACTAACTTATTAGGTATAATTGTAAAAATTGTAAGAAGGAACATTAATCAAATTCTAAGTGAATGTTTTGTTGATTTAAAAGTCTTGTTACACTGTAACCAACAAATCACTTTGTGCAACTTTTCCATCCATTCTGACAAAGCTAGTCATTTCACCAGAGATGTGCACTCTGTGTCATAGTGTGAGATATTAATGGTAGTTTTAGAGTTTGCCATAGGTTCAAATTGTAGTTCATGTATTGATGTGGAGAATTTATATCAATAAATGACTTTTTTTTTTTGTCAGATTTTCTGTGTTTTCAAGATCTTGTCACATGATGATCATGTAAAAATGTTTTTATTGTGCCCCATTTCTAAACACTCATTCTGTTGCACCCTCACATCACATATAAAAACAAGTGTAGTCTTAAAACATAAGAGTGAACAAGTTTCATTTTATCCAGTAACTTGGTACAAAGAATAGATGGGCTTAATTGTTAGATAAGATAAGGATCATTCTTTATACCATAAGGATGAACTCGACCTTTGGATAAGATGACGATCATTCTTTATACCATAAGGATGGACTCGACCTTTGGATAAGATGAGGACCATTCAATGAATTGTAAGAATGGTTTTAATCTTGGGATGAGGACCATTCTTTGTACTGTAAGGATGGACTAGACCTTTGGATAAAATAAGGACCATTCTCTGTATGACAAGAATAGGCTTGATCTTGGGATAAGATAAGGACTGTTTTTTTTATGATAGTTTTAAGACTTGCATATTTTAAATTTGTAGTTTCAGATAATGTATATGCTGCTATAATCATAATTACACACCACTACTTACTGATTATTCCTGCCACCCTGGGGATTGTGCCAATCCACAGACTTACTAGATTACTTTTAAGATTTGGTCTTTTAAAGAATGGAAAAATTTTTTTACATAAGTTACTGACAAACGTTTTATTACCATAACAACTGTTAAACACAAAGTAATATTGTGTATCTGTGTTGAATACAAGATAGAAATGTGATTTAATTTAGTAAATACGTACTGTCACACTAAATATATTCATCTTTTCAGCCATGGGGTCACTGTAATATTATTATTAATCTTTCTATTTATCAGTAAACAGGTATCCAAAGAGTTGGTGGTAGGTGGTGTTGACTATCTGCCTTTAATTTATCACTCTTAAATTAAAAATGATTAGTGGAGATAGCCCTTGCATAGGTTTTCTCAAAATTCAAACCAAACTTAAAAGTAGTTTTCAACAGTTCTAATGTTTCAGTTGGACATGTTTGTTTTGATATTCATGCAACGCCACACAAGGACTATCTGAAAATAGTCTATTCTAAATTTGAATTGACAAATTAGAGGAACAACACATAATCAACAGCATTTGCTGCCAACTTTTGGGTCACTCTAACTGATTAATGGAGTTTGACCTCCACTCTAATGGCTTGACAGTTAGGGTTGATCAACTTATGCAAATTGTGGGTTCGAGTCCTATCACTGAACATGCTCGACCTTTCAGCTCTGTGAGCATTATAGTGTGACATCAATCCCATTACTTGTTGGTAAGGAGTAGCCCAAGATTTGGCAATGAATGATGTTGACCATCACTAGTCTATCACTTCTCAGTGTAGGATGACTACCAAAGACATCTCTGGAGTAGCTTTTTGTGAAATCCAACAAACAAGTAACTTACTGTTACTTTTATAACATATGTATGGCTCTTAAGTGCAAAACATGATTTTGTGGCAACAAGCCACAAATTATATACCCTTGCGTTCACAGTATGGCCTTTAATAGCAGGTCACCCTGGCCTTACATAGTGATAAAGATAAACGATATTTTGTGTTCACACTTAACAGATATGAATTTTTAATTCGATGTGAAAGTCAGAAAATTACAGTTTAAATGTTATGCAATGTTATTTACGGTACCATTAGTTCAAAGGTCGCTCTTCAGGATACTGAGAATCTATAACAAAAACATACAAAAATCAATTTTCAATTAAACATAAATAATCTGGATTAAATACATATATTTTCCAAATATACAAACATACAATACACACTATGCATACATTAAATTTACTTCAAGTTGGATTCTAATTAATTGTGAAAATTTTCGTTCTCTTCATTTCTTAGGAAAACTCGAGAATAGAGAAACTACGATTTTAATGAAAAATATGAAATTGCTTCTAGTCTTAAAAATTGCAAAATTATTTTATCCAGAATAAACACAAAGAGATGGACGGAGTTTGTTCGAAAGAAGCTGTAATAACCTAGTATGTGGGTTATTTAACGAAAACGCCACATCTCAAAGCTCTCGTGTTATCATTCTTTCCAGAGAAATGTATTAAAATGGAAAGTATTCGGAATTTATATAAAAATGAAGGCTTAAATGTTGGGAATTATTTTCAACGAGTTCGATTTTGGATGTCGTATGTTAAATGCATATTTCTAGTCCAATAATATGGGAATACTAATATTTTTAAAATATGCAAAAACTTTTTATTTCAAAGAGCTAATAACTGTGAACCTTGTTCTTTTCATTTCTGGCCCGCCATGGCCAGGTGGCTAAGGCATTCGACTCGTAATCCGAGGATCGCGGGTTTGAATCCCGTCTCATCAAACATGCTTGTCCTTTCAGCCGTGGGGCAATGTAATGTGATCATCAACCCCACTATTCGTTGGTAAAAGAGTAGCCCAAGAGTTGGCGGTGAGTGATGATGACTAGCTGCCTTCCCTCTAGTCTTACACTGCTAAATTAGGGACGGCTAGCGCAGATAGTCCTCGAGTAGCTTTGCGCGAAATTCAAAAGAAGCCAAACCTCTTAATTTCTTAGAAAAACTCGAGAATAGAGACGTTATGACTTTAATAAACAGTATTATATCGCACTTAGGGCTGAGAAGAGAAAATACAATTTTCTTTTCTAGAATAACGAGAAAATTTAAAATGGACAAAATTATATAAAAAAATACAACAGCCGAAATAACTTTCTATAATCAGGAAATTAATATCAAAATGATTTAGAAGCCCTCGTATTAACATCCTTTTCTAAAGAAGTGCATCACAGTGAAAGATATCAAGGAATAAGTAATGCGAGTTTTCTTTAACACAGTTCCATTCTGAAGTGTTTAACTGTATCTTTATAGCCCGATAAAGTGTGGCCGGTGATTAGGGCTCTCGACTCGCAATCTTAGGGTCGCGGGTTCGAATCCCCGTTATACCAAATATGCTCAACTTTTCAGCCGTGGGGGCGTTATTGTGACGGTCAATCTCACTATTCGTTGGTAAAGAGTTGGCGATGTGTGTTGATGACTAGCTGCCTTCCTTCTGGTTTTACACTGCTAAGTTAAGGACAGCTAGAGCAGATAGTCCTCCTGTAGCTTTACGCGAAATTCAAAAACAAACAAGCGAGTAACTTGAAAATAAAACTTTTGACTACATTTTAGAAAATACCAAGCGCCTTAGTGATTTTTATTATTGGAATATTAGAGAAATGTTTCAACGTTTTGAAAACGTCCTTAGTTTCAAATGTATGAACTTGAAGCGAATATAGAGAAAATAAATATGAAACCGAGATATTTACAAATATTTCCTCCAAACGATGGCACTACAAGCGCTGCTGAATATTATAAAGTCGTATGTAATAGTCCTAGTACTAACGACGTGATTAATTTTCTTATACTACCGCTATAAAGATCGTGTTGAAAATACGATAAATAGGAACATCGTTGTAACAAAAATGCGACAGTTTGATTACAGAAAGTGGAATCAATCCAATTTAGTTTAAGTGAAAAACTGAAAAAAAGCTAGCGGCGACATTCCTAATTTGTCTGTAACTAAACGAGGCCTATTAATAGTTGAGTAAAATATAGAAATTGTCTAGATAGCAGTGTGATTCTCGTGACTTCTAATGTGTTAAAACTTTTGCTCGTTAAACCCTAAACTGTTAATAATCCTGAAGAGTTGTATTAAATGAAGAGTTTTGAAAGTTGTCCAGAAGTATGTGGTCCCAACTCTAGTTGCATCATATTAAATACTGGTGTAATAAGTTGGTTAAGAGTTAAACACATCTGCTGCTGTTCCTTATTGGCACTTTAAACCAACAGAACCCTGTCTTTAATTGCGTTTTGATTTCGAAATGTTGATATAGAAAATACTTGTGTATTTAGGTGAAATGTCTGAAAACAAATATTTAGTATGCCATCGCCAGAACGTTTAAAATCTGTAAGATTGGTTTTAAAAGAGGTACATTTTGTGTTTTTCTTTTAAAAATATTTATAGAAACAAGAATAACAACTGAACATTTCAATCCATGTTTCTTTTTGTTTTTATAACTAAGCAGTTTTAACCACGTAACACATCTGTGAAATGGTTTTTTTCTCGTACGACCAGTGGGTGAAAATCCATGTTGGTTCTTCATCCACTGGCTCCATTCTTCCCTCATGAAAGCTTTGAAGGACTTATTAATCGATACATCCAGTGGTTGTAGTAAGGCCTCCTTGTTTGACAGCAATTTGTGTTTACAGTTGCTGTACTTTTCTCTTCGTCCCCTCGGTCTTATGAACCCTAAGTTGGTTTCTTAAGAGAACCACCTGGTCTCCTTTCCCAAACATTTTCAAGCCAATGTGTGACTCTGTCTTTATTCATCCACCCTTTCGGATGAACTCTGTCTTCATTCATCCACTCTTTCAGATGAACTCTGTCTTCATTCATCCACTCTTTCCGGTGAACGTGAACGAAACTTGCTGCTGAAATTTAGTCCTTTGGCAGAATTTTTCGTTTAAAAATAGGAAGTGGTGGGAGTTAAGTTCTGTTATTACAGCATGACAGAACTGCCGTATTGTGACTCTTTCAATTCTCAGATGTCTTAACAGTCACAGTTTTTGTACCAGGGATGTTCACGTTCTGATTCAAAGAGACGTTAAAGGTCAG
Source organism: Tachypleus tridentatus (assembly GCF_004210375.1). NCBI lineage: Eukaryota > Metazoa > Arthropoda > Merostomata > Xiphosura > Limulidae > Tachypleus > Tachypleus tridentatus. The sequence goes on along the minus strand of NC_134834.1, from coordinate 126,042,708 downwards.
GGGGACCTAGCCTTTATTTCCAATTTGTCTTAGTTCATAATTCGTTTGTTTTCTGGCATTTATAACATACTTATGAAATTCTAGGATGTTATTTTCATATTTATCTGGTATCCTTGTGCGAGTTCACATGGCCAGTCCATATTTATCTGGCATTCTTGTGCAGGTTAACATGGTCAGTCCATATTTATCTGGCATCCTTGTGCGGGTTCACATGGCCAGTCCATGTCGTTTCATGAATCTGTCACACCAGCTGTTGAAAAATCTTCGATCCCTTTTGTGCGACCGTCTTGTTGGTTTCTTAAGAAGACTATGGTTGATCTTTTGAGTGGTCCTCAATTCGTCCTCTTGCTTATACCAGGCTTCAATCATATTCTCGGTAGGCGGTGGCCCATGTTTCCTCTCTGCAACTCTGTTACCAAGTATTTTGGTGAAAGTAAGTACACGTAATTAATTTATTAATTTATTTATTAATTTATAATGAATAGTGTAAAAAGTCTCTTATTATAATTCATCGTGCTAGAACATTATCACTAATCCAAAATTTATTAAGGTATCGTAGAAACTGTTCCAATTAACAGAGAAAAGTTAATACAAAATGGTCTCCATACGATGTCGATCAAAATAAGTTTAGTCTAAGCCTAGAGCTGAACAGCGACCTTAAATATATATGTTGAATATTATATCAAATAGACAGACTTTTCACTTTAAGCAATAAAATATTAAAATCAACATCTACCCATTAAACTTGACACTAGTCAGATGTAGAAACAATTTTAACTGGTTGAACCATAAACCTCACAATTTGGAATATTTTGTCTCTCGGAAAGATTTATTCGTACTTTCCAAGTATATGCAGCAGACATCCGTGAAGGAAGAGTTATTCAACCAGACTTTAAAAACATGAAGAATTTGTTTTTTGAATTTCACACAAAGCTACACGAGGGCTATCTGTGCTAGCCGTCCCTAATTTAGCAGTGTGAGACTAGAGGGAAGGCAGCTAGTCATCACCACCCACCGCCAACTCTTGGGCTACTCTTTTACCAACGAATAGTGGAATTGATCGTCACATTATAACACCCCACGGCTGAAGGGCGAGGGGATGCAACCCGACCCTCGGATTACGAGTCGCACGCCTTAATACGCTTGGCCATGCTGGGCCCCAAAACAGGAAGAGAATGTGTTCCCAAACGGTCACCATGATTGATAATCTTGATAGGAAATATTGCGTGGACATCATGACGTACGTGGAAACAGCAACAAAGACATACAAACCGAAGATATGGGATGTGTATAAACCGTCAAATTTACAATTATTGATTCCACTAGGATAAAAATCAAACAACAACAAATTAATTAAAAACACAAAGTTATGAGTGTGTCAGATTAAGTAAGACTGCAAGCTGTACTGAATTGTTGGGATTTATTGGAAAGTTTAACTACTTAAGTAAGACTGGAAGCTGTACTGAATTGTTGGGATTTATGGGAAAGTTTAACTCCTTAAGTAAGACTGGAAGCTGTACTGAATTGTTGGGATTTATGGGAAAGTGTAACTACTTAAGTAAGACTGGAAACTGTACCGAATTGTTGGGATTTATGGGAGTGTTTAACTACTTAAGTAAGACTGGAAGCTGTACTGAATTGTTGGGATTTATTGGAAAGTTTAACTACTTACGTAAGGCTGGAAGCTGTACTGAATTGTTGGGATTTATGGAAAAGTTTAACTACTTAAGTAAGACTGGTAGCTGTACTGAATTGTTGGGATTTATTGGAAAGTTTAACTATTTAAGTATGGCTGGAAGCTGTACTGAATTGTTGGGATTTATGGAAAAGTTTAACTACTTAAGTAAGACTGGTAGCTGTACTGAATTGTTGGGATTTGTTAGAAAGTTTAACTATTTAAGTAAGACTCGAAGGTGTACTGAATTGTTGTGATTTATTGGAAAGTTTAACTACTTAAGTAAGACTGGAAGCTGTACTGAATTGTTGGGATTTATGGGAAAGTTTAACTACTTAAGTAAGACTGGAAGCTGTACTGAATTGTTGGGATTTATGGGAAAGTTTAACTACTTAAGTAAGACTGGAAGCTGTACTGATTTGTTGGGATTTATGGGAAAGTGTAACTACTTAAGTAAGACTGGAAGCTGTACCGAATTGTTGGGATTTATGGGAAAGTTTAACTACTTAAGTAAGACTGGAAGCTGTATTGAATTGTTGGGATTTATTGGAAGGAGTTTAACTACTTAAGTAAGGCTGGAAGCTGTACTGAATTGTTGGGATTTATGGAAAGTTTAACTACTTAAGTAAGACTGGTAGCTGTACTGAATTGTTGGGATTTATTGGAAAGTTTAACTACTTAAGTAAGACTGGAAGCTGTACTGAATTGTTGGGATTTATTGGAAAGTTTAACTACTTAAGTAAGGCTGGAAGCTGTACTGAATTGTTGGGATTTATTGGAAAGTTTAACTACTTAAGTAAGACTGGTAGCTGTACTGAATTGTTGGGATTTATTGGAAAGTTTAACTATTTAAGTAAGGCTGGAAGCTGTACTGAATTGTTGGGATTTATGGAAAAGTTTAACTACTTAAGTAAGACTGGTAGCTGTACTGAATTGTTGGGATTTATTGGAAAGTTTAACTATTTAAGTAAGGCTGGAAGCTGTACTGAATTGTTGGGATTTATTGGAAAGTTTAACTATTTAAGTAAGACTGGAAGCTGTACTGAATTGTTGGGATTTATGGGAAAGTTTAACTACAAAAAAATCGAATTTCGTTTGTCTAACAGAACGTTTGTTATTCTGCTCTCGTTACCGATGTGAAAGAAGTCAGCTTAATGTGATGACTTAAGTAAGAATTATATTTAACAAAGATCCGCCACTTTCTTTGTTTCTTCTCAAGAAAAACCATGAAAATCAATTATTTTACTTTTCCATGACCTTTTCGTTAACGAATTTTATTGATGGATTTGTTTGGTCCTCGAAAGTGACCTACGGGAGATTCGAACGTATTGAGAATGTTAAACGAGGCTTCTGTGCACGAGAGGCATCAGACGCCAGAACTGACTTTTGTAATAACATTCCAAACACGGGGCACCCTTCATCGGATTTCCACTAAGCGAAATCTCTTCTAATAGAATTTTCAAAAGATTGTATAGTATTAAGAACGTTGGTGAGGTTTTCATTTGCATTTTGATTACAGGAAAGATGAGAATGCTAATTCAGAGAAACAAAAATGAAAATTTGTTGTTGTGATAAACAACTCTTAAGAATAGAAACACCACATAAGTCTAAACATCTGAGAAACACACAAACACCACATGTCTAAACATCTGAGAATCACACAAACACCACATAAGTCTAAACATCTGAGAATCACACAAACACCACATAAGTCTAAACATCTGAGAAACACACAAACACCACATGACTAAACACCTGAGAAACACACAAACACCACGTAAGTCTAAACATCTGAGAAACACACAAACACCACATGACTAAACATCTGAGAAACACACAAACACCACGTAAGTCTAAACATTTGAGAAACACACAAACACCACCTAAGTCTAAACATCTGAGAATCACACAAACACCACATGTCTAAACATCTGAGAATCACACAAACACCACATGTCTAAACATCTGAGAATCACACAAACACCACATAAGTCTAAACATCTGAGAATCACACAAACACCACATAAGTCTAAACATCTGAGAAACACACAAACACCACGTGAGTCTAAACATCTGAGAAACACACAAACACCACATGACTAAACATCTGAGAAACACAAACACCACGTAAGTCTAAACATTTGAGAAACACACAAACACCACCTAAGTCTAAACATCTGAGAACACACAAACACCACATGACTAAACACCTGAGAACACACAAACACCACGTGAGTCTAAACATCTGAGAACACACAAACACCACATGACTAAACATCTGAGAAACACACAAACACCACGTGAGGTCTAAACATCTGAGAAACACACAAACACCACCTAAGGTCTAAACATCTGAGAATCACACAAACACCACATGTCTAAACATCTGAGAAACACACAAACACCACATAGGTCTAAACATCTGAGGATCACACAAACACCACATAAGATCTAAACATCTGAGAATCACACAAACACCACATAAGTCTAAACATCTGAGAAACACACAAACACCACATGACTAAACATCTGAGAACACACAAACACCACGTGGGTCTAAACATTTGAGAAACACACAAACACCACCTAAGGATCTAAACATCTGAGAATCACACAAACACCACATGTCTAAACATCTGAGAAACACACAAACACCACATGACTAAACACCTGAGAAACACACAAGACTCCGTGTGAGTCTTAACATCTGAGAATCACACAAACACCACATGGGTCTAAACATCTGAGAAACACACAAACACCACGTAAGTCTAAACATCTGAGAAACACACAAACACCACATGACTGGACATCTGAGAAACACACAAACACCACATGGAGTCTAGGCATCTGAGAAACACACAACACCACATGACTAAACATCTGAGAAACACACAAACACCACATGACTAAACATCTGAGAACACACAAACACCACATAAGTCTAAACATCTGAGAACACACAAACACCACATAAGTCTAAACATCTGAGAAACACACAAACACCACCTAAGTCTAAAAATCTGAGGAATCACACAAACACCACATGTCTAAACATCTGAGAGCACAGAAACACCACCTGGGGATCTAAACATCTGAGATCACACAAACACCACATGTCTAAACATCTGAGAAACACACAAACACCACGTAAATCTAAACATCTGAGAATCACACAAACACCACATAAGTCTAAACATCTGAGAACACACAAACACCACATAAGTCTAAACATCTGAGAAACACACAAACACCACATAAGTCTAAACATCTGAGAATCACACAAACACCACATAAGTCTAAACATCTGAGAAACACACAAACTTCACGTAAGTCTTAACATCTGAGAATCACACAAACACCACATAAGTCTAAACATCTGAGAATCACACAAACACCACATAAGTCTAAACATCTGAGAATCACACAAACACCACATAAGTCTAAACATCTGAGAAACACACAAACACCACATAAGTCTAAACATCTGAGAAACACACAAACACCACATAAGTCTAAACATCTGAGAAACACACAAACACCACATAAGTCTAAACATCTGAGAAACACACAAACACCACATAAGTCTAAACATCTGTTTAAAAAAGTGTTTACAAATAATTGAGATTCAAATTAACAGAGGAAATCTACATACAATTAATTAAACAAAATTTAAATAACAAAAAACATTTTATTAAAAACGAACCGACTGTCAACTACTTTCATTTGTAAATCTTCCAAATATAGCAGATTGTAGACACAGTTGTTTAAACATTACAAAAGGTCATGTGAAAATATAGCGATTTCTGAAAAATTTTGTTCAAACTGTGACGGAAATAATAACGTAATTACTTCTTAGTAATTATATTAATGCGTGTTACTTACTTGTTAGTAAGTATATTAATGTGCGTTAATTACTTGTTAGTAATTATATTAAGGTGTGTTAATTACTTTTAGTAATTATATTAATGTGTGTTAATTACTTGTTAGTAATTATATTAATGTGTGTTAATTAATTTTTAGTAATTATATTAATGTGTGTTAATTACTTGTTAGTAATTATATTAATGTGTGTTAATTACTTGTTAGTAATTATATTAATGTGTGTTAATTACTTTTAGTAATTATATTAAGGTGTGTTAATTACTTTTTAGTAATTATATTAATGTGTGTTAATTACTTGTTAGTAATTATATTAAGGAGTGTTAATTACTTTTTTAGTAATTATATTAATGTGTGTTAATTACTTGTTAGTAATTATATTAAGGGTGTTAATTACTTTTTTAGTAATTATATTAATGTGTGTTAATTACTTGTTAGTAATTATATTAAGGATTGTGTTAATTACTTTTAGTAATTATATTAATGTGTGTTAATTACTTGTTAGTAATTATATTAATGTGTGTTAATTACTTGTTAGTAATTATATTAAGGTGTGTTAATTACTTTTTAGTAATTATATTAATGTGTGTTAATTACTTGTTAGTAATTATATTAATGTGTGTTAATTACTTCTTAGTAATTATATTAATGCGTGTTAATTACTTGTTAGTAAGTATATTAATGTGTGTTAATTACTTGTTAGTAATTATATTAATGTGTGTTAATTACTTTTAGTAATTATATTAATGTGTGTCAATTACTTTTAGTAATTATATTAAAGGTGTGTTAATTACTTGTTAGTAATTATATTAAGGTGTGTTAATTACTTTTAGTAATTATATTAATGTGTGTTAATTACTTGTTAGTAATTATATTAAGGTGTGTTAATTACTTTTAGTAATTATATTAATGTGTGTTAATTACTTTTAGTAATTATATTAATGCGTGTTAATTACTTTTTTAAGTAATTATATTAATGTGCGTTAATTACTTGTTAGTAATTATATTAAGGTGTGTTAATTACTTTTTTAGTAATTATATTAATGTGTGTTAATTACTTGATAAATAATTATATTAAGGTGTGTTAATTACTTGTTAGTAATTATATTAAGGTGTGTTAATTACTTTTAGTAATTATATTAAGGTGTGTTAATTACTTGTTAGTAATTATATTAATGTGTGTTAATTACTTGTTAGTAATTATATTAAGGTGTGTTAATTACTTTTTTACAAGTAATTATATTAATGTGTGTTAATTACTTGTTAGTAATTATATTAATGTGTGTTAATTACTTTATAGTAATTATATTAAAGTGTGTTGAGGAGATACAAGCGTGTGTGTGTGTGTGTGTGTGTGTATTTTCTTATGGAAAAGTTACATCAGGCTATCTGTTTAGTCCACCGAGAGGAATCGAACCACTCATTTTAGCGTTATAAATCCGTAAACTTAATACAAGCAGAAACTGAAATATTACAAGACAGTTTATATGCAAAACGGCTCGTTTGGGTTGAGAAAATATTTTACATAGAAGAGCGAACAACGTTTCGACCTTCTCGGTCATCGTCAGGTTCACAAAGAAAGAGGTAACTGACCGGAAGCTGACCACATGTTTGAAAGGGGTTGTGTAACTGTGTGTCGAAATGTAGAGGGTGGTATTAGATGTTTGAATATATAATTTTATTTATTTTATATTAATATAGGTATAAAGGCGTTCCTTTATATTGGTTTATTTTGGGTTTAAGTTGTTGTATAAGTAAGGCTTCTTTAATTTTGCGTTTGTTTATGTTTGTTTCCTTATTTAGTATTTGAGTGTTTTCTATAGTTATGTTGTGTTTATTTGACTTGCAGTGTTCGTAAACGTGTGAAGGTGACTTTTATGTTCTTTGAATCTGGTTTCCATTTTTCTACTTGTTTCTCAATATAGAAGTCGTGGCAGTTATCACATTGTATTTTGTAACTAATGTTGGTGTGGTGTTTGTCATGACCCCGCTAGTACAGCGGTATGTCTCCGGATTTACAACCCTAAAATCAGGGGTTCGATTCCCCTCGGTGTGCTGAGCAGATAGCCCGATGTGGCTTTGCTATAAGAAAAACACACAAACACACACACGTTTGTCAGTGTAGTTTTTACATAGTATAGACCTCAGTTTTGTGCCTGGTTTTTGAATAAATTTGGTATTAACTGGAATGTCATATTTTGTTACTAGTTTTTTTGCCAAATGTTGGTTATTTGTCTGCTGATGTCAGGAATATATGGTATACAGCAGTATATGGTTTCGTGGTTTTTTTTTTCGTGAGCTGTATTTACTTTAGTTGGTTGATTTTGCTTTTTGTCTAGGTGTGTGCGTATAATGTTTTCTACGGTTTGTGGAGGAAACTTATTGATGTTGATGAAGTATTGTTTTATTTTGTCTAATTCATCGTTAATTTTATCTGGTGAGCATAGTTTTATGGCTGTGTTTATTTGGTTCCTTAGTATGTTGAGTTTTTGTTTTTTGTTTCATGTGCTGAGTCCCAAGGAATGTATAGTCCAGTATGGGTGATATTTCGGTGGATTTCTGTTTTGAATTGTGTGTCGGTTCTTGTAATTTTGAGGTTAAGAAATGATATTTGATTGCTTTCTTCCTGTTCACATGTGAAGTTAATGTTGGGATGTATTGAGTTAATGTGATTGAAAAAATTAAGTATGTGTTCTGTAGATTTGAATCCCGCAACCGTGTCATCTACATATCTGTATCAGTATAGTGGTGGATGTAATGCTGTGTTAATTGCTTGTGTTTCAACTTGTGTCATAAAATATTGGCTAGGACTGGTGATACTGGGTTGCCATGCTTATGCCATTTGTTTGTATATAGTTTTGATTGTTGAACGTGAAGTTTGTCTTTATCGTGGTGAATTCTATGAAGGTTGCTAACTGGTTACTGGGAATTTCTATAGTTGGGTTAGTGTCTCGGATATAGAGTTCTAAGGCTATCTTGCAGGCTTCAGTGGTTGGAACTTCTGTGAAGAGGGATATAACATCGAAACTGGCCATTGAGGCTTTATGATTAAGTTGATTTAGATTAGACTTGAAATTAAAAGAGTCTTTGATGAATGAGCTGGCTGATGTTACATATTTGGAGAATGCCCATGCTATGTATTTACCAAGATTGTAATTAAACGATTCATATGTGGACATTATTGGTCGTAATGGACAATCTGGTTTATGGGGTTTGGGGATGCCGTATATTTGCGGTGTGCGTGAGTCGGTTTTACGTAGGTAGGAATAAAGTGTGTGTGAAATTGTGTTGGCTTTTTTCATTTGTAGTAGTAATTTGTTCAGTTGCGTCTCGTGTGTCTTTGTTGGATTTGTGTTTATTTGTTTAAATTTGTTTGTGTCTGATAGGATGTTCTTCATTTTTTGGATGTATTCATTCGTGTTCATTATGACTATAGCGTTACCTTTATCTGCTTTTAGAATTTTTATGTTTTTTGTCTTGTTTTAGGTTTTTAATAGAATTAATGTCTCTTTTTGTAAGATTTTTTAGTTTTCTGTTTTGTGAAATTATGTTGATGGTTTTGTGAGAAAATTCTTTGAAAAAATTGTTTAAGATGTTGTTTTTAGGTGTTTCTGGAAAATATAAATTTGTAATTTTACCTGGGAAGTTTGGCTGTTGGATGTCAATAAAATTATCTAAGTTGTCTTCTTTCTGTTGGTTGTGTTTGGTTGTTTCCTTGTTTTTCTTCTCTGTAGAAAGTATCACAAGTCTCTGGCTAGGTCTTCTAAACACGTTTTGATTTCTATGGTTTGGAATGTACCTAGGTGCTATTGCGAAGTTGAGTCCTTTGTTAAGTAGATGTTTCTCTGGAAAATGAGTTAACTTTTGTTTCACAATAGAGGCTTAATAAATTGATAAATTTTGGTAAAATATTTTATATCGTGCTCATTCAAATATTTTGTAGAAGATTATTTTACGTTAATTCTAGTGTTGTTTATAACGTAGGCCTACAACAATGCATGCCAGTGTACAGATGTTCATAATCGTAGAAACGTTAAAAGTAAATAAGTCAATTTATTGTTGTCAGATAGAATGGAAAATTAACTGTTTTTCCGGATAATTTAAAGAATCCGTTAACAAACAGCAGAGTTATAAAAAATATTATCATTTTCCCGACTTACAATATTTTGTTTATTTGAAAGTGAGCACAAAGTTATCTGTGCTCTGTTAACCACGAGTATCGAAACACAGTTTATAGTGTTGTGAGGCCGCAGACATACCACTGTGCTACTTGGGTACACAGATCAAAAGGTGCATGAGAACAGAAAAAAATGTACAAGAAAGTATAACAGCACGAATTTCCTTGAAATAAACTAAATAACAGAAGATATTGGACTGAATAACTCTGGAATTCGAGTCCAAATATGAGTCATATTATTGTACTCATTATACGAGTGTTGGTCTGTTGATTAAATAGTTTTGGTCTGTTTGTTGTTAAACATAAAACTACACCATAGGTTATCCGTTTTTGATTCATAGTGGGTATCGAAGCCTGACTTTTACCGTTATAAGTCCGCAGGCTTATCGATGTACCGTGGGGGCGGGGAGGGCTTAATTAAACTCAATGAGAGATTTCTCTCTCGTCCTTTAACTTTTGGATCGTCCTTGTATTTCTCCAAGCGTGGCGACGTTAGACACGACTTTAGTTTCGTCTTCGTTAACGAAGATGGATAATACCTTTGACTTTGGCTCACTATTGGTGTGTAGATTGATGATGGTGGATTACTGTGGCTTCGAATCGGTTTCTCCATGATCAAACTAGCACGACGAATGTTATTGGCTGAAGCAAATTAAATGAGCTTTGACTTGTGTTTTCCACAAAAATAATCAAACAAAAAAATCCCTCAAGACTTCAGCTGATGGAAGCCTTTCACATTCTTCTCGGAACTTCGACTCTACTCTCTAAACAGCACAAAGATAACATGTACAGATATGACTTTCACATTCTTCTTGGAACTTCGACTCTACTCTCTAAACAGCACAAAAGATAACATGTACAGATATGACATCATTAAACCTTTCGGTTTATTCTGTTATAAGATTTCGTCTCTACTCTCTTTAACAGCACAAAGATAACATGTACAGATATGACATCATTAAATCTTTCGGTTTATTCTGTTATAAGATTCGTCTCTACTCTCTTTAACAGCACAAAGATAACATGTACAGATATGACATCATTAAATCTTTCGGTTTATTCTGTTATAAGATTCGTCTCTACTCTCCTAAACAGCACAAAGATAACATGTACAGATATGACATCATTAAATCTTTCGGTTTATTCTGTTATAAGATTCGTCTCTACTCTCCTAAACAGCACAAAGATAACATGTACAGATATGACATCATTAAACCTTTTGGTTTATTCTGTTATAAGATTCGTCTCTACTCTCTAAACAGCACAAAGATAACATGTACAGATATGACATCATTAAATATTTCGGTTTATTCTGTTATAAGATTCGTCTCTACTCTCTAAACAGCACAAAGATAACTTACTGTACAGATATGACATCATTAAACCTTTTGGTTTATTCTGTTATAAGATTCGTCTCTACTCTCTTTAACAGCACAAAGATAACTTGTACAATATGACATATGACATCATTAAACCTTTCCCGGTTTATTCTGTTATGAGATTCGTCTCTACTCTCTTTAACAGCACAAAGATAACTTGTACATATATGACATCATTAAACCTTTTGGTTTATTCTGTTATAAGATTCGTCTCTACTCTCTTTAACAGCACAAAGATAACATGTACAGATATGACATCATTAAATCTTTCGGTTTATTCTGTTATAAGATTCGTCTCTACTCTCCTTAACAGCACAAAGATAACTTGTACAGTTGTATGTACATCATTAAACCTTTTGGTTTATTCTGTTATAAGATTCGTCTCTACTCTCTTTAACAGCACAAAGATAACTTGTACATATATGACATCATTAAACCTTTTGGTTTATTCTGTTATAAGATTCGTCTCTACTCTCTTTAACAGCACAAAGATAACATGTACAGATATGACATCATTAAATCTTTCGGTTTATTCTGTTATAAGATTCGTCTCTACTCTCCTTAACAGCACAAAGATAACTTGTACAGATATGACATCATTAAACCTTTTGGTTTATTCTGTTATAAGATTCGTCTCTACTCTCTTTAACAGCACAAAGATAACTTGTACAGATATAACATCACTAACCTTTCGGTTTATTCTGTTATAAGATTTTGTCTCTACTCTCTTTAACAGCACAAAGATAACTTGTACATATATGACATCATTAAACCTTTTGGTTTATTCTGTTATAAGATTTGTCTCTACTCTCTTTAACAGCACAAAGATAACATGTACAGATATGACATCATTAAACCTTTCGGTTTATTCTGTTATAGGATTCGTCTCTACTCTCCTAAACTGCACAAAGATAACATGTACAGATATGACATCACTAAACCTTTCGGTTTATTCTGTTATAAGATTTGTCTCTACTCTCTTTAACAGCACAAATGTAACTTGTACAGATATGACATCATTAAATCTTTCGGTTTATTCTGTTATAAGATTCGTCTCTATTTTCCTTAACAGCAACAATGTTACATCATTAAACATTTCTGTTCACCCTAATGTAAGCTTTATTTATCCATGTATGGAAATGTACAACAAATGAGGACACGAAGAAGTTGAACTATTATCAAAGTAATTCTTTTTATCTTCAAGTTGGTTTACATTTGACATTTGAAGTGTCAGTAATGGCCACCAGGGGAAAAAGGGTAATTTTCATTGCAAGAGCTCCATTATTTCCGCCAACGTAACGTTTCAGGTCTTCCCTATGGACACATTAATTTTTCTAGCGGTGTTACGCGGTTCTGGGGAGCGGGCATCTCTGATCTTGTGTACCCTCTCAGGGGTGCTTCATAAAATAGAGCAATAAGAAGATATAAAGAAACAGAACTACACAGGTACAGTTAGAAATGAATAGTTCAGATGAACGTAGCAGAGTCTGATGGTAAACAAATAATGAAAAAACTGCAGCTGATAGATGGATGCAGGACAGATATCTTTGTGAAGTTCACCTTGTACTGGTTCCTGGAATTCTTAATTATGAGTACGACCAGGCAGTTTTATGACAGTAAATCACACAACACAAAACGTCCAGGTTTAATAAGTACCGAACTATTAAAATGTGTAATGCACGTCTCAGAACGAAATTGGCTGAATAAATTATTCCTAACGACCTAATACTTTAATAAGCTGTTACCTATAACAATAGTGTAAAATCTGAAACGTTAAATCTAACGTTGAATCTGACCGACTACATCTGACGGTATGTGGAAAATCTGAGACGTTACATATAATAATAGGTGGTAAATTTGAGATGTTACATCTAATGATGTATTGGAAACCTAAGCTGCTCTGTTTAATTACACATAGAATGTGTGAGCTGTTTCAATGTATACTGTATGGGAGAATTAAAGTGTTACATCTAATGACGTACAGATAACCTGGAGAAGCATAAGTGACAACATAAGTTATTATTGAGATAAATACGTTGAAACACGTACCGTTTGTCAGATCAAAACCTTAATATAACGATTACTTACATATAGATGTCAGACTGAAGAGATTCATTAAGAGACAAGCAGCTTCAGTGAAATAATATAACTATTACTGAAGTGAATATTTTCTGTTGAAGACAGTGAGATCGTGGACTGAACTGAAACGTGATGCTACATACATAAACTAAGAGCTTAAGAGCAGAGCTCGTGTTCGACACCACAAAGAAAGTATGTTTGGAATTAAGTGCAAAATTACACAATGGGCTTTCTGTGGTCTGCCCCCCGTCAGGTATCGAAATCAGGTTTTTAGCGGTGGGAGTCAGCAGGAATTCCGTTGTGCTACAAGGGGAAGGCACCATAAAGAAAAAAAAATATCTCAAGTGGAGAAACACGCTGAAGGAAAATCACATCAAAGGAAAAAACACCCCAGAGGAAATTAATTCGTGAAGACGAGAAACCGATTTGAAGTAAAAAAAAATGTATTTTCTTGAGAATACGAAGAAAATTAAGTTTAATGGAGAAAATAAAAAAGTTTTATCCCTTTAAATGTGTTGGTAAAAAGTTTCATTCGAAAATAAATTAAGAATAACGTTTTTGATAAAATACAACAACATTTAAAGTGAGATTAGCGAACCTAAACAGAACGTTCTACCTTTGGTTGTGAGTATATTTGTAGAACTATACGTATTAATATTTCATATCTCAATACACAGTTAAAACAAATAGTAAATAACAAACTAAAAGATGAATTTACAGGTAACAAAAATTTTATAAGGAAACATTTGTGTAGATTATTAAATAAATCTATCACCACTGAAGATACCTTTTCAGAAAAATCTCTTCGGTAGTAACAGAAATACGTGTGATTCGTGTTGTATTAAAACATTCAAACCAATAAAGAACAAATTTCGTTATCCAATAATAAATTGTTTAACTGCAAATCTAAGAACATAATATATCATCAAACAATGTGTACATACAGTACAATTTTATATTAACGATTCTAATAACATACTATATCATCAAACAATGTGTACATCGTGGAGAATTTTTTATTAACGATTCTAAGAACATAATATATCATCAAAGAATGTGTACATCCTGGACAATTTTATCTTAACGATTCTAAGAAAATAATATATCATCAAACAATGCGTAGGTCCTGGAGAATTTTATATTAACGATTCTAAGAACATAATATATCATCAAAGAATGTGTACATCCTGGACAATTTTATCTTAACGATTCTAAGAACATAATATATCATCAAACAATGCGTACGTCCTGGAGAATTTTATATATTAACGATTCTAAGAACATAATATATCATCAAAGAATGTATATTATCCTGGAGAGAATTTTATATTAACGATTCTAACAATATAATATATCATCAAACAATGTGTACATCCTGGAGAATTTTATATTAACGATTCTAAGAACATAATATATCATCAAGGAAATGTATACATCCTGGAGAATTTTTTATTAACGATTCTAAAAACATAATATATCATCAAACAATGTGCACATCCTGGAGAATTTTATATTAACGATTCTAAGAACATAATATATCATCAAAGAATGTGGTTATTCCTGGAGAATCTTATATTAACGATTCTAAGAATATAATATATCATCAAACAATGTGTTCATCCTGGAGAATTTTATATTAACGATTCTAAGAACATAATATATCATCAAAGAATGTATACATCCTGGAGAATTTTATATTAACGATTCTAAGAATATAATATATCATCAAATAATGTGTATTAGTTCATGGAGAATTTTATATTAACGATTCTTAGAACATAATATATACCATCAAACAATGCGTACATCCTGAAGAATTTTATTTTAACGATTCTAAGTACATATAATATATCATCAAGGAATGTATTTATCCTGGAGAATTTTATATTAACGATTCTAAGAACACAATATATCATCATTAACAATGTATACATCCTAGAGAGTTTTATATTAACGATTCTAAGAACATAATATATCATCAAGGAATGTAGACATCCTGGAGAATTTTATATTAACGATTCTAAGAACACAATATATCATCAAACAATGTATACATAATGGAGAATTTTATATTAACCATTCTAAGAACATAATATATCATCAAACAATGCGTACATCCTGGAGAATTTTATATTAACGATTCTAAGAACATAATATATCGTCATCAAACAATGTATACATCGTGGAGAATTTTTTATTAATGATTCTATAAAAAACACAATATATCATCAAACAATGTATACATCCTGAAGAATTTTATATTAACGATTCTAAGAACATAATATATCATCAATAGGAATGTATACATCCTGGAGAATTTTATATTAACGATTCTAAGAACATAATATATCATCAAGAAGAATTTATATCTCAACGAGAATCTTAAATTAACGATAATATATAATCATAACAAAAAATCAAGCAAAAGTTGTACATCCTGGAGATATTTATATTAACGATTCTAAGAACAGAATATATCATCAAACAATGCGTACATCCTAGATAATTTTATATTACGATTCTAAGAACATAATATACCATCAAACAATGTATACATCCTGGAGAATTTTATATCAACTATTCTTAAAACACAATATATCATCAAACAACGTATACATACTGGAGAATTTTATATTAACGGATTCCAAGAACATAATATAAAACATCAAACAATGTGTACATCCTGGAGAATTTTATATTAACGATTCTAAGAACATAATATATCATCAAAAAGAATATATATACAGGAGATTTTTATATTAACGATTCTAAGAACATAATATATCATCAAGGAATGAATACATCCTGGAGAATTTTATATTAACGATTCTAAGAGGATAATATATCATCAAACAATGCTGTAGATCCTGGAGAATTTTATATTAACGATTCTAAGAAATATAACATATATATCAAAGAATGT
The DNA here is from genome assembly GCF_004210375.1 of Tachypleus tridentatus. NCBI lineage: Eukaryota > Metazoa > Arthropoda > Merostomata > Xiphosura > Limulidae > Tachypleus > Tachypleus tridentatus. The sequence goes on along the minus strand of NC_134834.1, from coordinate 126,026,593 downwards.
ATTATTCCTGGAGAATCTTATATTAACGATTCTAAGAACATAATATATCATCAAACAATGTGTTCATCCTGGAGAATTTTATATTAACGATTCTAAGAACATAATATATCATCAAACAATGTATACATCCTAGAGAATTTTATATTAACGATTCTAAGAACATAATATATCATCAAAGAATGTATATATACTGGAGAATATTATATTAACGATTCTTAGAACATAATATATCATTAACCAATGCGTACATTCTTGAGAATTTTATATTAACGATTCTAAGAATATAATATATCATCAAACAATGTGTGTACATCCTGGAGAATTTTATATTAACGATTCTAAAGAACATAATATATCATCAAACAATGTATACATCCTGGAGAATTTTATATTAACGATTCTAAAAATATAATATATCATCAAACAATGTGTACATCCTGGAGAATTTTATATTAACGATTCTAAGAACATAATATATCATCAAAGAATGTATATATCCTGGAGTATCTTAAATTAACGATTCTAAGAACATAATATATCATTAAAGAATGTGTACATCCTGGAAAATTTTATCTTAACGATTCTCTAAACAGCAATATATCATCAAAGAATGTATTATTCTGAAGAATCTTATATTAACGATTCTAAGAACATAATATATCATCAAACAATGTGTTCATCCTGGAGAATTTTATATTAACGATTCTAAGAACATAATATATCATCATAGGAATGTATACATCCTGGAGAATTTTATATTAACGATTCTAAGAACATAATATATCATCTAAGAATGTATAGTTATCTCCTGGAGAATCTTATATTAACGATCTCTAAGAACATAATATATCATCAAACAATGTGTTCATCCTGGAGAATTTTATATTAACGATTCTAAGAACATAATATATCATCAAAGAATGTATATATCTTGGAGAATCTTATATTAACGATTCTAAGAACATAATATATCATTAACCAATGCGTACATCCTGGAGAATTTTATATTATCGATTCTAAGAATATAATATATCATCAAACAATGTGTACATCCCGGAGAATTTTATATTAACGATTCTAAGAACATAATATATCATCAAACAATGTGTACGTCTTGGAGAATTTTATATTAACGATTCCAAAAAATATAATATATCAATCAAACAATGTGTACATCCTGGAGAATTTTATATTAACGATTCTAAGAACATAATATATCATCAAAGAATTTATATATCGTGGAGAATCTTAAATTAACGATTCTAAGAACATAATAATATATAATCAAACAAAGTGTACATCCTGGAGATATTTATATTAACGATTCTAAGAACAGAATATATCATCAAACAATGCGTACATCCTAGATAATTTTATATTACGATTCTAAGAACATAATATACCATCAAACAATGTATACATCCTGGAGAATTTTATATTAACTATTCTAAAAAACACAATATATCATCAAACAACGTATACATACTGGAGAATTTTATATTAACGATTCTAAGAACATAATATATCATCAAACAATGTGTACATCCTGGAGAATTTTATATTAACGATTCTAAGAACATAATACATCAAAAAAGAATATATACATGCTGGAGAATTTTATATTAACGATTCTAAGAACATAATATATCATCAAACACTGCACAACATCCTGGAGAATTTTATATTAACGATTCTAAGAACATAATATATCATCAAACAATGTAAAATATCGTGGAGAATTTTTTATTAACGATTCTAAGAACATAATATATCATCAAAGAATGTAGATGTCCTGGAGAATTTTATATTAACGATTCTAAGAACATAATATATCATCAAAGAATGTATTATTCCCGGAGAATCTTATATTAACGATTCTAAGAACATAATATATCATCAAACAATGTGTACATCCTGGAGAATTTTATATTAACGATTCTAAGAACACAATATATCATCAAACAACAATGTATACATCCTAGAGAATTTTATATTAACGATTCTAAGAACATAATATATCATCAAAGAATGTATATATACTGGAGAAATATTATATTAACGATTCTAAGAACATAATATAATATTAATCAATGCGTATATTCTGGAGTATATTTTATATTTACGATTCTAAGAACATAATATATCATCAAACAATGTGTACATCCTGGAGAATTTTATATTAACGATTCTTCTAAGAACATAAATATATAACGATCAAACAAATATGTACGTCTTGGAGAATTTTATATTAACGATTCTAAGAACACAATATAATATCAAACGATGTATACATCCTGGAGTAATTTTATATTAACGAATCTAAAAACATAATAGTATTATCAAACAATGTATATACATCATGGAGAATTTTATATTATCAACCCTAAAAAATATAATATAACAACAAACAATATGTCTGTACATCCTGGAGAATTTTATATTAACGATTCTAAGAACATAATATATCATCAAAGAATGTATATATCCTGGAGTATCTTTTATATTAACGATTCTAAGAACATAATATGCCAATCAAAACAATGTGTACATCCTGGAGATATTTATATTAACGATTCTGAGAAGAGATAATAATATCAGGAAAACAATGTGTACATCCTGGAATTTTTTATTTTAACGATTCTAAGCAAATATATACAATACCATCAAAGAATATATATACATGCTGGAGAATTTTATATTAACGATTCTAAGAACATAATATATCATCAAACAATGTGTACATCCGGTAATTTTATATGCCGATATTAACGATTCTAAGAACATAATATATCATCAAAGAATATATACATGTCTGAGAATTTTATATTAAATTACCTACATCCATAGAACGATTCTAAGAACATAATATATCATCAAACAATGTATACATCCTTGAGAATTTTATATTAACGATTCTAAGAACATAATATACCATGAAACAATGTATACATCATGGAGAATTTTATATTAACGATTCTAAGAACATAATATATCATTAAAGAATGTGTACATACTGGAAAATTTTATCTTAACGATTCTAAGAACATAATATATCATCAAAGAATGTATTATTCCTGAAGAATCTTATATTAACGATTCTAAGAATATAATATATCATCAAACAATGTGTTCATCCTGGAGAATTTTATATTAACGATTCTAAGAACATAATATATCATCAAGGAATGTATACATCCTGGAGAATTTTATATTAACGATTTTAAGAACATAATATATCGTCTAAGAATGTATTATTCCTGCAGAATCTTATATTAACGATTCTAAGAACATAATATATCATCACACAACGTGTTCATCCTGGAGAATTTTATATTAACGATTCTAAGAACATAATATATCATCAAAGAATGTATATATCTTGGAGAATCTTATATTAACGATTCTAAGAACATAATATATCATTAAACAATGCGTACATCCTGGAGAATTTTATATTAACGATTCTAAGAATATAATATATCATCAAACAATGTGTACATCCTGGAGAATTTTATATTAACGATTCTAAGAACATAATATATCATCAAACAATGTGTACGTCTTGGAGAATTTTATATTAACGATTCTAAAACAGAATATATCATCAAGCGATGTATACATGCTGGAGAATTTTATATTAACGATTCTAAAAACATAATATATCATCAAACAATGTGTACATCCTGGAGAATTTTATATTAACGATTCTAAGAACATAATATATCATCAAAGAATTTATATATCGTGGAGAATCTTAAATTAACGATTCTAAGAACATAATATATAATCAAACAATGTGTACATCCTGGAGATATTTATATTAACGATTCTAAGAACAGAATATATCATCAAACAATGCGTACATCCTAGAGAATTTTATATTAACGATTCTAAGAACATAATATATCATCAAACAATGTATACATCCTGGAGAATTTTATATTAACGATTCTAAAAACACAATATATCATCAAACAACGTATACATACTGGAGAATTTTATATTAACGATTCTAAGAACATAATATATCATCAAACAATGTGTACATCCTAAAGAATTTTATATTAACGATTCTAAGAACATAATATATCATCAAAGAATGTATACATCCTGGAGAATTTTATATTAACGATTCTAAGAACATAATATACCATCAAACAATGTATACATCCTGGAGAATTTTATATTAACGATTCTAAGAACATAATATATCATCAAAGAATGTGTACATACTGGAAAATTTTATATTAACGATTCTAAGAACATAATATATCATCAAAGAATGTATTATTCTAAAGAATTTTATATTAACGATTCTAAGAATATAATATATCATCAAACAATGTGTGCATCCTGGAGAATTTTATATTAACGATTCTAAGAACATAATATATCATCAAAGAATGTATACATACTGGAGAATTTTATATTAACGATTCTAAGAACATAATATATCATCAAACAATGTGTACATCCTAAAGAATTTTATATTAACGATTCTAAGAACATAATATATCATCAAAAGAATGTATTATTCCTGGAGAATCTTATATTAACGATTCTAAGAACATAATATATCATCAAACAATGTGTACATCCTGGAAAATTTTTTATTAACGATTCTAAGAACATAATATATCATCAAGGAATGTATACATCCTGCAGAATTTTATATTAAAGATTCTAAGAACATAATATATCATCAAAGAAAGTATATCCAGGAGAATTTTATATTAACGATTCTAAGAACATATATATCATCAAATAATGTGTACATCCTTGAGAATTTTATATTAATATTTAACGATTCTAAGAACATAATATATCATCAAACAATGTATACATCCTGGAGAATTTTATATTAACGATTCTAAGAACATAATATACCATCAAACATTGTATACATTCTGGAGAATTTTATATTAACGATTCTAAGAACATAATATATCATCAAAGAATGTATATATCCTGGAGAATTTTATATTAACGATTCTAAGAACATAATATATCATCAAGTAATGTATACATCCTGGAGAATTTTATATTAACGATTCTAAGAACACAATATATCATCAAAGAATGTATATATCCTGGAGAATTTTATATTAACGATTCTAAGAACATAATATATCATCAAACAATGCGTACATCCTGGAGAATTTTATATTAACGATTCTAAGAACATAATATATAATCAAACAATGTATAACATCCTGGAGAATTTTATATTAACGATTCTAAAACACAATATATCATCAAACAATGTATACATCCCGGAGAATTTTATATTAACGATTCTAAGAACATAATATATCATTAAAGAATGTGTACATACTGGAAAATTTTATATTAACGATTCTAAGAACATAATATATCTTCAAAGAATGTATATATTCTGGAGAATCTTATATTAACGATTCTAAGAACATAATATATCATCAAACAATGTGTACATCCTGGAGAATTTTATATTAACGATTCTAAGAACATAATATATCATCAAGGAATGTATACATCCTGAAGAATTTTATAGTAACGATTCTAAGAACATAATATATCATCAAACAATGTGTAGATCCTGGAGAATTTTATATTAACGATTCTAAGAACATAATATATCATCAAAAAATGTATTATTCCTGGAGAATTTTATATTAACGATTCTAAGAACACAATATATCATCAAACAATGTGTACATCCTGGAGAATTTTATATTATCTATTCTAAGAATACAATATACCACCAAGGAATGTATACATCCTGGAGAATTTTATATTAACGATTCTAAGAACATAATATATCATCAAACAATGTATACATCCAGGAGAATTTTATATTAACGATTCTAAGAATATAATATCATCAAACAATGTGTACATCCTTGAGAATTTTATATTAACGATTTAACGATTCTTAGAACATAATATATCATCAAACAATGCGTACATCCTGAAGAATTTTATATTAACGATTCTAAGAACATAATATATATCATCAAACAATGTATACATCCTGGAGAATTTTAGATTAACGATTCTAAAAACATAATATATCATAAAAGAATGTATATATTCTGGAGAATCTTATATTAACGATTCTAAGAACATAATATATCATCAACCAATGCGTACATTTTGAAGAATATTATATAAACAATTCTAAGAATATAATATATCATCAAACAATGTGTACATTTTGGAGAATTTTATATTAACGATTCTAAGAACATAATATATCATCAAACAATGCGTACATCCTAGAGAATTTTAAATTAACGATTCTAAGAACATAATATATCATCAAACAATGTGTACATACTGGAGAATTTTATATTAACGATTCTAAGAACATAGTATATCATCAAACAATGCGTACATCCTAGAGAATTTTATATTTACGATTCTCAGAACATAATATACCATCAAACAATGTATACATCCTGAAGAATTTTATATTAACGATTCTAAAAACACAATATATCATCAAACAATGTATACATACTGAGAGGTTTATATTAACGATTCTAAGAACATAATATATCATCAAACAATGTGTACATCCTGGAGAATTTTATATTAACGATTCTAAGAACATAATAATATATCATCAAAAGAATATATACACATCTGGAGAATTTTATATTAACGATTCTAAGAACATAGTATATCATAAACAAACCGTACATCCTGGAGAATTTTATATTAACCATTTTAAAAAACATAATATATCATCAAACAATGCGTACATCCTGGAAATTTTTATATTAACGATTCTAAGAACATAATATACCATCAAACAATGTATACATCCTGGAGAATTTTATATTAACGATTCTAAAAACACAATATATCATCAAACAATGTATACATCCTGGAGAATTTTATATTAACGATTCTAAGAACATAATATATCATCAAACAATGTGTACATCCTGGAGAATTTTATATTAACGATTCTAAGAACATAATATATCATCAAACAATGTGTACATCCTGGAGAATTTTATATTAACGATTCTAAGAACATAATATATCATCAAACAATGTATACATCCTGGAGAATTTTATATTAACGATTCTAAAAACACAATATATCATCAAACAATGTATACATCCTGGAGTATCTGATATTAACGATTCTAAGAACATAATATACCATCAAACAATGTATACATCCTGGAGAATTTTATATTAACGATTCTAAGAACTAAATATATCATCAAAAAATGTGTACATCCTGGAAAATTTTATATTAACGATTCTAAAAACACAATATATCATCAAACAATGTAATACATCCTGGAGAAATTTTATATTAACGATTCTAAGAACATAATATTTCATCAAGGAATGTATACATCCTGCAGAATTTTATATTAAAGATTCTAAGAACATAATATATCATCAAAGAAAGTATACATCCTGTAGAATTTTATATTAACGATTCTAAAAACACAATATATCATCAAACTGTTTATACATCCTGGAGGTATTTGATATTAACGATTCTAAGAACATAATATATCATCAAACAATGTGTACATCCTGAAGAATTTTATATTAACGATTCTAAGAACATAATATATCATCAAAGAATGTATACATCCTGGAGAATTTTATATTAACGATTCTAAGAACAAAATATATCATTAAAAAATGTATACATCCTGGAGAATTTTATATTAACGTTTCTAAGAACATAATATATCTTCAAAGAATGTATATATTCTGGAGAATCTTATATTAACGATTCTAAGAACATAATATATCATCAAACAATGTGTACATCTGGAAATTTTTATATTAACGATTCTAAGAACATAATATACCATCAAACAATGTATACATCCTGGAGAATTTTTATATTAACGATTCTAAGAACATAATATACATCAAACAATGTATACATCCTGGAGAATTTTATATTAACGATTCTAAGAATAATATATCATCAAACAATGTATATCCTGGAAATTTTATATTAACGATTCTAAGAACATAATATATCATCAAACAATGTATACATCTAGAATTTTATATTAACGATTCTAAGAACATAATATCATCAAAGAATGTATATATCCTGGAGAATTTTAAATTAACGATTCTAAGAACATAATATATATAATCAAACAATGTGTACATCCTGGAGAATTTTTATATTAACGATTCTAAGAACATAATATATCATCAAACAATGTGTACATCCTGGAGAATTTTATAACGATTCTAAGAACATAATATATCATCAAAAATGTATACATCCTGGAGAATTTTATATTAACGATTCTAAGAACATAATATATCATCAAACAATGCGTATCCTGGAGAATTTTTATATTAACGATTCTAAGAACATAATT
>NC_134834.1:125950888-126017730 GCF_004210375.1 Tachypleus tridentatus | reverse complement strand
TATATAAAAGAAGTTTGGTGGTAAGGGTACCATGTGTAATATATATATCTATATATGTATATATAAAAAGAAGTGGTGGTAAGGGTACCATGTGTAATATATATATCTATATATGTATATATAAAAGAAGTGGTGGTATGGGTACCATGTGTAATATATATATCTATATATTTATATTTTATATATGGCATTAGCAAAGAATTTAAAAAATCACGTGCATTAAATTAAAATATTTATATTAGGTTATGATGTTAATAAAATACCAAATTAAGCTCTGAATTTAAAAGAAAAGAAGTGCCTGTAGAAATAGGAATCACAAATATTTCTTTGGACATGTTATTTCATTAACAAGTTTACTTTATTAAGAAAATGTTTTATAGGGAAATACTTTATTCAAGTTAGTTGACTTGAATAGCATATAAAGTTATTATCAATGAACCAGTTTTCCTGAACATGCATGTTTACTAGCACAAAAGGGCTTAGTGACTTTAAAGTGTTTATTACTCAAACCTTTCTGTTTTTCAGCTTAAATCTTGCATATTTCTTGTTCATATATCTTATTAATGAATGTCATTTTTCTTTGCTTGAAATGTGGTTTGATTATATCAAGAACTGCTGGTGTTCAGTTAATGCTTAACATGATGACAATAAGCAACTATATTATTTTGAAGTTAATAAAATCACGTGTGTTAGGTTTGGTACATTGAACAAGTATTATGAATTTATTATGTGATTGTACAATGCTCTGAATTTTCCACAGGAGTAGTTTGTATGGATAACTATGACATAACAGCAAATGGTGTAAAAGATTTAATAGTTGGTCGGAATGATGGGGTCGGAAGTCTACAGTTGTGACGAAGAATGACGAACCCGCTCTGAGATATTCTTTGTAAGTGCTTTAAGTTTAATTTTCTGTCAGAGATAGGATGGATTTGTTCTTAACTTACAGGTTCGTTTAAAACTTACACTGCACCTCATTTTGTGAAAAGTTGTGCTTCCTGAAAAGTTTTGCTGATTATGACAGGTACCTGGTGGATATGCACAAATATAGTTTTGGTTTTGCTTCATCACGTAGGAACTCTGAGAAATAGACAGTTAACTGTTTACCAGCAGTAACATATTTAATTACGCTTATGTTTCTAATACGCTATTAAGTTCAACATAATTAAAGTGTTTTTCTCCTGATTTTGTTTGTATTCAATGTCCGTGCATCACGTTGCATTGTCCAACAGTAGTCAGCAAGTATTGACGGATTCCAGTTGCCCTGATATCATTTTTCCATTGCAGCAATGTCCTGGTGAAACTGAAGATTTTGATGAAACAGTACATGATGGGCAAATTTGATGTGATTTTCATGATCAGCAGCCAAAATCTATAAGAAACACTCAACAGTGTTCAAGAAGCAAAACTTTGTTGTGCAGTGTTATCACCTTAGTTCTGTGTAAAATGAGTGCCAGTGTGATTGTGTAATTTAATGGAGAATGCAATATTTTCCCCACACCACATGGTGATATTTATTGTGTAATTTCGTGATTTTCATATTAGATTAATATTCCACGAAGCTTGATCATGAGGGCACTCCACTTGTAATCTGTAAACAGCAGTTTGGAATCCCCATCATTTAACATGCTTGTCTTTTCTATCATTGGGGCATTGTGATGTTATGGTTAATCCCATTTTTATTGTTGGGACTTGTAATGCAATTAGCTCTCAAGTGAACTTTTGAGAAATTCAGCAAACAAACAACTCTTTTCCACAATTGCAACCATCTTACTTGTATATTACTGTCAAAGTAATGAAATGTGTTAAAAATAGTGTCAGCTGATATAGTTTAACCTCCTAACATAGTAGATATTATATATACATTTAGAAGAGTTTGTAGAAAAACATTTAGTTAAAGTCATCGTATTTGCTTATTGTTTTCTACTAAATGAGTAGCAATATAATTAGTACTGATATGTGGTCTTAAGTTTATTATAGAGCTGTGGAGAAAGGTGTAATTAATAGTGATATGTTGTTTTAATTTTTTTACAGAGCTGTGGAGAAAGCATCACCAATTCAGGGTGGTGTTGTTGGAAATGCTGGTTACGATGAGCTGTTGGCAACAACTTATACAGGTACGTTTAGACTTTATTGTGCTATATATTGAGTTATGCTTTTTTTCCTTCTATTTTCATGGTTGGAAATTTGTGATTATGTGGGTGACTTTTTGATGAAAAAGTGAATGTTCAAGTTTTAATACCCCTCAGTGTGAATTTCTGTACATTGTGAGGGGACCTTCCAGAGAAGGTTATGTACTTTCAGATTACCTCTTCTGGGATCTAACATACACCCACATGTTTGCCCTGCATGGCGACCCGTGAAGAGGAGGAGAGAATCCTGGTGGTTGAAGAGTCAAACTCTAGCACACCACTTTGGCCTTGAATTCTTATAGATGGGAGGTCTTGGGTGGCCCCCAGGGTCAGTCAGCTGGTCTGCTTTGGCTAGGGTCAACTAAGTACCAGTGTTGGATGTTCTCATCGGGTGTTGTGGACATTGTGTCTAATGCTGATGTTTGGTTATAGTGCTCACTAAACTCTGGTGTTGCTGCAGTATCCTTGTTTGGCATTATAGTGCATCCCCTGTAGGGCTTCATGGCGGATGGAGTCAGTGGGCACCAAAATAATCTTTTATTTTTTAGGGATCTCCCAACCCCAAATAAAAAATAAAATTATAAAAATAAAGACCTTAAGTATACAACCGTGTCTTGAAGATTCTGAACAGTAATCTTCAATTTCTTCAGTACTGTACTTCATGTTCTGATATTACATTTTACTAGAAAATCTTTAGGGCAACTGTCTCCTTTTTTTTTTATTCAGAAGGGAGTGGAGGGGCTTGCTGGCTCTCCTAAGCTAGTCAAAAGTGAACTCCTCTTGCAAAGCTATGTTCTGGGGTCTTCTTGGTGGGAAACATCCACTCTAAAACAGAGTGAACTACTCTTGCATTCAAAGGCTTATTGGGGATATATTGAGTTAGTCATTACAAGCTATTGTTGAGAAGGACTTGAAGGACATCTCTGAGTTAGAGATCCTTGCTGGTTTCTCCACCAAAGGAGCTTTTGCAGTGAGATGGAATTATGATGCTGACCAGTGTCCTATTGTGACATTTACATCACCATGTCCACCTGCCACTATCAAGGTGGATTATCTAAATTGCAAGGTGTAGCTGTATATTCCAAACCCTCCCAGATGTTTCCAGTGTCAGCGGTTTGGGCACTCAGAGACGTCATGGTTCCTTGACGTGTTTGTTGCAGTGGCAAGGACCTTGATTTTTTCAGTGCAAAATGGGTCCTTGTTGTGCTAATTATGGTGGCTCTCACCCCTCTTACTTTTGTTCTTGCCCTAGGTGGATATAGGAAAAAGTGGTACAGCATTTGCAAATGGTTCATAGCATTTCTTACCTCAAGACTTGAAAGTTACTATCCACCACTTCATCTCGGACGTATGCTACTGCACTTTGTTCCACTGTTACAATGGGGAGTGCAGATAGATCTCTCTGTATCTTCAATTGAATCATTTTCAAACCATATGAAGAAGCTTTTGCTCTCTTTAGTTAAGAGAGTTGGCAAGTCAATGTCAACACCTATCTCTATCCCCACCAGGATCCACCTTCTTTGACTTCAGCTTTTGGTGCTTCCTCAGGTCTGTCTTCTTTGACCCAGAGAAACAGAATGATTATTTTTTTACACCCTTAGTCACTGGAATTTTCATCTACTGACAGAGATCTGCACACTCAACCCAGGCAGGATCCATTGAGGTCAATAGACCTTCAAATAAAGAGAAACAACATGGTTGAAAGCAGAAGGGCTCTCTGTCCAGTTTTCCTTCACCTAAATAGAAATGGCTACTTTAATACAGAGGAGCTGTCGAGTTTTTTATTCTAATTTGGATGACATCAAAACATTGATTGATTCTTACCATCCTGTATCTTTGTCTTTCCTTACAGGAAACATTTGTGAAACCTGCTGATACAGTCACCTTTTGTCAGTTTTCTTTGTCAAGAAATGACAGGCTATGGGATGGCCAAGTGCATGGAAGGGTAGCACTGCTGGTTGATTAGCATGTACTAGTACTATCTTTGCAACTTGATACACACTTGGAGGCTGTAACCATCCATGTTTTCTTGAGTCATTACCATCACTGTTTGTTCTCTACCTGTCTCCTGAGGAGGCCTATGATCAGTCAGACCTTGATGCTCTTGTTGAACAGTTACTGTCTCCTGGGGGACTTCAGTGGACATAATCCCCTCTGTGGTGGTACTGATATTGATGGGAGGGCTCATTCTGTAGTGTATGCTCTAAGATCATAACCTTTCTCTCCTGTGTACAGTCTTTTACTGCTATTGCTCTCTACCTGCTCCCATTTGCTTTTTTTTTTAATTTCTCTTGGGAGGTTGACAGTGACTCACAGGGCAGTGATTATTTTCTTACTATACTGAGAGGGTTTGGCCATGGTCATTGCAACCAAATCTGCATGCCACAGTGGAAGCTGGACCAGGCCAACTGGCCATCTTTCACTCCTCTTTCAGAACGTGATCCTGCCATTGTGTGTAAATCATTGATAGATAACTCTGTGGCAGCAATAACTGACTGTATTGTCCAAGCAGCTACTCAGTCTATTCCTAAAGCCTTGATATGTTTCCCTTGGTATCCTCATTTATGATGAAACCCAGTCTGACACATGCAGTGGAAGGCTCAAAAACTCATTTTGTCTGGCCTGCCAGCAGCTAGCCACTTGCAAATAAAAGTGACATTTCCTCAAATGTCCAACTGTCACAACAAAATAAATCACACTGGTGGTCACTTTGAGCTGGCAAACACAACACGCTATGATAAAAGAAACAAGGCTGTCATGGCATATTTTAACCAATAGGAAAATTCTTCTTTTGTTCTTGCTGCCCTTTTATTTATATCTATGAAAGCATTAGGATTTTGAAAACAAGTACAGACTTAGCCCTTGTCCTATCGACTCATCTTGTAAATTCAGCGGCCTAGGGTTACCGCTTCAGCAAACTCATTTCTCTTAGTAGTCGGCGGTATGCTTTTCAAACTCGCTCTTAGGTAAGTGTCGGCAAACGTGACGTTTCAATATATTTTGTTTGTGCATTCTTGGACCAGTACAATACTTTTCTCACAGTGTTCTGTGTTTTCCTTTTCAGATCCTGTTTTTTTCACCCATCATTATGGCTGCTTTTAAAAGAAGAAAAGTTGACTCTGAGTGTCGTACTTTCTAAATGAAGAATGGGGAGAAAAGTACTTCTTTGTGGAAACCAGAAAGCTACTTGTGTGATATGCTCTAAAAGTGTTGCCGTTTTGAAAGAGTACAATCTTCGGCGTCACTATGAAACAAAACATCTATCAACATATTTGAAATTTTCAGGAAAGTTTCGTTCTGAGAAATTTGAATCCATGAAACGTGTTTTTGAATCTCAAAAGAATCTCTTCACAAGAAAGTTTGCTGAAAATGAATCTGTCACTCATACAAGTTACGAAATAGTGCATAGGATGGCAGAGCGAGGAAAACCTTTTACTGACGGCAACTTCATCAAAGAATGTATGATGGAAGCAGCAAATGAACTTTGTCCTGAAAAAGCCAATTTCTTTGAAAGTATCAGCCTTTCAGCAACTTCAGTTGTACGGAGAGCAGAAGAACTTGGAGAGAACATCGTATTACAGATACAACAAAAAGCTAGAATCTTCCTATGGTATTCTCTGGCACTGGATGAGTCTACTGATATCTCGAGTATGTCACAACTTATCGTGTTCATTTGTTGAGTTAATTTTGACTTTCATATCACGGAAGAACAACTGGAGAAGACATTTTCATGGAAGTGAATAAAACTTTGCAAGACTATAACCTTCAGTGGAATCAGCTTAGAGGTGTAACAGTTTATGGAGGAAAAAACATGGCTGGAGTAAAAAAGGGTCTGGTGGGGCTGATCAGGAAACAGTTGGAAGATCTTCAACTCCCAAGTGCTCTGTTCATACACTGTATCATACATCAGCAAGCACTCTGTGGAAAAGACTTAGATATTTCTTGTGTACTGAAACCAGTCATTTCTGCAGTGAACTTTATTCGCATCATGCACTTAATCAAGGCGTTTCTTGAAATTGATTCGGATTTCTGTGACTTGCCTTATCACATGGCGTGAGGTGGCTCAGCTGCGTAAAGTCTTGTCTCGTTTTTTATAAGCTGAGAAGAGAAATAGATATATTTCTTATCGAGAAATATAGAGCCATCCACTTCTGTCGGATCCAACCTGGTTGTCAAAGTTGCCATTTTTGGTCGACATCACATCCCACATGAATGAATTGAACTTGAAATTTCAGGGGATGAATAACCTTGTCTGTGATTTCTATAGAATCATTAAAGGATTTCAGAGAAAGCTGTCATTGTTTGAAGCACATTTGGAAGGAGGAAACCTCTCATTTTCAGTGTTTCAATGAGTTTCATGTTGGAATTGCAGAAGATGTCAATCTGGTGTTTCAGAAAAAGATTATTGGTGATTTAAATAAACAATTTTAGACAGATTTTTGGATCTTGACAGGATCGAAAGTAACATTCTCCTTTTTCAGAATCCTTTTGATTGTGTCATTGATGACGTGCCCGAGGAACTTCAGCTGGAGGAAATTGATTTGCAAGGAAATGACTTGTTGAAAGCAAAACACAGAGAGGGGCAACTTATTGAATTTTACAGCTGCATACCTGAAAATGATTTTCCAAAGCTGAAGCAGTTTGCATCTGGTATGGCATCAGTGTTTGGAACAACTTATGTCTGTGAAGAAGCATTTTCAAAAATGAAGTATGTGAAGTCGGTACATAGATCAAGGTTGACTGATGAACATTTGAAAGCAATTCTAATGATTGGATGCAGCAATTCAAAACTGAACATTGAAGATATTTTGAAAGCCAAATGCCAATTTCATAAATCTCGCTAACTTTTTTGCAGCTTAGTGAAATTGAGATATGTACTCACTATGTATGTGCAATGTGACAATTGTTTTTGTTAGTGTCACCTTCTTTGATAACCCTTTGGTAAATAAAAATGTTGGTTGTATTTCTGTTTGCTTTTTATTATATGTGTGCATTGCATGCTACTCCCACATGGCTAATGTGGCATCCTAAACTTAGTGTTAAGTCTTTTACAGAGAGCTTTCGTTCTAGCTTATGAGTATTGAACATAATGATCATACGGCCTGCGCTTCTCATTCCTCAAGTAATCTGGCCCCTTGTGGAAAAACGTTTGGTGACCCCTGTTTTAAGCCATCAAGACTCAAGCAGAGAGATCACCTCTTTCATTTTTGGCTGATCATCTCTCCGAGAATAATTGCCCTTTTATGCTGGTCAAATTCAAGCTTGCTCTTCATCAGTCTGGCAGTACATCAGTCAGACCTGATGGTATTCACTACAAGATGCTGAGTCATCTCTCTCCTGCCTCTCTTTCTGTTCTTCTGGTTGTTTTTAACCGAATTTGGCAGGAGAATGTTTTTTTCTGATGCTTGACACCATGCTGTTGTCTTCCCTTTTTCTAAGCCTGGGAAGGTTCCCAAGATTCCTTCAAACTACAATCAGATTGCTTTGACGAGACATCTGTAAGATCTGAGAGAGGGATGGTTGATGCTCATCTTGTTTGGTTCCTTGAATCAAACAACCTTCTCTTTCCCACCCAGTGTTGGTTCCAATGACAGAGCTCCACCATGGACCACCTGATTTAACTTGAAACGTCAATCAGGGAAGCCTTTCTCAAGCAACAACACCTTGTTTCTCTATTTTTTTACCTTGAGAAAGCCTGTGATATTATATGGAGGTATGGCATTCTGCGAGACCTTCACTCATAGAGTTGCGTGGTCATTTGCCCATTTTTAATTAAACATTTTTAATGGACCAGTGATTCGAAGTTTGTGTAGGTTTGACACTTTGTCACAGGAACTTGGAGTTCTATTAGGGCTGTGTATTGAGTGTCACACTTTTTATTATAAAGATTAATGCCATTATTGGACAACTCCCACCTACAGTTGCAGCAGTCTCTATGCCAACGACTTCCACATCTTGTGTCAGTCGTTGAGCATGAGGTTTATTGAGCAGCAGCCACAAACTCCCCTCAGTTATTTATTGAAGTGTACCACAACAAATGGTTTTATCTTTTCTTGCTCTAAAACTGTGTACATGCACATCTGCTGCTAACAGGGCATTCACCTCATTCCCAAGCTCCATCTTAGAAGTTGGGCTTTCTGTGGATCTCTGAGGTGAAACTTTTGGGACTTATCTTTGACCATAAGCTGACCTTTATTCTACACATCAGGTAGCTATGTGTCAAGTGTACAAGGGCACTGAACATCCTCTATATCCTTTCTTCCACCTCTTGGGAGCAGATTGATGCTCTGTGCTAAAAATCTATTGTGCCCTTATTCAATCAAAACTAGACTATGGGTCTATGGCTCTGTCGGGACCTTGGCCTCGAAGATGTTGGACCCTGTTCACCATCAGAGGCTTTCCATGCTTCTCCAGTTCATAGTTTGTACTTTGAGTCTCATGAATGTCCTCTACACCTCTGCCGTATGCATCTGTCTTTACTGTGTGTGGGAAAACTCTGATACTTACTACAGTATCCCATCTGGAGTTGTTTTTTCCTTCCTAAGTGGACCATGTTTTACAGAATAGATGGTCTGCCATTGCTCCTTTTGGCTTTTGTTTCCAGACACAGTTGGATGAATTGGGTATGTCCTTGGATGACATTGCTGTCTCCATAGGTTAGCCCATCCCACCATGTCTTATTAACATCCCCAAGTGTGACCTTTCTTTGAGTTATCTGAAGAAGGCAGATACTCCTGATTGGAAGTATTGTTCTTCTATTTACCCAATATCTTTCAAACCATTCTTCCATTCCCATTTATATACATGGTTTGAAATCAGATGACTCTGTGGACTTTGCCATGGTTTGTTGTGGTTAGGTGGTTGCACACATGATCACTTCTACACTTTCTGTATGCCTTTTTTTTTTTCCTGGATAGCATAGAAACTATGCAGTACACAAACTGTACTATTTATACCAATTTACTTAGCTTTCTACTGGCCCTGGAATTGCTTGACTTTAGTTCTCACCCTATTCTAGTTTATATTCAAAACCAGCTGGCTCATTTCTTTTTATCATCTATTTGTATCCAGTACTTATGTATACCAGGCCACGTTGGTATTTGTGGGAACAAGCTAACTGACACCGCAGCTGAGTATGTCTCATCTTGTACTATCATTGCTGTGCCTGTCCACTACATGGATTACAGTCCTGTGTACTATCATCACTGTGCCTGTCCCGTACATGGATTACAGTCCTGTGTACTATCATTGTTGTGCCTGTCCCTTACATGGATTACAGTCCTGTGTACTATCATTGTTGTGCCTGTCCCCACATGGATTACAGTCCTGTGTACTATCATTGTTGTGCCTGTCCCTTACATGGATTACAGTCCTGTGTACTATCATTGTTGTGCCTGTCCCTTACATGGATTACAGTCCTGTGTTTTAGGCTTGGCTCTGTGCCAGTTGGCAGTTGACTTGGAGTGAGCAACGTGGTAACAAGCTTTTTCAGATAAAAACCTTTTATTAGATTTTGGCCATCTTGCTTCTGTAAGGATCAGAAGGAGGAAGTTGTCCTTGCTAGACTACTCATTAGTCACAGTTTTTTAACATGTCATTTTCTTTTATCTTGTACTGATGCACTAATGTGTGGTCTGATTGACACTGGAGTCACAATAGCCCACATTTTACTGTCATAACGTCATTATTACTGTGAGTGATAGCATCATTTAAGACATTTTTACCAGGGGTTCACACTTGACATTGAACAGTGTCATTGGTGATGGTGACACTGTCCACCTTAGTTGTGTTTCTAAATTTTAAAGGCCATTAGGCTTTTAACTCAATTACATTTTTAATTTTTAGGTATTCTAAATGTCAGATGGTTTTCAATCTCCAATTCTATCAGGTCTACTAAAATCCTTTCGTATTCTTTGGCCCAAATAATCTTTCCAGTTTCTGAATTGTGATTTTACAGTTGTTTTAAATGCATTGGATCATCTGCCTTTTGAGTGCTTAGGTTCATATTGTGTTTTTTTACCTTTCTCTTAAATGTTTTTTTTTTCCTGTGGATATGTTTGTTTAGAGTTGTCTGCAATCCACGTGTATAGGACTCTCATAATTCCTGCTTTACCCTTAGAGGTAAATTCCCAAGACTAGCAGAAAAAGATATTTCTTACCAATTCATTTGCTAGCCATTCCTCACCTTCATGACCACTCTGATCCCAATTTTTATCTCCTGTCATGGCCCTGAAGGGCTAGTTTGTGACTGCTTTTGAATACCTTCCTATTTTATTATTTACATGACTTGAAAGTATCCTCTTTTGAGGGATTTTAACTATCTCCTGTAGTTGTTTTGACCACATCTGTTAGAGATGAGTATTTTTTTCAGTTATATACTTTTAATTACAGAGTCCATTTATTTTTCATTAAATCTGACTCTGTGGTGGATATTTCCCAGGCAGGTATGCTTTCTTTTCTTAATTTCACACTAGCAACCACTTTCATTGTAATTACTACTGGTTGCAAGGTGGGATGTAGGTAATATGATCCCTTAATTCCAATCCTGAGTTGTGGAACCTCTGTTATTCAATTGAGTTTGTCCTATACTGATTATTACTCATATTCTATTCCCTCATTTATAATAGGAACTAATATCCAGGTGAAGAGCATACCTGTTCTGGATGTAGTCAGTTCCTCCTCTCATGTACCATTTTTATCTTGAGAAAGTGATCAAGTTATCAGGATGAGTATACAGTACCTTGATAGAGGGTTCATTGATGTTGGTAGAGAAATTAAAGTTTGCTTGACATTCGAGTGGGGTATAAAAGTGAGTTTTCTCAATGCTTAGGTAGGCAAAGAGGGAAACCCTGGAGATCAAGAAATAGTTATAGTGTCAGTGAAGGTAAGTGTTATTGTAAATATATTTTCAATTTAGAAAAATGTTAACTTTCCAGTTATGAACTGTCTTTATTGGGTTGATTATGTTAGAGTAAATTAGCAAGTCTGTGTTAGAGTTAATTTTGTTAAATCTTAATTGTTTGTGAAAAAAAAGACAATAATTTTATAGTTGTAGATATAATTCATATATTTCTTTATACTTTTTTTGTATATAGGTTTGTACTTATAAATTTGTGTGTGTGCATGTACTTACAGATGTGTTCTATTTATATATGTATATATCATTAACAGATTACTTATCTGTATGTATTATATTTATGGATGTGTTTCTGTTAAATTAATGGTGTGTGTGTATAATTACAGGTGTGTTTCTATTCTGTTTTATACATGTAGTGTCTGTAGACCTGTAGAGGTTACTTTAAAATGACTTTTTATTGTATAATTTAACTTAGAGAAGCAGTTCTTCTGATGACGTATAAACCAAGGCTTATGTACTACCCACACACCAAGGGTTGATCATACAAGTGTTCATACCCTTTTTGTTTACAGGTTTACACAAACTACACGTTTAAAACTGTTAAATGTGGATAGTCATTTCCATATTTCTTCATGAGTAAAAGATTGCTGTGTCTCTTCATATATGTATCACATGTATAATGCTGGTCATTCTGTGGTTGCTTGTGGTCATTGTTGTATTCATATCTGTACAGGCTGGGTCTTTGGCCTCTCTTCTGAACCCTCAGAAAAACGACTTGATCCAAATTACCTATTGATTTCTCAGGACTCGGCACAGAGAATCTACAAGTTAAGGTATTAGATGTACATTTTATAGATCCAGAAACACTCAGTTTGTTGCTCGGTGCTTCTGTAATGTTTCTTTTGTAAGATTCACTTGCAGCTAGAAATCAGTGCACAAAATTCTGCATGTTTGTTTGACCTTTTGCTTGTTATATTTGTAAGGGCAGTTTTGGGAAGAGTTCAATTAGCCTGGAGTATATTTACAACATTAGAATTTTACAAACCAGGAATATGGAACAATTTTTATCAAGTGTTGCATTTACTTTCGTGGAAGACAATTGAGAAATCTGTAAATTGTTTGAGAGTGTAAAACTGTGATTACCAGACAGTTAAAGAAAATTAAAATGTATTTTCATTTACAAATTAATGGCAGTAAAAGTGATTTATTATTAAGTATAAAGCCAAACACAATGAGCTATGTGCTCACTCTGGGTATTAAAATATGACTCTGGGTTGATTTATTATTATTTTATGGTAAAAATTGTGACCAATGTTACTTTAAGGCAGTCTGTTTTAATATTTGGTTTCCTTGTTAAAGTATGTGTATTTTGCTTAAGTTTGAACAACATGTTTATTTCATTTGATTTAGTTATCAATATTTTGTTTCTTGAACTTGTCACTTATTTCTTTATAGATTATTATTTTAGCTGTTTTTACTTAACAATGAACAAAAATGTCTTGATAGTTCAATTTTAACTTATAAGACACAAGATGGAATTTTGAGCGCACAAAATATAATTTTGTAGGTTATGCATGTTTTATGTGAATTATTTTATACAACATACTATCTGTGTTCTGGATTGATTGTGACTGGTTTAGAATGTCAACTCACTGGACATGTTTTGTGTTTATTTGTTCAGGTGTAATATTTGGTTTGAGCACTAAATCACCGCTTAAGCCCCTACATCAGCCGAGCATCTTTTATGATTGCTCCAGAGATTCAACAGAAGATTCTTAGTTTAAAGTATGTTAATGTTAGATTCTTTAGTCTTTACTTAGTTTATCAGCTTTTTACAAGTAAATAAACATATCATACACTTCTACATAATCATACATTTTTGTAGTTTTATGTTTTTAAAACTGATCTTTCATTTTACTTGTTAGAGATTTCTAAGTAAAAGTAAGAATGTACTTTTTAATTTCATAATATGTCATGACATTATGGAGTTTAATAAGAGTTCAAATATAAATAATAAATATAAATATAAATAATAAATATACTTCCTCTGGGTGAAAATACATAACTTAAAGAATGAAAAATAATATGCAGGGGGTTGGACAAAAAACAGCTTTCTTGGAAAATGTTCATTTGTTATATATTTTATCAGATAACAGAAAAATATGTAAAACTATATGTTTTTAGAAAGCACTCAACGAGATCTGTTTAAATAATATTTCAAATCTTAATTTTAACACTGGCTTTTGTAATCACCTGAACTTTTCATAACTTTAGTTACATTTTATTATAACAAGTGTTGTGCATCTGCTGTAGTTTATTATAACAAGTGTTGTGCATCTGCTGTAGTTTGTTATAACAAGTGTTGTGCACCTGTTGTAGTTTGTTATAACAAGTGTTTGTGCACCTGTTGTAGTTTGTTATAACAAGTGTTGTGCACCTGTTGTAGTTTGTTATAACAAGTGTTGTGCACCTTCTGTAGTTTGTTATAACAAGTGTTGTGCACCTTCTGTAGTTTGTTATAACAAGTGTTGTGCACCTGTTGTAGTTTGTTATAACAAGTGTTGTGCACCTGTTGTAGTTTGTTATAACAAGTGTTGTGCACCTGTTGTAGTTTGTTATAACAAGTGTTGTGCACCTGCTGTAGTTTGTTATAACAAGTGTTCTGCACCTGCTGTAGTTTGTTATAACAAGTGTTCTGCACCTGCTGTAGTTTGTTATAACAAGTGTTCTGCACCTGCTGTAGTTTGTTATAACAAGTGTTCTGCACCTGCTGTAGTTTGTTATAACAAGTGTTGTGCACCTGGTGTAGTTTAGTAGATCTTCTTATTCCAGTTAATTACTAAATCATTCAACAAGTTTCTCGGTAACTGTGGAGTTGTTAGAAGATATCTTAAAAATAAGAGACTTGATGTTATGGAAAGGCCAGATCAATCACCTGGTATCAATTATATTGAAAATTTATAAGTTGAGTTAAACTGATTAATAAAAGATTGCAAGTCAGACACAGGAGGTGAATGTTTTGAAGTACTCTAAGAATAGCAGTCAGTCAGTTGGGAATATTTCTACAAACTTACTGAATGCTTGCCACGTTGATGTGAAACAGTACTGAAATCTAAAGGAATGTTGACTCAATATTAACTTGTGAAACTGGTTTGTGTTATTTTGAGTTTCATTTTTGCATTTGATTATTGCAGAGAAACTTGTTTGATAATTTTATGAGCTAAGTGGAACAAGAAGGTGTAAGAAACTGCTACAGCAACAGAACACTTGTTATAACAAAATGTAACTAAACTTAAGATAGTTACAAATGCCAGTGTTAAAATTACGATTTAAGATCATATTTAAACAAATCTCGTCGAGTACGTTCTACAAACCTGTAGTTATACATATTTCTCTCTTATCTAATAAATGATACAAAAAATTAAAAACGATTTCAAGGGTCTTTGAATGAGATTAAATTTACATTTAATTTTATAGAGCAGAGGTTGATGAACTTCAGGAACAAGTAATTAAAGAGAGAGAACAGTATCAGCTGTCGACCCAGTCTGAGCTTGGAGGAATATCTGCTGTTCCTTATTTCAGTATCAATGACAACTTTTATCTAAACCATGAAGATGCATCATATCTGTTAACAATCGAAGTGCAAACAGCTATTGATAATGTTCTTATCCAGGTGTGTTCACTTAAAACTACAGGTTACAGCTGTTGATAATATTCTTATCCAGGTGTGTTCACTGTTAAAACTGTAGGTTACAGCCATTGATAATGTTCTTATCCAGGTGTATACACTGTTAAAACTGTAGGTTACAGCCATTGATAATTTTCTTATCCAGGTGTGTTCACTGTTAAAACTGTAGGTTACAGCCATTGATAATTTTCTTATCCAGGTGTGTTCACTGTTAAAACTGTAGGTTACAGCCATTGATAATGTTCTTATCCAGGTGTGTTCACTGTTAAAACTGTAGGTTACAGCCATTGATAATGTTCTTATCCAGGTGTATACACTATTAAAACTGTAGGTTACAGCCATTGATAATGTTGTTATCCAGGTGTGTTCACTGATAAAACTGTAGGTTACAGCCATTGATAATGTTCTTATCCAGGTGTATACACTATTAAAACTGTAGGTTACAGCCATTGATAATGTTCTTATCCAGGTGTATACAC
This sequence comes from Tachypleus tridentatus, assembly GCF_004210375.1. Lineage (NCBI taxonomy): Eukaryota > Metazoa > Arthropoda > Merostomata > Xiphosura > Limulidae > Tachypleus > Tachypleus tridentatus. The sequence goes on along the minus strand of NC_134834.1, from coordinate 126,002,574 downwards.
TATTAAAACTGTAGGTTACAGCTGTTGATAATGTTTTTATCCAGGTGTGTTCACTGTTAAAACTGTAGGTTACAGCTGTTGATAATGTTTTTATCCAGGTGTGTTCACTGTTAAAACTGCAGGTTACAGCTATTGATAATGTTGTTATCCACGTGTATACACTGTTAAAACTGTAGGTTACAGCCATTGATAATGTTGTTATCCAGTTGTGTTCACTTAAAACTGTAGGTTACAGCTGTTGATAATGTTCTTATCCAGGTGTGTTCACTGTTAAAACTGTAGGTTACAGCTATTGATAATTTTCTTATTCAGGTGTATACACTATTAAAACTGTAGGTTACAGCCATTGATAATGTTTTTATCCAGGTCTGTTCACTGTTAAAACTGTAGGTTACAGCTGTTGATAATGTTCTTATCCAGGTGTGTTCACTGTTAAAACTGTAGGTTACAGCTATTGATAATTTTCTTATCCAGGTGTATACACTATTAAAACTGTAGGTTACAGCTGTTGATAATGTTCTTATCCAGGTGTGTTCACTGTTAAAACTGTAGGTTACAGCCATTGATAATGTTCTTATCCAGGTGTATACACTGTTAAAACTGTAGGTTACAGCCATTGATAATTTTCTTATCCAGGTGTATACACTGTTAAAACTGTAGGTTACAGCCATTGATAATTTTCTTATCCAGGTGTATACACTGTTAAAACTGTAGGTTACAGCCATTGATAATTTTCTTATCCAGGTGTATACACTATTAAAACTGTAGGTTACAGCCATTGATAATGTTGTTATCCAGGTGTGTTCACTGATAAAACTGTAGGTTACAGCCATTGATAATGTTCTTATCCAGGTGTATACACTATTAAAACTGTAGGTTACAGCCATTGATAATGTTGTTATCCAGTTGTGTTCACTTAAAACTGTAGGTTACAGCTGTTGATAATGTTCTTATCCAGGTGTGTTCACTGTTAAAACTGTAGGTTACAGCTATTGATAATTTTCTTATCCAGGTGTATACACTATTAAAACTGTAGGTTACAGCCATTGATAATGTTTTTATCCAGGTCTGTTCACTGTTAAAACTGTAGGTTACAGCTGTTGATAATGTTCTTATCCAGGTGTGTTCACTGTTAAAACTGTAGGTTACAGCTATTGATAATTTTCTTATCCAGGTGTATACACTATTAAAACTGTAGGTTACAGCCATTGATAATGTTTTTATCCAGGTCTGTTCACTGATAAAACTGTAGGTTACAGCCATTGATAATGTTCTTATCCAGGTGTATACACTATTAAAACTGTAGGTTACAGCCATTGATAATGTTCTTATCCAGGTGTATACACTATTAAAACTGTAGGTTACAGCTGTTGATAATGTTCTTATCCAGGTGTGTTCACTGTTAATACTGTAGGTTACAGCCATTGATAATGTTGTTATCCAGGTGTGAGCATTGTTAAAACTGTAGATTACAGCCATTAATAATATTCTTATCCAGGTGTGTTCACTGTTAAAATTGTAGGTTGCAGCTATTGATAATTTTCTTATCCAGGTGTGTTCACTGTTAAAACTATAGGTTACAGCCATTGATAATGTTCTTATCCAGGTGTATACACTATTAAAACTGTAGGTTACAGCCATTGATAATGTTGTTATCCAGGTGTATACACTATTAAAACTGTAGGTTACAGCCATTGATAATGTTCTTATCCAGGTGTATACACTATTAAAACTGTAGGTTACAGCTGTTGATAATGTTTTTATCCAGGTGTGTTCACTGTTAAAACTGTAGGTTACAGCTGTTGATAATGTTTTTATCCAGGTGTGTTCACTGTTAAAATTGCAGGTTACAGCTATTGATAATGTTGTTATCCACATGTATACACTGTTAAAACTGTAGGTTACAGCCATTGATAATGTTGTTATCCAGGTGAAGAGCACTGTTAAAACTGTAGGTTACAGCTATTGATAATGTTGTTATTCAGGTGTATTCACTGTTAAAACTGTAGGTTACAGCCATTGATAATGTTGTTATCTAGGTGTATACACTGTTAAAACTGTAGGTTACAGCCATTGATAATGTTCTTATCCAGGTGTGTTCACTCTTAAAACTGTAGGTTACAGCCATTGATAATGTTCTTATTCAGGTGTGTTCATTGTTAAAATTGTAGGTTACAGCTATTGATAATGTTCTTATCCAGGTGTGTTCACTGTTAAAACTGTAGGTTACAGCTATTGATAATGTTCTTATCCAGGTGTGTTCACTGTTAATACTGTAGGTTACAGCCATTGATAATGTTGTTATCCAGGTGTGAGCATTGTTAAACTGTAGATTACAGCCATTAATAATATTCTTATCCAGGTGTATAAACTGTTAAAACTGTAGGTTACAGCTATTGATAATGTTGTTTCCCAGGTGTATACACTTTTAAAACTGTAGGTTACAGCTATTGATAATGTTGTTATCCAGGTCTGTTCACTGTTAAAATTGTAGGTTGCAGCTATTGATAATGTTGTTATCCAGGTGTGTTCACTATTAAAACTGTAGGTTACAGCTATTAATAATGTTGTTATCCAGGTGTGTTCACTGTTAAAACTGTAGGTTACAGCCATTGATAATGTTGTTATCCAGGTCTGTTCACTGTTAAAATTGTAGGTTGCAGCTATTGATAATGTTGTTATCCAGGTGTGTTCACTATTAAAACTGTAGGTTACAGCTATTAATAATGTTGTTATCCAGGTGTGTTCACTGTTAAAACTGTAGGTTACAGCCATTGATAATGTTGTTATCCAAGTGTGTTCACTGTTAAAATTCTAGGTTACAGCTATTGATAATGTTCTTATTCAGGTGTGTTCACTGTTAAAACTGTAGGTTACAGCTATTGATAATGTTGTTATTCAGGTGTATTCACTGTTAAAACTGTAGGTTACAGCTATTGATAATGTTCTTATTCAGGTGTGTTCACTGTTAAAACTGTAGGTTACAGCTATTGATAATGTTGTTATTCAGGTGTATTCACTGTTAAAACTGTAGGTTACAGCCATTGATAATGTTGTTATCCAGGTGTATACACTGTTAAAACTGTAGGTTACAGCTATTGATAATGTTGTTATCTAGGTGTGTTCACTTAAAACTGTAGGTTACAGCTATTGATAATGTTGTTATCCAGGTGTGTTCACTTAAAACTGTAGGTTACAGCTGTTGATAATGTTCTTATCCAGGTGTGTTCACTGTTAAAATTGTAGGTTACAGCTATTGATAGTGTTGTTATCCAGGTGTGTTCACTGTTAAAATTGTAGGTTACAGCAGTTGATAATGTTCTTATTCAGGTGTGTTCACTGTTAAAATTGTAGGTTACAGCCATTGATAACAGTTCTTATCCAGGCATGTCTTCATGGTTAAGGTTGCCCAGGTTACAGCTATTGGATAATGTTCTTATCCAGGTGTCTTCACTTCAAACCGTAGGTTACAGCCATTGATAATGTTCTTATCCAGGTGTGTCAATTGATAAAACCAGGTAGGTTGCTGTCCTACACAATGTTCTTATCCAGGTGTGTTCACTGTAACTTGTTAACTGTAGGTTGCCAAGCCATTGATAATGTTCCCATCCAGGCAGGTATACACTGTTAAAACTGTAGGTTAGAGCTGTATTCTGATAATGTCCTTCCAGGTGTGTCTGTTCCTGAAACCGCAGGTTACAGCCATTGATAATGCTTAATATATCCAGGTGTGTTCACCGTTGAACCGTACAGTTAAGCGTGTTTATTGATAATGTTCTTCTATTCGATGCAGTGTTCACTGTTAAAAATTGTAGGTTACAGCTATTGATAATGTTCTTATCCCACTGTGTTCACTATTAAACTGTAGGTTACAGCTATTGATAATGTTGTTATCCAGGTAAAATTCACTGTTAAAACTAAAATGTAGGTTACAGCCATTAATGTTGTTCCCATCCATAGTCTGTTCACTGTTAAAATTGTAGGTTGCTTACTGATAATAATACAGTTATCCAGGTGTATACACACTGTTAAAACAATGTAGCTATTGATAATGTTGTTATTCAGGTGTGTTCACTGTTAAACCTGTAGGTTACAGCCATTGATAATGTTGCTTATCCAGGTGCATACAACTGTTAAAACTGTAGGTTACAGCTATTGATAACCGTTGTTATCCAGGTGTGTTCACTTAAAACTGTAGGTTACAGCCATTGATAATGTTGCTGTCCAGGTGTGTCCACTTAAAACTGTAGGTTACAGCTGCTGATAATGTTCTTATCCAGGTGTGTCTCACTGTTAAAAAATTCTTTGTAGTCCAAGGAAGCCATTGATAATGTTATTCAGTGCTGTTGTCCGCAAGTGTGTCTACACCGTTAAAATCAGGTTGCTGGATCCAGTGGCTGATACAATGTTCTTATTACAGGTGTAACCTGTTCACTGTTAAAATTGTAGGTTGTTACTGTTGATAATGTCTCCTTGTTCCAGGTGTTGTTCATGGTTGGCACCTGTAGGTGGGTTACAGCTATTGATAATGTCCCTTATCCAGGTGTGTTAAAAGTGTTACACTATTGATAAATCCAGGTGTGTTCACTGCTCATTGATAATGTTCTTATCCAGGTGTGTTCACTGATAAAACTGTAGGTTGCCAGCCATTAATAATATCCTTATCCATGTGTGTTCACTGTTAAAACTGCAGGTTTCACAGCCTATTGATAATGTCCTTATCCAGGTGTGTTCACTGCTGAAACCGCAGGTTACAGCTATTGATAATGTTCCCATCGGATGTGTGTTCACTGTTAAAATTGTAGGTTGTGTTTTAAGCTACTGATAATGTCTTATCCCAGTGTGTTCACTATTAAAACTGTAGGTTACAGCCATTAATAATGTTCCCCATCCAGGTGTGTTCACTGTTAAAACTATAGGTTATAGCCATTAATGTTCTCTCTGTTCCATCCAGTGCACCATTACAAAATCTTGTAGGTTACAGCTATTGATGATAATGTTCTCTATCCAGGTGTGTTCACCTGTTAAAACTATAGGTTACAGCTATTACAACTATAGCTGTTCTATGTACATTGTGAGAACTGATATTTGTTCACCATTCAACCATTGTAATTTCTCTCACTCAAGTTATTTAGTTCTTATATATTCCTAAAGTAAGTTTTTGATTATGTAACGTAAATCTTTAGTATTTACTGTTTCTGTATATTTAAATATGTGTACGTGAAAACATTTCACTTCTAGAATAATTGTAGTTGAATTTGGTATATATTACAGACAAACTTACATAGTTGGTCCTGCATCTTACCTTAATCTTAATTTCTGCTTAAATTCAATTATTGTTTAGAAATATCCCTCAAAAAGTTTTATTTGTCAATCATGTTGAGTTCTCATTTTTCTCAGTTTGGGATTCATTAAAAATTACTACTTTCTCTTAAAACACCAAATCCATCACTTAGAGTTTGTCTTTCTTTTAAAAAAAATAACTTTCTAAAAAATACCAAATCCATCACTTACAGAGTTTGTCTTAAAAAATAATTTTCTTTAAAAACAGCAAATCCATCACTTACAGAGTTTGTCTTTCTTTAAAAAATAATTTTCTTTAAAACACCAAATCCATCACTTACAGAGTTTGTTTTTCTTTTAAAAATATTTTTTTAAACACCAAATCCATCACATACAGAGTATGTCTTTCTTTAAAGAATAATTTTCTTTAAAACAACCAACTCCATCACTTACAGAGTTTGTCTTTCCTTTAAAGAATATTTTAAAACACCAAATCCATCACATGCAGAGTTTGTCTTTCTTTAAAAATACTAATTTTCAAAACACCAACCCCATCACTTACAGAGTTTGTCTTTCTTTAAGAAATATTTTTAAAACACCAAATCCATCACATGCAGAGTTTGTCTTTCTTAAAAAATAATTTTCTTCAAAAAACACCAATCCATCACATGCAGAGTTTGTCTTTCTTTAAAGAATAATTTTCTTTAAAACACCAAATCCATCACTTACAGAGTTTGTGTTTTTAAAGAATATTTTTTAAAACACCAAATCCATCATACATATTAGTTTGTCTTTCTTTAAAAATAATTTTCTTCAAAACACCAAATCCATCACTTACAGAGTTTGTCTTTCTTTAAAAAAATAATTTTCTTTAAAACACCAAATCCATTACTTACAAAGTTTGTCTTTCTTGGTGAATTGAGAATAAATTTCCTTTCTTTGGAAAATTATAAAAATTACAGTTTCTGTTTTTTATTAGAGTGACGTTCCCGTTGACTTATTGGACAGTGAAAGAAATTCAGCTGTTGTTAGTTACAGCGCTTGTGATCCTGAGGTAAACGTTTATCTCAGTATGTTTTCAAAATATTTTCTAATTATTTGAGTTATACTTGTATTATAATGGAACTTGATTTCTGTTTATTATTTATTAGTGTAGTGTACAGAGTGAACTTGTAATCTTTATCTAACTTGTTTTATGTATTTAAACTATAAACGATCTATGCGGCTGTTCTAAACAGTTGCTGTTTCAGTTCATATCTCAGTATAATAATAATTAAGTAACCTGCAGTACATTCTGTCTAATCTTTATTTTATTTCCTGATGATGAGAAATCCACTTCAAGTAAAGAATGTATTCTAAAGACAGCTGGTATGGGTATTAAAAGTTTAAGAAAACTTAAGAATGTTGGAACATTGTTCAGTACTTCATTTTAATATCCATACCAGCAGCCTTTAAAATACATTTTTAACATTTTGATCTTTTTCGTGGATGGAAACATTTTGCACAATAATAGTTAACTGTAGAAAATATGAATGTATGTAAAAAGTTTTCAGGTGCTAGAAATGATGGGTCCATGGAAAGATAGAAATTTAAAAAGTTCTTGAATATAAAGACCTACATTCCTAGATATATATCTTTAATAAATTGTTTTTTAAATATCAGAATGGAAACTTTCTGCTGGCCACTTCACCCATGCCAAGCAAACACTACTCGGCTAGAAGTGAAAAATAACGACCCATTGAAGGGCAACATGGAACCTTACAGGCTTACATTACACCAAGACTCCAACCAAAATGCTGCCAAGTTCGTCAGTACCACATTAAACCTTTATCTTTACACAGAAGAAGCCATTCGCTTGATAACACACAAGTAAGAATTCACAAATTAGAAGTTACTTTGAGGCCAATTAAGTATTTTTTTAGTAAAAACAAATTTGTTTCTCCTTATCTTAGAGCATATTGTGTAATTATTCACTTTGATAAAAGAAATAAAGTAGAAAGAGATGTGCTGCAGCTATCAGATTGTTGCTGCAAAAATAAGTTCAGTGTTATTATGTAAATTTATTAGTTTGTTAAGTAATTATTAACCAAAACATTCTGTTATTATCATTATGTACATTTTGTTATTATCATTATGTACATTCTGTTATTATCATTATGTAACATTCTGTTATTATCATTATATACATTCTGTTATTATCATTATGTACATTTAGTTATTATCATTAATGCATTATCTTTGTTTTATTATCAATACATCATTTTTTGTTATTGTCATTATGTAGATTCTGTTATTATCAATTATGCACATTCTGTTATTATCAATAATATGCATATTTTGTTATTATCATTATGCATATCTCTGTTATTATCATTATGTACATTCTGTGTTATTGTCATTATGTACATATTGTTACTATCATTATGTATATTCTGTTATTGTCATTATGTACATTGTGTTATTGTCATTTATGTACATTGTGTTATTATCATTATGTACATACGTTGTTATTATCATTATGTACATACTTGTTATTATCATTATGTACATTCTGTTATTATCATTATGTACATTCTTGTTATTGTCATTATGTACATTCTGTTATTATCATTATGTACATTCCATGGTGTATTTATTACATTGTACATTCTGTTATGGTCATTAGGTACATTCTCTACATTATCATTATGTAATATTCTGTTATTATCATTATGTACATCCTATTATTTATTATCATGTATGTTCTGTTATTAGTCATTATGTACATTCTGTTATTATCATTATGTACATTCTGTTATTATCATTATCGCACATTCTGTTATTATCATTACGCATATTTTGTTATTATCATTATGCATGTGACATTCTCTTGTTGCTATTATGTATATTCTGTTATTGTTATTATGTACATATTGTTATTGTCATTATGTACATTGTGTTATTATCATTATGTACATTGTGTTATTATCATTATGTACATTAATTCAGGTTATTATCATTATATGTACATATTCCTGTTATTATCATTATGTACATTCTGTTATTATCATTATGTACATTCTGTTATTGTCATTATGTACATTCTTGTTATGAATCATTATGTACATTCTGTTATGGTCATTATGCACATTCTGTTATTATCATTATGTACATTCTCTTATTATCATTATGTACATTCTGTTATTGTCATTATGTACATTTTGTTGTTATCATTATGTACATTCTGTTATTATCATTATGTACATTCTGTTATTATCATTATGTACATTTTGTTATTATTATTATGTAGTCCCTCATAGTAACTTAGAAGTCAAAGGGGTTGAAAGAATGATTTGGTAACCTGATTGATTTTTTTTTCTTTAATTTGAAATTACTGATTCTAAACATTTTATTTTTAACTTTGGCTTTCAGAAGTTTAAAAGATGGTTTATTGTGGTTCTAAGAAACTGTGTGGCATTTGAAGAGCTAACGTCATCAGCCCATTCTAGGGTAAATGGCTTCTGGAGGTGTTATGATGTGATGTACCACACTCTATGAACTTTGGAAGGAGTGAAATATACCATCGGCAGTGGCTGTGGATAATGTGGAGTTACTGGAATACCATCATCATATACTCTTTTTTAATTCTTGAAAATCCCTAAGGGACTAGAAAAGTGTTTACAAATGTATGCATACAATAGACAGTTCTCCCAGTGCTGAAAAGAAGGACATTAACAACAAACATAAAACTCAAATCTTGTCAAGTTCTGAAAATTGGTCCAAAAAAAGATATGGTCACAGAGCTATGCAGCTAAGCAGCATGGAGTGTTATGACCTTAACATTGTTAGAAGTGGGGTAGGAGTCATGACCTTAACATTGTTAGAAGTGGGGTAGGAGTTATGACCTTAACATTGTTAGAAGTGGGGTTGGAACAATGACCTTAACATTGTTAGAAGAAGGTAGGAACCATGACCTTAACATTGTTAGAAGGTAGGAACCATGACCTTAACATTGTTAGAAGTGGGTAGGAGCATGACCTTAACATTGTTAGAAGTGATGTAGGAGTCGTGACCTTAACATTGTTAGAAGTGGGGTAGGAGTCATGACCCAACATTGTTAGAAGTGGGGTAGGAGTCATGACCTTAACATTGTTAGAAGTGGGGCTTGGAAACAATGACCCTTACATTGTTAGAAGTGGGCTGGAAACAATGACCCTAACATTGTTAGAAGTGGGTAGGAGCCATGACCTAACATTGTTAGAAGTGGGGTAGGAGTCATGACCTTAACATTGTTAGAAGTGGGGTTGAAACAATGACCCAACATTGTTAGAAGTGGGTAGGAACCATGACCTTAACATTGTTAGAAGTGGGGTAGGAACCATGACCTTAACATTGTTAGAAGTGGGTAGGAGTCATGACCCAACATTGTTAGAAGTGGGGTAGGAGTCATGTCCTTAACATTGTTAGAAGTGGGGTTGGAACAATGATTTTAAACATTGTTAGAAGTGGGTAGAAACCATGACCTCAAGATTGTTAGAAGTGGGGTAGGAACCATGACCCAACATTGTTAGAAGTGGGGTAGGAGTCATGACCTTAACATTGTTAGAAGTGGGGTAGGAGTCATGACCTTAACATTGTTAGAAGTGGGGTTGGAACAATGACCTTAACATTGTTAGAAGTGGGGTAGGAACCATGACCTTAACATTGTTAGAAGGGTAGGAGCCATGACCTTAACATTGTTAGAAGTGGGCTGGGAACAATGACCTAAACATTGCTTGAAGGGTAGGAGCCATGACCTTAACATTGTTAGACAGTGGGGTAGGAGTCATGACCTTAACATTGTTAGAAGTGGGGTAGGAGTCATGACCTTAACATTGATTGTTAGACGGGGTAGGACCATGACTTCTTGGTCACAAGAAAATAAATACAAGGAACGCGGATGGTAAAATTCAATTGCAGTGTGAGAGGTGTATCGAGGGTGTTTGTTGATGCTGAAATAATGTAAATATTTAAATATCCTGAATGAACTCTGGACGGGTGAGTAAAGAGATCACACAACAAAATTAATGATATCATGGGTGATGCAGAGCAGTCTGTGAGAGATGGTTACCAGGGAAGATGTAAGACAGTAAATCATGTTGTATGAGGATAAATACTGCAGTTTAAGAAACAAAACCACATTAGAGTAAATCCAATAGGGAGATGATGAATGTAGTACCAGTTAAGTGGAGAAGATGAGAGAAACTTACTTTAGATGACCCAGTATGTGTAATAAGATCAATAATGAGATGATGATGAATGTTGTACATGGTTATGGAGAAGATGAGAGAAACTTACTTTAGATGACTCAGTATGTGTAATGTAGATCAATAATGGAGATGATGAATGTCGCACTGGTTATGGAGAAGAATGAGAGAAACTTAATTTTAGACCTACACTGTGCATGTGTAATAAGATCAATAATGAAATGATGAATGTCTTACCATTTATGGAGAAGATGATGAGAAACTTACTTTGACGACTCAGCATGTGTAATAAAAATCAACACTGAGATGATGAATGCCGTAACAAGTTATGGAGAAGTTTGAAACTTACCTTAGATGACCCAAGTCATATGTAATAAAACCAATAGAGATGATGAAATTAATAATAGTTGTGGAGAAGAAGCAGAAGAAATGGACGAATGTAGTGACATATAAAATGGGAAAATGTTATGTGAATGTAACTTTATCCAGAGTATAGTGGAGGGTAAGGACCAGAAAAGGAAACCCTAATCAGTTTGGATAAATGTGAAGGAGAAAAATTAAAGTTTTTATACACATAATATTAATGCTGCACAATAAGTATTATTACATTTAATCATGGTTTGCCAGTTTGTAAAAGGAATTCACACCATACAAAGTGACATTGTTTTCTTTAAATGGCTTTACTTTTGTATATCTCTTGAGCTCACTGACTTTATCACTTACACCAAGTAATTCTATTATAAATGTGGAATACATTTTGGTTTAGGCCTCTTAACAAACTGACTTTAAAGGGAGCATTTAGTATTGAGAGAAATGCATGCTTGGATTGTATTCTGCCTTCCAGAAGTCCCAGAGAAAACTATTGGAGATACAGCCAGCTTCTTTATTTTGTTTCAACGTTTCTAGACACAGTGCTCTCTTGTTCTTACAAGTAAGAGCTAACTTTCTTCATTCATCTTTAGTTGATGATAGAAATTAGGTGAAACCAATATATCTCATGTTTTTAACATAATTTAGAGAGAACTGTTTTTACTCTGTCAGTTTTAACATGCTCTATAGTTTAGAGTTGTTTGTAAGTTTATATTTCACTCTGTAATTGGTTTTAACATGCTCTATAGTTTAGTATTGTTTGTAAGTTTATATTCCACTCTGTATCAGTTTTAACATGCTCTATAGTTTAGTATTGTTTGTAAGTTTATATCCCACTCTGTACTCCAGCCTTGTAACATGCTCTATAGTTTAGTGTTGTTTGTAAGTTTATATTTCACTCTGTATCCTTTTTAACATGCTCCATAGTTTAGTGTTGTTTGTAAGTTTATATCCAACCTTGTATCAGTTTTAACATGCTCTATAGTTTAGTATTGTTTGTAAGTTTATATTCCATTCTGTATCAGTTTAAATATGCTCTATAGTTTAGTATTGTTTGTAAGTTCATATCCCACCTCTGTAATCAAGTTTTAACATGCTCTATAGTTTAGTGTTGTTTGTAAGTTTATATTCTCACCTGTATCACTTTTAACATGCTCTATAGTTTAGTGTTGTTTGTAAGTTTATATTTCCACTCTGTATAAGTTTTAACATGCTCTATAGTTTAGTATTGTTTGTAAGTTTATATCCAACTCTGTATTCAGTTTTAACATGCTCTATAGTTTAGTGTTGTTTGTAAGTTTATATCCCACTCTGTATCAGTTTTAACATGCTCTATAGTTTAGTGTTGTTTGTAAGTTTATATTTCACCTTGTATCAACTTTTAACATGCTCTATAGTTTAGTGTTGTTTGTAAGTTTATATTTCACTCTGTATCAGTTTTAACATTCTCTATAGTTTAGTATTGTTTGTAAGTTTATATCCCACTGTGTACTCAGTTTTAACATACTCTATAGTTTAGTATTGTTTGTAAGTTTATATCCCACTGTGTATCAGTTTTAACATTGCTCTATAGTTTAGTATTGTTGGTAAGTTTATAACCTCCACTGTGTATCAGTTTTAACATGCTCTATAGTTTAGTATTATTTGTAAGTTTATATCCAACTCTGTATCAGTTTTAACATGCTCTATAGTTTAGTATTGTTTGTAATTTTATATCCCACTCTGTATCAGTTTTAACATGCTCTATAGTTTAGTGTTGTTTGTAAGTTTATATCCCACTCTGTATCAGTTTTAACATTCACTATAGTTTAGTATTGTTTGTAAGTCTATTATTGTTATGTTAAACAATAGCTTTGTTGAAAGTGGAAGTTTTAATAAATTTGTTATAGGAAAGGAGAAGCCATATTTAAATCAGACAATATATCTACCATCTCCATTTTGAAGATTTCCTCACCAAAGAAGCAACTAAAAGAAAAATTCGTCTTGAAATTTCATGTGGTGTTAATTTTACAATATGTGAGATGGAAAAGATAGAACTTAACTTGTGAGTCATAAGAGAATTACACAATTAAATTAGTCTCTTTGTTAGCTTGAGAAGTTCATATGTTACTCAAAAACGTTAAATCATGTTGTTAGACTGATGTGTGAGGGTTTGTCAGATCGAACAGTGAATAATGTTACTGTAACTGATACATAATATTGTTATTGTATTTTTTTGTTGAGATATTGATCTGTGTATAATTAGTAAATGAAATTGTCCTTTTTCTATTTCAGATATAGATGACACTAGTATTCCACATACATTAAATCTGATTCATCCCAAACTGGAAGAACAGTTACTGTTGTAGCAAGAAAGTACAGTTAATTGAAGCTTTGAAGGTCTGTAGTCTACAATCTAGTTTATATTTGTAGTGTGATAGCAATGTGTATTGTGCACTGAATTATGTGTTACTGTTTTTTGACTAATCTATTTTTGTGTATGTGTGCTACTTACCCCTGAAGTATGAGATACATCATATTATTTATGTTGTATTATGTTACTGATACATAATGTATTTGGTTGAGATACATCATATTATTTATGTTGTATTATGTTACTGATACATAATGTATTTGGTTGAGATACATCATATTATTTATGTTGTATTATGTTACTGATACATAATGTATTTGGTTGAGATACATCATATTATTTATGTTGTATTATGTTACTGATACATAATGTATTTGGTTGAGATACATCATATTATTTATGTTGTATTATGTTACTGATACATAATGTATTTGGTTGAGATACATCATATTATTTATGTTGTATTATGTTACTGACACATAATGTATTTGGTTGAGATACATCATATTATTTATGTTGTATTATGTTACTGACACATGTATTTGGTTGAGATACATCATATTATTTATGTTGTATTATATTACTTGATACATAATGTATTTGGTTGAGATACATCATTATTATTTATGTTGTATTATGTTACTGATACATAATGTATTTGGTTGAGATACACACATATTATTTATGTTGTATTATGTTACTGATACATAATGTATTTGGTTGAGATACATCATATTATTTTATGTTGTATTATGTTACTGATACATAATGTATTTGGTTGAGATACATCATATTATTTATGTTGTACATGTTGCTACATAATGTATTTGGTTGAGATACATCATATTATTTATGTTGTATTATGTTACTGACACATAAATGTATTTGGTTGAGATACATCATATTATTTATGTTGTATTATGTTACTGACACATAATGTATTTGGTTGAGATACATCATATTATTTATGTTGTATTATGTTACTGACACATAATGTATTTGGTTGAGATACATCATATTATTTATGTTGTATTATGTTACTGACACATAATGTATTTGGTTGAGATACATCATATTATTTATGTTGTATTATGTTACTGACACATAATGTATTTGGTTGAGATACATCATATTATTTATGTTGTATTATGTTACTGATACATAATGTATTTGGTTGAGATACATCATATTATTTATGTTGTATTATGTTACTGACACATAATGTATTTGGTTGAGATACATCATATTATTTATGTTGTATTATGTTACTGACACATAATGTATTTGGTTGAGATACATCATATTATTTATGTTGTATTATGTTACTGATACATAATGTATTTGGTAGAATGTTTAATATCTGTTATTTTGTTTGTTTGCAAAGTATATGTTGTTTTTTAACATTTTATCATGTTAACACCTGTGTTATGCCATTAATCTCACATTAACTAATTAACGTTATTTTCTCTACTTCTTGGTTATTTTGTGATTAGTGGATTTTAACAAACCTGGATATTTTAGAGTTTTGGCTTCAAGATGTGAGTATACCTAACATGCTTTTCATGTTCATTTATGGGTATATTTCTGGGTGACAGTCAGTCTCACTTTTTAAGTTAAAAGTAGCTACTTTAATGAACAGTCGTTGCAAACTAGTGAGTTATCTTTGGTTAGCTGTCCATAGTAGGGATGGCTAAACCTTACCTGTCTCTCATATGGTCATTTAACCCATTACAGATATATGTATAAGATGTTATATTAACAATCAAACCCCTTGTTACTTGATAAAGTTAAAACATTTCTATACATATTTTATAAGTAGCTGAAATTAAGTTAATTTTAGAATCTAAATCTAAAGAGATATAACACATTTTTCTTGCATTCAATTTGGCCAACTTGTCACAGCTACAGACACAGTTCACTTAGATATGTTTCCATAGGTTGAAGATTCTGCACATTGTCTCAGGTTTTATTTTTCTCCAAATGTAAGGTGGTTTATATTTACCATCATTTAATTACCAGGCTACAGTCATGTTTGCATGGTACAGTTTATACCCAAGATGTTTTTTCCTTCCAACAGTTTTCAAAGACATATCTGTATTTGTAAAACCCAAAAGTAACCTTGAATGTTTCTGGTAGGATCTACAACTCCACGAGCATGACACAAGTGCGTTAACTCCAGAATATCAGGATATACTTGACAATGCTGAGCATTTACAGAAAGAGTTTAAACGGCAGCCCTGTCACCTGGAGAGACTGTAATGTGAGTTTTACACCACAGTACGCCAGAAAGTTACATTAATGCTTTTAAAATTAACAACTTTTGGAAATATGTGACAATAGGATGAGATTAAACCACTCATGTTGTGAATAATCTGACAGCTGATAGATATAAATAATATGGTGTCTTAAACATGCCCAAACCCATCAAGTTTCAACGAGATCATTGTAATATACTGTGACACGTAAAAAACTGATGAAAATGTGATATTGTATATAACTACATAATTAAATTCCACTGATATGGGTGAAAGGTCACTCTGTTACCTTGATATTGTACCTATGATGTCAACCTTGATATTGTACTATGATGTCAACCTTGATATTGTACTATGATGTCAACCTTGATATTGCACTATGATGTCAACCTTGATATTGTACTATGATGTCAACCTTGATATTGTACTATGATGTCAACCTTGATATTGTACTATGATGTCAACCTTGATATTGCACTCATGATGTCAACCTTGATATTGTACTATGATGTCAACCTTGATATTGTACTATGATGTCAACCTTGATATTGTACTATCATGTCAACCTTGATATTGTACTATGATGTCAACCTTGATATTGCACTATGATGTCAACCTTGATATTGCACTATGATGTCAACCTTGATATTGCACTATGATGTCAACCTTGATATTGCACTATGATGTCAACCTTGATATTGCACTATGATGTCAACCTTGATATTGCACTATGATGTCAACCTGATATTGCACTATGATGTCAACCTTGATATTGCACTATGATGTCAACCTTCATATTGCACCTTTATGATGTCAACCTTGATATTGCACTATGATGTCAACCTTGATATTGCACTCATGATGTCAACCTCGTACATTGCACTATGATGTCAACCTGATATTGCACTATGATGTCAGGCCTTGATATTGTTGAATTATGATGTCAAATATTCATATTGCTGTAATGATGATGTCAACCTTGATATTGCACTATGATGTCAACCTTCATATTGCACTATGATGTCAACCTTGATATTGCACCTATGATGTCAACCTTGATATTGTGCACGCTATGATGTCAACCTTGATATTGTACTCATGATGTCAACCTGCGATATTGTACCTATGATGTCAACCTTGATATTGCACTATGATGTCAACCTTGATATTGCACTATGATGTCAACCTTGATATTGCACTATGATGTCAACCTTGATATTGCACTATGATGTCAACCTTGATATTGCACTATGATGTCAACCTTGATATTGCACTATGATGTCAACCTTCATATTGCACTATGATGTCAACCTTGATATTGCACTATGATGTCAACCTTGATATTGCACTGTGATGTCAACCTTGATATTGCACTGTGATGTCAACCTTGATATTGCACTGTGATGTCAACCTTGATATTGCACTGTGATGTCAACCTTTATATTGTACTATGATGTAATAGTTTTCCTTAAAATATGCCAAATATTTACATTAAACCGTTTCTCATGTTTCCTGTATTTCTTTCTTGGTATTCCCTGTATAATTTATGTAACAATTTAATAGAGCCACAGTGTATGAGTTTAATTATTTTGTTTCCTTTAGGGATGATTACGGATCTTTATATAGATGTCTACAAGTTCCAGGGTGTTAACGTTAAGAGTAAAGTACCAGCCCTGCTCCAGATCTTAGACAACTATGATCTCTCTACACTGATTGACTTTTTTCAGACTAAACCATGAGGCTAGCATTATTGCCACATTTCAAATTTGGGTTCTATATGTTACACATACAAAGCTAACATTAAAAATGCAAAGTTTTACAAAGTTAACAGTGAGGCCAAAATCACTGACAACATTTCAGGCCTGGGTTTTAAATATTATAATTACAAATCTAGAGTTAAAGTGTTAAGTTTCTTATGAGTGTAATTAACAAGTCATTATTGAAAGTTATGAATATTTTTTATGCTAGTCATCAGTTATTTACTAGAACATGATATTTAACTTTATTACAGTTTTACGTCTTGGAGTGTTTGTGAAAGAGGTTCTGTGCGATAATCTAAACCATGGAACTTGGAAAGTCATACTTCATTGACCTGTAATAGTTCATGTGCTAAGTTTTATATTACTATAATTCCTAATAGAAACAGTCACAAGTTTAGAAACCTTGTCACAAGTTCCATATCTTTTAATGCATCTCTGGCAGACTTTTTTTTTAAACGAGTATTGGGTTCATGGAAGTGAATACTGTTACTTATATTACACCTTTCCTAATGGAGCTTATCTAGATGTTTCAGTTACTTGTTGCTGTTACTGTCAAAATCTGAAACATACTTGTTTTATGGTAATGTTCCAGTAATTATTGGAAGTGGTTATAATTAAGTGTTCTTGAATGTTATGATATTGTGCATTATTGTACATCCTGCCTTGTGACTGGATTTCACACATCCAACTTACCAGTGATGTTCAAACTATAGACAGATGTTCAAGCCATTTTTATTGACACTTTGTTACGTCCAAGTATTTGAATGCATGATTGAAGTTATATTATCTACAATCAGAGTGAACCTGGAGATGCAAGAGTGTCGGGTTTTTCCAGAATCAGTTTGTTGTGACTTTGTGAACATTTCTAATCTCACAAAGTGACCAACACTAGTTTGTTTGCCATCTTGTTTTTACTGTTTCTTTTTAAAGATGTGGTGGTTACTAGATTTTGATGGTTAAAATGGAAATGCTTGTAATGGGTTATATAAGGGACATTAATGTTAGTTTTTTCTTTAGTGGGAATATATTCATGTACTCACCCTCCAAATATACTACTTCTTGCATTAGAGATTGTTAGGGTTAATATTTACTAACTTATTAGGTATAATTGTAAAAATTGTAAGAAGGAACATTAATCAAATTCTAAGTGAATGTTTTGTTGATTTAAAAGTCTTGTTACACTGTAACCAACAAATCACTTTGTGCAACTTTTCCATCCATTCTGACAAAGCTAGTCATTTCACCAGAGATGTGCACTCTGTGTCATAGTGTGAGATATTAATGGTAGTTTTAGAGTTTGCCATAGGTTCAAATTGTAGTTCATGTATTGATGTGGAGAATTTATATCAATAAATGACTTTTTTTTTTTGTCAGATTTTCTGTGTTTTCAAGATCTTGTCACATGATGATCATGTAAAAATGTTTTTATTGTGCCCCATTTCTAAACACTCATTCTGTTGCACCCTCACATCACATATAAAAACAAGTGTAGTCTTAAAACATAAGAGTGAACAAGTTTCATTTTATCCAGTAACTTGGTACAAAGAATAGATGGGCTTAATTGTTAGATAAGATAAGGATCATTCTTTATACCATAAGGATGAACTCGATCTTTGGATAAGATGACTCGATCATTCTTTATACCATAAGGATGGACTCGACCTTTGGATAAGATGAGGACCATTCAATGAATTGTAAGAATGGTTTTAATCTTGGGATGAGGACCATTCTTTGTACTGTAAGGATGGACTAGACCTTTGGATAAAATAAGGACCATTCTCTGTATGACAAGAATAGGCTTGATCTTGGGATAAGATAAGGACTGTTTTTTTTATGATAGTTTTAAGACTTGCATATTTTAAATTTGTAGTTTCAGATAATGTATATGCTGCTATAATCATAATTACACACCACTACTTACTGATTATTCCTGCCACCCTGGGATTGTGCCAATCCACAGACTTACTAGATTACTTTTAAGATTTGGTCTTTTAAAGAATGGAAAAATTTTTTTACATAAGTTACTGACAAACGTTTTATTACCATAACAACTGTTAAACACAAAGTAATATTGTGTATCTGTGTTGAATACAAGATAGAAATGTGATTTAATTTAGTAAATACGTACTGTCACACTAAATATATTCATCTTTTCAGCCATGGGGTCACTGTAATATTATTATTAATCTTTCTATTTATCAGTAAACAGGTATCCAAAGAGTTGGTGGTAGGTGGTGTTGACTATCTGCCTTTAATTTATCACTCTTAAATTAAAAATGATTAGTGGAGATAGCCCTGCATAGGTTTTCTCAAAATTCAAACCAAACTTAAAAGTAGTTTTCAACAGTTCTAATGTTTCAGTTGGACATGTTTGTTTTGATATTCATGCACGCCACACAAGGACTATCTGAAAATAGTCTATTCTAAATTTGAATTGACAAATTAGAGGAACAACACATAATCAACAGCATTTGCTGCCAACTTTTGGGTCACTCTAACTGATTAATGGAGTTTGACCTCCACTCTAATGGCTTGACAGTTAGGGTTGATCAACTTATGCAAATTGTGGGTTCGAGTCCTATCACTGAACATGCTCGACCTTTCAGCTCTGTGAGCATTATAGTGTGACATCAATCCCATTACTTGTTGGTAAGGAGTAGCCCAAGATTTGGCAATGAATGATGTTGACCATCACTAGTCTATCACTTCTCAGTGTAGGATGACTACCAAAGACATCTCTGGAGTAGCTTTTTGTGAAATCCAACAAACAAGTAACTTACTGTTACTTTATAACATATGTATGGCTCTTAAGTGCAAAACATGATTTTGTGGCAACAAGCCACAAATTATATACCCTTGCGTTCACAGTATGGCCTTTTAATAGCAGGTCACCCCTGGCCTTACATAGTGATAAAGATAAACGATATTTTGTGTTCACACTTAACAGATATGAATTTTTAATTCGATGTGAAAGTCAGAAAATTACAGTTTAAATGTTATGCAATGTTATTTACGGTACCATTAGTTCAAAGGTCGCTCTTCAGGATACTGAGAATCTATAACAAAAACATACAAAAATCAATTTTCAATTAAACATAAATAATCTGGATTAAATACATATATTTTCCAAATATACAAACATACAATACACACTATGCATACATTAAATTTACTTCAAGTTGGATTCTAATTAATTGTGAAAATTTTCGTTCTCTTCATTTCTTAGGAAAACTCGAGAATAGAGAAACTACGATTTTAATGAAAAATATGAAATTGCTTCTAGTCTTAAAAATTGCAAAATTATTTTATCCAGAATAAAAACAAAGAGATGGACGGAGTTTGTTCGAAAGAAGCTGTAATAACCTAGTATGTGGGTTATTTAACGAAAACGCCACATCTCAAAGCTCTCGTGTTATCATTCTTTCCAGAGAAATGTATTAAAATGGAAAGTATTCGGAATTTATATAAAAAATGAAGGCTTAAATGTTGGGAATTATTTTCAACGAGTTCGATTTTGGATGTCGTATGTTAAATGCATATTTCTAGTCCAATAATATGGGAATACTAATATTTTTAAAATATGCAAAAACTTTTTATTTCAAAGAGCTAATAACTGTGAACCTTGTTCTTTTCATTTCTGGCCCGCCATGGCCAGGTGGCTAAGGCATTCGACCTGTAATCCGAGGATCGCGGGTTTGAATCCCCGTCTCATCAAACATGCTTGTCCTTTCAGCCGTGGGGGCAATGTAATGTGATCATCAACCCCACTATTCGTTGGTAAAAAGAGTAGCCCAAGAGTTGGCGGTGAGTGATGATGACTAGCTGCCTTCCCTCTAGTCTTACACTGCTAAATTAGGGACGGCTAGCGCAGATAGTCCTCGAGTAGCTTTGCGCGAAATTCAAAAGAAGCCAAACCTCTTAATTTCTTAGAAAAACTCGAGAATAGAGACGTTATGACTTTAATAAACAGTATTATATCGCACTTAGGGCTGAGAAGAGAAAAATACAATTTTCTTTTTCTAGAATAACGAGAAAATTTAAAATGGACAAAATTATATAAAAAAATACAACAGCCGAAATAACTTTCTATAATCAGGAAATTAATATCAAAATGATTTAGAAGCCCTCGTATTAACATCCTTTTCTAAAGAAGTGCATCACAGTGAAAGATATCAAGGAATAAGTAATGCGAGTTTTCTTTAACACAGTTCCATTCTGAAGTGTTTAACTGTATCTTTATAGCCCGATAAAGTGTGGCCGGTGATTAGGGCTCTCGACTCGCAATCTTAGGGTCGCGGGTTCGAATCCCCGTTATACCAAATATGCTCAACTTTTCAGCCGTGGGGGCGTTATTGTGACGGTCAATCTCACTATTCGTTGGTAAAAGAGTTGGCGATGTGTGTTGATGACTAGCTGCCTTCCTTCTGGTTTTACACTGCTAAGTTAAGGACAGCTAGAGCAGATAGTCCTCCTGTAGCTTTACGCGAAATTCAAAACAAACAAGCGAGTAACTTGAAAATAAAACTTTTGACTACATTTTAGAAAATACCAAGCGCCTTAGTGATTTTATTATTGGAATATTAGAGAAATGTTTCAACGTTTTGAAAACGTCCTTAGTTTCAAATGTATGAACTTGAAGGAATATAGAGAAAATAAATATGAAACCGAGATATTTACAAATATTTCCTCCAAACGATGGCACTACAAGCGCTGCTGAATATTATAAAGTCGTATGTAATAGTCCTAGTACTAACGACGTGATTAATTTTCTTATACTACCGCTATAAAGATCGTGTTGAAAATACGATAAATAGGAACATCGTTGTAACAAAAATGCGACAGTTTGATTACAGAAAGTGGAATCAATCCAATTTAGTTTAAGTGAAAAAACTGAAAAAAGCTAGCGGAGGCGACATTCCTAATTTGTCTGTAACTAAACGAGGCCTATTAATAGTTGAGTAAAATATAGAAATTGTCTAGATAGCAGTGTGATTCTCGTGACTTCTAATGTGTTAAAACTTTTGCTCGTTAAACCCTAAACTGTTAATAATCCTGAAGAGTTGTATTAAATGAAGAGTTTTGAAAGTTGTCCAGAAGTATGTGGTCCCAACTCTAGTTGCATCATATTAAATACTGGTGTAATAAGTTGGTTGAGAGTTAAACACATCTGCTGCTGTTCCTTATTGGCACTTTAAACCAACAGAACCCTGTCTTTAATTGCGTTTTGATTTCGAAATGTTGATATAGAAAATACTTGTGTATTTAGGTGAAATGTCTGAAAACAAATATTTAGTATGCCATCGCCAGAACGTTTAAAATCTGTAAGATTGGTTTTAAAAGAGGTACATTTTGTGTTTTTCTTTAAAAATATTTATAGAAACAAGAATAACAACTGAACATTTCAATCCATGTTTCTTTTTTGTTTTATAACTAAGCAGTTTTAACCACGTAACACATCTGTGAAATGGTTTTTTCGTACGACCAGTGGGTGAAAATCCATGTTGGTTCTTCATCCACTGGCTCCATTCTTCCCTCATGAAAGCTTTGAAGGACTTATTAATCGATACATCCAGTGGTTGTAGTAAGGCCTCCTTGTTTGACAGCAATTTGTGTTTACAGTTGCTGTACTTTTCTTCGTCCCCTCGGTCTTATGAACCCTAAGTTGGTTTCTTAAGAGAACCACCTGGTCTCCTTTCCCAAACATTTTCAAGCCAATGTGTGACTCTGTCTTTATTCATCCACCCTTTCGGATGAACTCTGTCTTCATTCATCCACTCTTTCAGATGAACTCTGTCTTCATTCATCCACTCTTTCCGGTGAACGTGAACGAAACTTGCTGCTGAAATTTAGTCCTTTGGCAGAATTTTTCGTTTAAAAATAGGAAGTGGTGGGAGTTAAGTTCTGTTATTACAGCATGACAGAACTGCCGTATTGTGACTCTTTCAATTCTCAGATGTCTTAACAGTCACAGTTTTTGTACCAGGGATGTTCACGTTCTGATTCAAAGAGACGTTAAAGGTCAGGGGGACCTAGCCTTTATTTCCAATTTGTCTTAGTTCATAATTCGTTTGTTTTCTGGCATTTATAACATACTTATGAAATTCTAGGATGTTATTTTCATATTTATCTGGTATCCTTGTGCGAGTTCACATGGCCAGTCCATATTTATCTGGCATTCTTGTGCAGGTTAACATGGTCAGTCCATATTTATCTGGCATCCTTGTGCGGGTTCACATGGCCAGTCCATGTCGTTTCATGAATCTGTCACACCAGCTGTTGAAAAATCTTCGATCCCTTTTTGTGCGACCGTCTTGTTGGTTTCTTAAGAAGACTATGGTTGATCTTTTGAGTGGTCCTCAATTCGTCCTCTTGCTTATACCAGGCTTCAATCATATTCTCGGTAGGCGGTGGCCCATGTTTCCTCTCTCTGCAACTCTGTTACCAAGTATTTTGGTGAAAGTAAGTACACGTAATTAATTTATTAATTTATTTATTAATTTATAATGAATAGTGTAAAAAGTCTCTTATTATAATTCATCGTGCTAGAACATTATCACTAATCCAAAATTTATTAAGGTATCGTAGAAACTGTTCCAATTAACAGAGAAAAGTTAATACAAAATGGTCTCCATACGATGTCGATCAAAATAAGTTTAGTCTAAGCCTAGAGCTGAACAGCGACCTTAAATATATATGTTGAATATTATATCAAATAGACAGACTTTTCACTTTAAGCAATAAAATATTAAAATCAACATCTACCCATTAAACTTGACACTAGTCAGATGTAGAAACAATTTTAACTGGTTGAACCATAAACCTCACAATTTGGAATATTTTGTCTCTCGGAAAGATTTATTCGTACTTTCCAAGTATATGCAGCAGACATCCGTGAAGGAAGAGTTATTCAACCAGACTTTAAAAACATGAAGAATTTGTTTTTTGAATTTCACACAAAGCTACACGAGGGCTATCTGTGCTAGCCGTCCCTAATTTAGCAGTGTGAGACTAGAGGGAAGGCAGCTAGTCATCACCACCCACCGCCAACTCTTGGGCTACTCTTTTACCAACGAATAGTGGAATTGATCGTCACATTATAACACCCCCACGGCTGAAAGGGCGAGGGGGATGCGAACCCGCGACCCTCGGATTACGAGTCGCACGCCTTAATACGCTTGGCCATGCTGGGCCCCAAAACAGGAAGAGAATGTGTTCCCAAACGGTCACCATGATTGATAATCTTGATAGGAAATATTGCGTGGACATCATGACGTACGTGGAAACAGCAACAAAGACATACAAACCGAAGATATGGGATGTGTATAAACCGTCAAATTTACAATTATTGATTCCACTAGGATAAAAATCAAACAACAACAAATTAATTAAAAACACAAAGTTATGAGTGTGTCAGATTAAGTAAGACTGCAAGCTGTACTGAATTGTTGGGATTTATTGGAAAGTTTAACTACTTAAGTAAGACTGGAAGCTGTACTGAATTGTTGGGATTTATGGGAAAGTTTAACTCCTTAAGTAAGACTGGAAGCTGTACTGAATTGTTGGGATTTATGGGAAAGTGTAACTACTTAAGTAAGACTGGAAACTGTACCGAATTGTTGGGATTTATGGGAGTGTTTAACTACTTAAGTAAGACTGGAAGCTGTACTGAATTGTTGGGATTTATTGGAAAGTTTAACTACTTACGTAAGGCTGGAAGCTGTACTGAATTGTTGGGATTTATGGAAAAGTTTAACTACTTAAGTAAGACTGGTAGCTGTACTGAATTGTTGGGATTTATTGGAAAGTTTAACTATTTAAGTATGGCTGGAAGCTGTACTGAATTGTTGGGATTTATGGAAAAGTTTAACTACTTAAGTAAGACTGGTAGCTGTACTGAATTGTTGGGATTTGTTAGAAAGTTTAACTATTTAAGTAAGACTCGAAGGTGTACTGAATTGTTGTGATTTATTGGAAAGTTTAACTACTTAAGTAAGACTGGAAGCTGTACTGAATTGTTGGGATTTATGGGAAAGTTTAACTACTTAAGTAAGACTGGAAGCTGTACTGAATTGTTGGGATTTATGGGAAAGTTTAACTACTTAAGTAAGACTGGAAGCTGTACTGATTTGTTGGGATTTATGGGAAAGTGTAACTACTTAAGTAAGACTGGAAGCTGTACCGAATTGTTGGGATTTATGGGAAAGTTTAACTACTTAAGTAAGACTGGAAGCTGTATTGAATTGTTGGGATTTATTGGAAAGTTTAACTACTTAAGTAAGGCTGGAAGCTGTACTGAATTGTTGGGATTTATGGAAAAGTTTAACTACTTAAGTAAGACTGGTAGCTGTACTGAATTGTTGGGATTTATTGGAAAGTTTAACTACTTAAGTAAGACTGGAAGCTGTACTGAATTGTTGGGATTTATTGGAAAGTTTAACTACTTAAGTAAGGCTGGAAGCTGTACTGAATTGTTGGGATTTATTGGAAAGTTTAACTACTTAAGTAAGACTGGTAGCTGTACTGAATTGTTGGGATTTATTGGAAAGTTTAACTATTTAAGTAAGGCTGGAAGCTGTACTGAATTGTTGGGATTTATGGAAAAGTTTAACTACTTAAGTAAGACTGGTAGCTGTACTGAATTGTTGGGATTTATTGGAAAGTTTAACTATTTAAGTAAGGCTGGAAGCTGTACTGAATTGTTGGGATTTATTGGAAAGTTTAACTATTTAAGTAAGACTGGAAGCTGTACTGAATTGTTGGGATTTATGGGAAAGTTTAACTACAAAAAAATCGAATTTCGTTTGTCTAACAGAACGTTTGTTATTCTGCTCTCGTTACCGATGTGAAAGAAGTCAGCTTAATGTGATGACTTAAGTAAGAATTATATTTAACAAAGATCCGCCACTTTCTTTGTTTCTTCTCAAGAAAAACCATGAAAATCAATTATTTTACTTTTCCATGACCTTTTCGTTAACGAATTTTATTGATGGATTTGTTTGGTCCTCGAAAGTGACCTACGGGAGATTCGAACGTATTGAGAATGTTAAACGAGGCTTCTGTGCACGAGAGGCATCAGACGCCAGAACTGACTTTTGTAATAACATTCCAAACACGGGGCACCCTTCATCGGATTTCCACTAAGCGAAATCTCTTCTAATAGAATTTTCAAAAGATTGTATAGTATTAAGAACGTTGGTGAGGTTTTCATTTGCATTTTGATTACAGGAAAGATGAGAATGCTAATTCAGAGAAACAAAATGAAAATTTGTTGTTGTGATAAACAACTCTTAAGAATAGAAACACCACATAAGTCTAAACATCTGAGAAACACACAAACACCACATGTCTAAACATCTGAGAATCACACAAACACCACATAAGTCTAAACATCTGAGAATCACACAAACACCACATAAGTCTAAACATCTGAGAAACACACAAACACCACATGACTAAACACCTGAGAAACACACAAACACCACGTAAGTCTAAACATCTGAGAAACACACAAACACCACATGACTAAACATCTGAGAAACACACAAACACCACGTAAGTCTAAACATTTGAGAAACACACAAACACCACCTAAGTCTAAACATCTGAGAATCACACAAACACCACATGTCTAAACATCTGAGAATCACACAAACACCACATGTCTAAACATCTGAGAATCACACAAACACCACATAAGTCTAAACATCTGAGAATCACACAAACACCACATAAGTCTAAACATCTGAGAAACACACAAACACCACGTAAGTCTAAACATCTGAGAAACACACAAACACCACATGACTAAACATCTGAGAAACACAAACACCACGTAAGTCTAAACATTTGAGAAACACACAAACACCACCTAAGTCTAAACATCTGAGAAACACACAAACACCACATGACTAAACACCTGAGAAACACACAAACACCACGTAAGTCTAAACATCTGAGAAACACACAAACACCACATGACTAAACATCTGAGAAACACACAAACACCACGTAAGTCTAAACATCTGAGAAACACACAAACACCACCTAAGTCTAAACATCTGAGAATCACACAAACACCACATGTCTAAACATCTGAGAAACACACAAACACCACATAAGTCTAAACATCTGAGAATCACACAAACACCACATAAGTCTAAACATCTGAGAATCACACAAACACCACATAAGTCTAAACATCTGAGAAACACACAAACACCACATGACTAAACATCTGAGAAACACACAAACACCACGTAAGTCTAAACATTTGAGAAACACACAAACACCACCTAAGTCTAAACATCTGAGAATCACACAAACACCACATGTCTAAACATCTGAGAAACACACAAACACCACATGACTAAACACCTGAGAAACACACAAACTCCACGTAAGTCTTAACATCTGAGAATCACACAAACACCACATAAGTCTAAACATCTGAGAAACACACAAACACCACGTAAGTCTAAACATCTGAGAAACACACAAACA
This sequence comes from Tachypleus tridentatus, assembly GCF_004210375.1. Classification (NCBI taxonomy): domain Eukaryota; kingdom Metazoa; phylum Arthropoda; class Merostomata; order Xiphosura; family Limulidae; genus Tachypleus; species Tachypleus tridentatus. The sequence goes on along the minus strand of NC_134834.1, from coordinate 125,974,829 downwards.
CCACATGACTAGACATCTGAGAAACACACAAACACCACATAAGTCTAAACATCTGAGAAACACACAAACACCACATGACTAAACATCTGAGAAACACACAAACACCACATGACTAAACATCTGAGAAACACACAAACACCACATAAGTCTAAACATCTGAGAAACACACAAACACCACATAAGTCTAAACATCTGAGAAACACACAAACACCACCTAAGTCTAAAAATCTGAGAATCACACAAACACCACATGTCTAAACATCTGAGAAACACAGAAACACCACCTAAGTCTAAACATCTGAGAATCACACAAACACCACATGTCTAAACATCTGAGAAACACACAAACACCACGTAAATCTAAACATCTGAGAATCACACAAACACCACATAAGTCTAAACATCTGAGAAACACACAAACACCACATAAGTCTAAACATCTGAGAAACACACAAACACCACATAAGTCTAAACATCTGAGAATCACACAAACACCACATAAGTCTAAACATCTGAGAAACACACAAACTTCACGTAAGTCTTAACATCTGAGAATCACACAAACACCACATAAGTCTAAACATCTGAGAATCACACAAACACCACATAAGTCTAAACATCTGAGAATCACACAAACACCACATAAGTCTAAACATCTGAGAAACACACAAACACCACATAAGTCTAAACATCTGAGAAACACACAAACACCACATAAGTCTAAACATCTGAGAAACACACAAACACCACATAAGTCTAAACATCTGAGAAACACACAAACACCACATAAGTCTAAACATCTGTTTAAAAAAGTGTTTACAAATAATTGAGATTCAAATTAACAGAGGAAATCTACATACAATTAATTAAACAAAATTTAAATAACAAAAAACATTTTATTAAAAACGAACCGACTGTCAACTACTTTCATTTGTAAATCTTCCAAATATAGCAGATTGTAGACACAGTTGTTTAAACATTACAAAAGGTCATGTGAAAATATAGCGATTTCTGAAAAATTTTGTTCAAACTGTGACGGAAATAATAACGTAATTACTTCTTAGTAATTATATTAATGCGTGTTACTTACTTGTTAGTAAGTATATTAATGTGCGTTAATTACTTGTTAGTAATTATATTAAGGTGTGTTAATTACTTTTAGTAATTATATTAATGTGTGTTAATTACTTGTTAGTAATTATATTAATGTGTGTTAATTAATTTTAGTAATTATATTAATGTGTGTTAATTACTTGTTAGTAATTATATTAATGTGTGTTAATTACTTGTTAGTAATTATATTAATGTGTGTTAATTACTTTTTAGTAATTATATTAAGGTGTGTTAATTACTTTTTAGTAATTATATTAATGTGTGTTAATTACTTGTTAGTAATTATATTAAGGAGTGTTAATTACTTTTTAGTAATTATATTAATGTGTGTTAATTACTTGTTAGTAATTATATTAAGGAGTGTTAATTACTTTTTAGTAATTATATTAATGTGTGTTAATTACTTGTTAGTAATTATATTAAGGAGTGTTAATTACTTTTTAGTAATTATATTAATGTGTGTTAATTACTTGTTAGTAATTATATTAATGTGTGTTAATTACTTGTTAGTAATTATATTAAGGTGCGTTAATTACTTTTAGTAATTATATTAATGTGTGTTAATTACTTGTTAGTAATTATATTAATGTGTGTTAATTACTTCTTAGTAATTATATTAATGCGTGTTAATTACTTGTTAGTAAGTATATTAATGTGTGTTAATTACTTGTTAGTAATTATATTAATGTGTGTTAATTACTTTTTAGTAATTATATTAATGTGTGTCAATTACTTTTTAGTAATTATATTAAGGTGTGTTAATTACTTGTTAGTAATTATATTAAGGTGTGTTAATTACTTTTTAGTAATTATATTAATGTGTGTTAATTACTTGTTAGTAATTATATTAAGGTGTGTTAATTACTTTTTAGTAATTATATTAATGTGTGTTAATTACTTTTTAGTAATTATATTAATGCGTGTTAATTACTTTTTAGTAATTATATTAATGTGCGTTAATTACTTGTTAGTAATTATATTAAGGTGTGTTAATTACTTTTTAGTAATTATATTAATGTGTGTTAATTACTTGTTAGTAATTATATTAAGGTGTGTTAATTACTTGTTAGTAATTATATTAAGGTGTGTTAATTACTTTTTAGTAATTATATTAAGGTGTGTTAATTACTTGTTAGTAATTATATTAATGTGTGTTAATTACTTGTTAGTAATTATATTAAGGTGTGTTAATTACTTTTTAGTAATTATATTAATGTGTGTTAATTACTTGTTAGTAATTATATTAATGTGTGTTAATTACTTTATAGTAATTATATTAAAGTGTGTTGAGGAGATACAAGCGTGTGTGTGTGTGTGTGTGTGTGTATTTTCTTATGGAAAAGTTACATCGGGCTATCTGTTTAGTCCACCGAGAGGAATCGAACCACTCATTTTAGCGTTATAAATCCGTAAACTTAATACAAGCGAAACTGAAATATTACAAGACAGTTTATATGCAAAAACGGCTCGTTTGGGTTGAGAAAATATTTTACATAGAAGAGCGAACAACGTTTCGACCTTCTCGGTCATCGTCAGGTTCACAAAGAAAGAGGTAACTGACCGGAAGCTGACCACATGTTTGAAAGGGGTTGTGTAACTGTGTGTCGAAATGTAGAGGGTGGTATTAGATGTTTGAATATATAATTTTATTTATTTTATATTAATATAGGTATAAAGGCGTTCCTTTATATTGGTTTATTTTGGGTTTAAGTTGTTGTATAAGTAAGGCTTCTTTAATTTTGCGTTTGTTTATGTTTGTTTCCTTATTTAGTATTTGAGTGTTTTCTATAGTTATGTTGTGTTTATTTGACTTGCAGTGTTCGTAAACGTGTGAAGGTGACTTTTTATGTTCTTTGAATCTGGTTTCCATTTTTCTACTTGTTTCTCCAATATAGAAGTCGTGGCAGTTATCACATTGTATTTTGTAACTAATGTTGGTGTGGTGTTTGTCAGCGACCCCCCGCTAGTACAGCGGTATGTCTCCGGATTTACAACCTAAAATCAGGGGTTCGATTCCCCTCGGTGTGCTGAGCAGATAGCCCGATGTGGCTTTGCTATAAGAAAAACACACAAACACACACACGTTTGTCAGTGTAGTTTTTACATAGTATAGACCTCAGTTTTGTGCCTGGTTTTTGAATAAATTTGGTATTAACTGGAATGTCATATTTTGTTACTAGTTTTTGCCAAATGTTGGTTATTTGTCTGCTGATGTCAGGAATATATGGTATACAGCAGTATATGGTTTCGTGGTTTTTTTTATTCGTGAGCTGTATTTACTTTAGTTGGTTGATTTTGCTTTTTGTCTAGGTGTGTGCGTATAATGTTTTCTACGGTTTGTGGAGGAAACTTATTGATGTTGATGAAGTATTGTTTTATTTTGTCTAATTCATCGTTAATTTTATCTGGTGAGCATAGTTTTATGGCTGTGTTTATTTGGTTCCTTAGTATGTTGAGTTTTTGTTTTGTTTCATGTGCTGAGTCCCAAGGAATGTATAGTCCAGTATGGGTGATATTTCGGTGGATTTCTGTTTTGAATTGTGTGTCGGTTCTTGTAATTTTGAGGTTAAGAAATGATATTTGATTGCTTTCTTCCTGTTCACATGTGAAGTTAATGTTGGGATGTATTGAGTTAATGTGATTGAAAAAATTAAGTATGTGTTCTGTAGATTTGAATCCCGCAACCGTGTCATCTACATATCTGTATCAGTATAGTGGTGGATGTAATGCTGTGTTAATTGCTTGTGTTTCAACTTGTGTCATAAAAATATTGGCTAGGACTGGTGATACTGGGTTGCCCATGCTTATGCCATTTGTTTGTATATAGTTTTGATTGTTGAACGTGAAGTTTGTCTTTATCGTGGTGAATTCTATGAAGGTTGCTAACTGGTTACTGGGAATTTCTATAGTTGGGTTAGTGTCTCGGATATAGAGTTCTAAGGCTATCTTGCAGGCTTCAGTGGTTGGAACTTCTGTGAAGAGGGATATAACATCGAAACTGGCCATTGAGGCTTTATGATTAAGTTGATTTAGATTAGACTTGAAATTAAAAGAGTCTTTGATGAATGAGCTGGCTGATGTTACATATTTGGAGAATGCCCATGCTATGTATTTACCAAGATTGTAATTAAACGATTCATATGTGGACATTATTGGTCGTAATGGACAATCTGGTTTATGGGGTTTGGGGATGCCGTATATTTGCGGTGTGCGTGAGTCGGTTTTACGTAGGTAGGAATAAAGTGTGTGTGAAATTGTGTTGGCTTTTTTCATTTGTAGTAGTAATTTGTTCAGTTGCGTCTCGTGTGTCTTTGTTGGATTTGTGTTTATTTGTTTAAATTTGTTTGTGTCTGATAGGATGTTCTTCATTTTTTTGGATGTATTCATTCGTGTTCATTATGACTATAGCGTTACCTTTATCTGCTTTTAGAATTTTTATGTTTTTGTCTTGTTTTAGGTTTTTAATAGAATTAATGTCTCTTTTTGTAAGATTTTTTAGTTTTCTGTTTTGTGAAATTATGTTGATGGTTTTGTGAGAAAATTCTTTGAAAAAATTGTTTAAGATGTTGTTTTTTAGGTGTTTCTGGAAAATATAAATTTGTAATTTTACCTGGGAAGTTTGGCTGTTGGATGTCAATAAAATTATCTAAGTTGTCTTCTTTCTGTTGGTTGTGTTTGGTTGTTTCCTTGTTTTTCTTCTCTGTAGAAAGTATCACAAGTCTCCTGGCTAGGTCTTCTAAACACGTTTTGATTTCTATGGTTGGAATGTACCTAGGTGCTATTGCGAAGTTGAGTCCTTTGTTAAGTAGATGTTTCTCTGGAAAATGAGTTAACTTTTGTTTCACAATAGAGGGCTTAATAAATTGATAAATTTTGGTAAAATATTTTATATCGTGCTCATTCAAATATTTTGTAGAAGATTATTTTACGTTAATTCTAGTGTTGTTTATAACGTAGGCCTACAACAATGCATGCCAGTGTACAGATGTTCATAATCGTAGAAACGTTAAAAGTAAATAAGTCAATTTATTGTTGTCAGATAGAATGGAAAATTAACTGTTTTTTCCGGATAATTTAAAAGAATCCGTTAACAAACAGCAGAGTTATAAAAATATTATCATTTTCCCGACTTACAATATTTTGTTTATTTGAAAGTGAGCACAAAGTTATCTGTGCTCTGTTAACCACGAGTATCGAAACACAGTTTATAGTGTTGTGAGGCCGCAGACATACCACTGTGCTACTTGGGTACACAGATCAAAAGGTGCATGAGAACAGAAAAAAATGTACAAGAAAGTATAACAGCACGAATTTCCTTGAAATAAACTAAATAACAGAAGATATTGGACTGAATAACTCTGGAATTCGAGTCCAAATATGAGTCATATTATTGTACTCATTATACGAGTGTTGGTCTGTTGATTAAATAGTTTTGGTCTGTTTGTTGTTAAACATAAAACTACACCATAGGTTATCCGTTTTGATTCATAGTGGGTATCGAAGCCTGACTTTACCGTTATAAGTCCGCAGGCTTATCGATGTACCGTGGGGCGGGGAGGGCTTAATTAAACTCAATGAGAGATTTCTCTCTCGTCCTTTAACTTTTGGATCGTCCTTGTATTTCTCCAAGCGTGGCGACGTTAGACACGACTTTAGTTTCGTCTTCGTTAACGAAGATGGATAATACCTTTGACTTTGGCTCACTATTGGTGTGTAGATTGATGATGGTGGATTACTGTGGCTTCGAATCGGTTTCTCCATGATCAAACTAGCACGACGAATGTTATTGGCTGAAGCAAATTAAATGAGCTTTGACTTGTGTTTTCCACAAAAATAATCAAACAAAAAAATCCCTCAAGACTTCAGCTGATGGAAGCCTTTCACATTCTTCTCGGAACTTCGACTCTACTCTCCTAAACAGCACAAAGATAACATGTACAGATATGACTTTCACATTCTTCTTGGAACTTCGACTCTACTCTCCTAAACAGCACAAAGATAACATGTACAGATATGACATCATTAAACCTTTCGGTTTATTCTGTTATAAGATTCGTCTCTACTCTCTTTAACAGCACAAAGATAACATGTACAGATATGACATCATTAAATCTTTCGGTTTATTCTGTTATAAGATTCGTCTCTACTCTCTTTAACAGCACAAAGATAACATGTACAGATATGACATCATTAAATCTTTCGGTTTATTCTGTTATAAGATTCGTCTCTACTCTCCTAAACAGCACAAAGATAACATGTACAGATATGACATCATTAAATCTTTCGGTTTATTCTGTTATAAGATTCGTCTCTACTCTCCTAAACAGCACAAAGATAACATGTACAGATATGACATCATTAAACCTTTTGGTTTATTCTGTTATAAGATTCGTCTCTACTCTCCTAAACAGCACAAAGATAACATGTACAGATATGACATCATTAAATATTTCGGTTTATTCTGTTATAAGATTCGTCTTTACTCTCCTAAACAGCACAAAGATAACATGTACAGATATGACATCATTAAACCTTTTGGTTTATTCTGTTATAAGATTCGTCTCTACTCTCTTTAACAGCACAAAGATAACTTGTACAGATATGACATCATTAAACCTTTCGGTTTATTCTGTTATGAGATTCGTCTCTACTCTCTTTAACAGCACAAAGATAACTTGTACATATATGACATCATTAAACCTTTTGGTTTATTCTGTTATAAGATTCGTCTCTACTCTCTTTAACAGCACAAAGATAACATGTACAGATATGACATCATTAAATCTTTCGGTTTATTCTGTTATAAGATTCGTCTCTACTCTCCTTAACAGCACAAAGATAACTTGTACAGATATGACATCATTAAACCTTTTGGTTTATTCTGTTATAAGATTCGTCTCTACTCTCTTTAACAGCACAAAGATAACTTGTACATATATGACATCATTAAACCTTTTGGTTTATTCTGTTATAAGATTCGTCTCTACTCTCTTTAACAGCACAAAGATAACATGTACAGATATGACATCATTAAATCTTTCGGTTTATTCTGTTATAAGATTCGTCTCTACTCTCCTTAACAGCACAAAGATAACTTGTACAGATATGACATCATTAAACCTTTTGGTTTATTCTGTTATAAGATTCGTCTCTACTCTCTTTAACAGCACAAAGATAACTTGTACAGATATAACATCACTAACCTTTCGGTTTATTCTGTTATAAGATTTGTCTCTACTCTCTTTAACAGCACAAAGATAACTTGTACATATATGACATCATTAAACCTTTTGGTTTATTCTGTTATAAGATTTGTCTCTACTCTCTTTAACAGCACAAAGATAACATGTACAGATATGACATCATTAAACCTTTCGGTTTATTCTGTTATAGGATTCGTCTCTACTCTCCTAAACTGCACAAAGATAACATGTACAGATATGACATCACTAAACCTTTCGGTTTATTCTGTTATAAGATTTGTCTCTACTCTCTTTAACAGCACAAATGTAACTTGTACAGATATGACATCATTAAATCTTTCGGTTTATTCTGTTATAAGATTCGTCTCTATTTTCCTTAACAGCAACAATGTTACATCATTAAACATTTCTGTTCACCCTAATGTAAGCTTTATTTATCCATGTATGGAAATGTACAACAAATGAGGACACGAAGAAGTTGAACTATTATCAAAGTAATTCTTTTTTATCTTCAAGTTGGTTTACATTTGACATTTGAAGTGTCAGTAATGGCCACCAGGGGAAAAGGGTAATTTTCATTGCAAGAGCTCCATTATTTCCGCCAACGTAACGTTTCAGGTCTTCCCTATGGACACATTAATTTTTCTAGCGGTGTTACGCGGTTCTGGGGAGCGGGCATCTCTGATCTTGTGTACCCTCTCAGGGGTGCTTCATAAAATAGAGCAATAAGAAGATATAAAGAAACAGAACTACACAGGTACAGTTAGAAATGAATAGTTCAGATGAACGTAGCAGAGTCTGATGGTAAACAAATAATGAAAAAACTGCAGCTGATAGATGGATGCAGGACAGATATCTTTGTGAAGTTCACCTTGTACTGGTTCCCTGGAATTCTTAATTATGAGTACGACCAGGCAGTTTTATGACAGTAAATCACACAACACAAAACGTCCAGGTTTAATAAGTACCGAACTATTAAAATGTGTAATGCACGTCTCAGAACGAAATTGGCTGAATAAATTATTCCTAACGACCTAATACTTTAATAAGCTGTTACCTATAACAATAGTGTAAAATCTGAAACGTTAAATCTAACGTTGAATCTGACCGACTACATCTGACGGTATGTGGAAAATCTGAGACGTTACATATAATAATAGGTGGTAAATTTGAGATGTTACATCTAATGATGTATTGGAAACCTAAGCTGCTCTGTTTAATTACACATAGAATGTGTGAGCTGTTTCAATGTATACTGTATGGGAGAATTAAAGTGTTACATCTAATGACGTACAGATAACCTGGAGAAGCATAAGTGACAACATAAGTTATTATTGAGATAAATACGTTGAAACACGTACCGTTTGTCAGATCAAAACCTTAATATAACGATTACTTACATATAGATGTCAGACTGAAGAGATTCATTAAGAGACAAGCAGCTTCAGTGAAATAATATAACTATTACTGAAGTGAATATTTTCTGTTGAAGACAGTGAGATCGTGGACTGAACTGAAACGTGATGCTACATACATAAACTAAGAGCTTAAGAGCAGAGCTCGTGTTCGACACCACAAAGAAAGTATGTTTGGAATTAAGTGCAAAATTACACAATGGGCTTTCTGTGGTCTGCCCCCCGTCAGGTATCGAAATCAGGTTTTTAGCGGTGGGAGTCAGCAGGAATTCCGTTGTGCTACAAGGGGAAGGCACCATAAAGAAAAAAAAATATCTCAAGTGGAGAAACACGCTGAAGGAAAATCACATCAAAGGAAAAACACCCCAGAGGAAATTAATTCGTGAAGACGAGAAACCGATTTGAAGTAAAAAAAAATGTATTTTCTTGAGAATACGAAGAAAATTAAGTTTAATGGAGAAAATAAAAAAAGTTTTATCCCTTTAAATGTGTTGGTAAAAAGTTTCATTCGAAAATAAATTAAGAATAACGTTTTTGATAAAATACAACAACATTTAAAGTGAGATTAGCGAACCTAAACAGAACGTTCTACCTTTGGTTGTGAGTATTTGTAGAACTATACGTATTAATATTTCATATCTCAATACACAGTTAAAACAAATAGTAAATAACAAACTAAAAGATGAATTTACAGGTAACAAAAATTTTATAAGGAAACATTTGTGTAGATTATTAAATAAATCTATCACCACTGAAGATACCTTTTCAGAAAAATCTCTTCGGTAGTAACAGAAATACGTGTGATTCGTGTTGTATTAAAACATTCAAACCAATAAAGAACAAATTTCGTTATCCAATAATAAATTGTTTAACTGCAAATCTAAGAACATAACATATCATCAAACAATGTGAACATACAGTACAATTTTATATTAACGATTCTAATAACATACTATATCATCAAACAATGTGTACATCGTGGAGAATTTTTTATTAACGATTCTAAGAACATAATATATCATCAAAGAATGTGTACATCCTGGACAATTTTATCCTAACGATTCTAAGAAAATAATATATCATCAAACAATGCGTACGTCCTGGAGAATTTTATATTAACGATTCTAAGAACATAATATATCATCAAAGAATGTGTACATCCTGGACAATTTTATCTTAACGATTCTAAGAACATAATATATCATCAAACAATGCGTACGTCCTGGAGAATTTTATATTAACGATTCTAAGAACATAATATATCATCAAAGAAAGTATACATCCTGGAGAATTTTATATTAACGATTCTAAGAATATAATATATCATCAAACAATGTGTACATCCTGGAGAATTTTATATTAACGATTCTAAGAACATAATATATCATCAAGGAATGTATACATCCTGGAGAATTTTATATTAACGATTCTAAAAACATAATATATCATCAAACAATGTGCACATCCTGGAGAATTTTATATTAACGATTCTAAGAACATAATATATCATCAAAGAATGTATTATTCCTGGAGAATCTTATATTAACGATTCTAAGAATATAATATATCATCAAACAATGTGTTCATCCTGGAGAATTTTATATTAACGATTCTAAGAACATAATATATCATCAAAGAAAGTATACATCCTGGAGAATTTTATATTAACGATTCTAAGAATATAATATATCATCAAATAATGTGTACATTCTTGAGAATTTTATATTAACGATTCTTAGAACATAATATATCATCAAACAATGCGTACATCCTGAAGAATTTTATTTTAACGATTCTAAGTACATAATGTATCATCAAGGAATGTATTTATCCTGGAGAATTTTATATTAACGATTCTAAGAACACAATATATCATCGAACAATGTATACATCCTAGAGAGTTTTATATTAACGATTCTAAGAACATAATATATCATCAAGGAATGTATACATCCTGGAGAATTTTATATTAACGATTTAAGAACACAATATATCATCAAACAATGTATACATAATGGAGAATTTTATATTAACCATTCTAAGAACATAATATATCATCAAACAATGCGTACATCCTGGAGAATTTTATATTAACGATTCTAAGAACATAATATATCATCAAACAATGTATACATCGTGGAGAATTTTTTATTAACGATTCTAAAAACACAATATATCATCAAACAATGTATACATCCTGAAGAATTTTATATTAACGATTCTAAGAACATAATATATCATCAAGGAATGTATACATCCTGGAGAATTTTATATTAACGATTCTAAGAACATAATATATCATCAAAGAATTTATATATCGTGGAGAATCTTAAATTAACGATTCTAAGAACATAATATATAATCAAACAAAGTGTACATCCTGGAGATATTTATATTAACGATTCTAAGAACAGAATATATCATCAAACAATGCGTACATCCTAGATAATTTTATATTACGATTCTAAGAACATAATATACCATCAAACAATGTATACATCCTGGAGAATTTTATACTAACTATTCTAAAAACACAATATATCATCAAACAACGTATACATACTGGAGAATTTTATATTAACGATTCTAAGAACATAATATATCATCAAACAATGTGTACATCCTGGAGAATTTTATATTAACGATTCTAAGAACATAATATATCATCAAAGAATATATACATGCTGGAGAATTTTATATTAACGATTCTAAGAACATAATATATCATCAAGGAATGAATACATCCTGGAGAATTTTATATTAACGATTCTAAGAACATAATATATCATCAAACAATGTGTAGATCCTGGAGAATTTTATATTAACGATTCTAAGAACATAATATATCATCAAAGAATGTATTATTCCTGGAGAATCTTATATTAACGATTCTAAGAACATAATATATCATCAAACAATGTGTTCATCCTGGAGAATTTTATATTAACGATTCTAAGAACACAATATATCATCAAACAATGTATACATCCTAGAGAATTTTATATTAACGATTCTAAGAACATAATATATCATCAAAGAATGTATATATACTGGAGAATATTATATTAACGATTCTAAGAACATAATATATCATTAACCAATGCGTACATTCTGGAGAATTTTATATTAACGATTCTAAGAATATAATATATCATCAAACAATGTGTACATCCTGGAGAATTTTATATTAACGATTCTAAGAACATAATATATCATCAAACAATGTATACATCCTGGAGAATTTTATATTAACGATTCTAAAAATATAATATATCATCAAACAATGTGTACATCCTGGAGAATTTTATATTAACGATTCTAAGAACATAATATATCATCAAAGAATGTATATATCCTGGAGTATCTTAAATTAACGATTCTAAGAACATAATATATCATTAAAGAATGTGTACATACTGGAAAATTTTATCTTAACGATTCTAAGAACATAATATATCATCAAAGAATGTATTATTCCTGAAGAATCTTATATTAACGATTCTAAGAATATAATATATCATCAAACAATGTGTTCATCCTGGAGAATTTTATATTAACGATTCTAAGAACATAATATATCATCAAGGAATGTATACATCCTGGAGAATTTTATATTAACGATTCTAAGAACATAATATATCATCTAAGAATGTATTATTCCTGGAGAATCTTATATTAACGATTCTAAGAACATAATATATCATCAAACAATGTGTTCATCCTGGAGAATTTTATATTAACGATTCTAAGAACATAATATATCATCAAAGAATGTATATATCTTGGAGAATCTTATATTAACGATTCTAAGAACATAATATATCATTAACCAATGCGTACATCCTGGAGAATTTTATATTATCGATTCTAAGAATATAATATATCATCAAACAATGTGTACATCCTGGAGAATTTTATATTAACGATTCTAAGAACATAATATATCATCAAACAATGTGTACGTCTTGGAGAATTTTATATTAACGATTCCAAAAATATAATATATCATCAAACAATGTGTACATCCTGGAGAATTTTATATTAACGATTCTAAGAACATAATATATCATCAAAGAATTTATATATCGTGGAGAATCTTAAATTAACGATTCTAAGAACATAATATATAATCAAACAAAGTGTACATCCTGGAGATATTTATATTAACGATTCTAAGAACAGAATATATCATCAAACAATGCGTACATCCTAGATAATTTTATATTACGATTCTAAGAACATAATATACCATCAAACAATGTATACATCCTGGAGAATTTTATATTAACGATTCTAAAAACACAATATATCATCAAACAATGTATACATACTGGAGAATTTTATATTAACGATTCTAAGAACATAATATATCATCAAACAATGTGTACATCCTGGAGAATTTTATATTAACGATTCTAAGAACATAATATATCATCAAAGAATATATACATGCTGGAGAATTTTATATTAACGATTCTAAGAACATAATATATCATCAAACACTGCGTACATCCTGGAGAATTTTATATTAACGATTCTAAGAACATAATATATCATCAAACAATGTATACATCGTGGAGAATTTTTTATTAACGATTCTAAGAACATAATATATCATCAAAGAATGTGTAGATCCTGGAGAATTTTATATTAACGATTCTAAGAACATAATATATCATCAAAGAATGTATTATTCCTGGAGAATCTTATATTAACGATTCTAAGAACATAATATATCATCAAACAATGTGTTCATCCTGGAGAATTTTATATTAACGATTCTAAGAACACAATATATCATCAAACAATGTATACATCCTAGAGAATTTTATATTAACGATTCTAAGAACATAATATATCATCAAAGAATGTATATATACTGGAGAATATTATATTAACGATTCTAAGAACATAATATATCATTAACCAATGCGTACATTCTGGAGAATTTTATATTTACGATTCTAAGAATATAATATATCATCAAACAATATGTACATCCTGGAGAATTTTATATTAACGATTCTAAGAACATAATATATCATCAAACAATGTGTACGTCTTGGAGAATTTTATATTAACGATTCTAAGAACACAATATATCATCAAACGATGTATACATCCTGGAGAATTTTATATTAACGATTCTAAAAACACAATATATCAACAAACAATGTATACATCATGGAGAATTTTATATTAACGATTCTAAAAATATAATATATCATCAAACAATGTCTACATCCTGGAGAATTTTATATTAACGATTCTAAGAACATAATATATCATCAAAGAATGTATATATCCTGGAGTATCTTAAATTAACGATTCTAAGAACATAATATACAATCAAACAATGTGTACATCCTGGAGATATTTATATTAACGATTCTGAGAAGAGAATATACCAGGAAACAATGTGTACATCCTGGAAAATTTTATTTTAACGATTCTAAGAACATAATATATCATCAAAGAATATATACATGCTGGAGAATTTTATATTAACGATTCTAAGAACATAATATATCATCAAACAATGCGTACATCCTGGAGAATTTTATATTAACGATTCTAAGAACATAATATATCATCAAAGAATATATACATGCTGGAGAATTTTATATTAACGATTCTAAGAACATAATATATCATCAAACAATGCGTACATCCTGGAGAATTTTATATTAACGATTCTAAGAACATAATATACCATGAAACAATGTATACATCATGGAGAATTTTATATTAACGATTCTAAAAACATAATATATCATTAAAGAATGTGTACATACTGGAAAATTTTATCTTAACGATTCTAAGAACATAATATATCATCAAAGAATGTATTATTCCTGAAGAATCTTATATTAACGATTCTAAGAATATAATATATCATCAAACAATGTGTTCATCCTGGAGAATTTTATATTAACGATTCTAAGAACATAATATATCATCAAGGAATGTATACATCCTGGAGAATTTTATATTAACGATTCTAAGAACATAATATATCGTCTAAGAATGTATTATTCCTGCAGAATCTTATATTAACGATTCTAAGAACAAAATATATCATCACACAACGTGTTCATCCTGGAGAATTTGATATTAACGATTCTAAGAACATAATATATCATCAAAGAATGTATATATCTTGGAGAATCTTATATTAACGATTCTAAGAACATAATATATCATTAAACAATGCGTACATCCTGGAGAATTTTATATTAACGATTCTAAGAATATAATATATCATCAAACAATGTGTACATCCTGGAGAATTTTATATTAACGATTCTAAGAACATAATATATCATCAAACAATGTGTACGTCTTGGAGAATTTTATATTAACGATTCTAAAACAGAATATATCATCAAACGATGTATACATCCTGGAGAATTTTATATTAACGATTCTAAAAATATAATATATCATCAAACAATGTGTACATCCTGGAGAATTTTATATTAACGATTCTAAGAACATAATATATCATCAAAGAATTTATATATCGTGGAGAATCTTAAATTAACGATTCTAAGAACATAATATATAATCAAACAAAGTGTACATCCTGGAGATATTTATATTAACGATTCTAAGAACAGAATATATCATCAAACAATGCGTACATCCTAGATAATTTTATATTACGATTCTAAGAACATAATATATCATCAAACAATGTATACAACCTAGAGAATTTTATATTAACTATTCTAAAAACACAATATATCATCAAACAACGTATACATACTGGAAAATTTTATATTAACGATTCTAAGAACATAATATATCATCAAACAATGTGTACATCCTAAAGAATTTTATATTAACGATTCTAAGAACATAATATATCATCAAAGAATGTATACATCCTGAAGAATTTTATATTAACGATTCTAAGAACATAATATACCATCAAACAATGTACACATCCTGGAGAATTTTATATTAACGATTCTAAGAACATAATATATCATTAAAGAATGTGTACATACTGGAAAATTTTATCTTAACGATTCTAAGAACATAATATATCATCAAAGAATGTATTATTCCTAAAGAATCTTATATTAACGATTCTAAGAATATAATATATCATCAAACAATGTGTTCATCCTGGAGAATTTTATATTAAAGATTCTAAGAACATAATATATCATCAAGGAATGTATACATACTGGAGAATTTTATATTAACGATTCTAAGAACATAATATATCATCAAACAATGTGTAGATCCTAAAAGAATTTTATATTAACGATTCTAAGAACATAATATATCATGAAAGAATGTATTATTCCTGGAGAATCTTATATTAACGATTCCAAGAACATAATATATCATCAAACAATGTGTTCATCCTGGAAAATTTTTTATTAACGATTCTAAGAACATAATATATCATCAAGGAATGTATACATCTTGGAGAATTTTATATTAACGATTCTAAGAACATAATATATCATCAAAGAAAGTATACATCCAGGAGAATTTTATATTAACGATTCTAAGAATATAATATCATCAAATAATGTGTACATGCTTGAGAATTTTATATTAAGGATTTAACGATTCTTAGAAGATAATATATCATCAAGGAATGTATACATCCTGGAGAATTTTATATTAACGATTCTAAGAACACAATATATCATTAAACATTGTATACATTCTGGAGAATTTTATATTAACGATTCTAAGAACATAATATATCATCAAAGAATGTATATATTCTGGAGAATTTTATATTAACGATTCTAAGAACATAATATATCATCAAGTAATGTATACATCCTGGAGAATTTTATATTAACGATTCTAAGAACACAATATATCATCAAAGAATGTATATATCCTGGAGAATCTTATATTAACGATTCTAAGAACATAATATATCATCAAACAATGCGTACATCCTGGAGAATTTTATATTAACGATTCTAAGAACATAATATATCATCAAACAATGTGTACATCCTGGAGAATTTTATATTAACGATTCTAAAAACACAATATATCATCAAACAATGTATACATCCCGGAGAATTTTATATTAACGATTCTAAGAACATAATATATCATTAAAGAATGTGTACATACTGGAAAATTTTATCTTAACGATTCTAAGAACATAATATATCATCAAAGAATGTATTATTCCTGGAGAATCTTATATTAACGATTCTAAGAATATAATATATCATCAAACAATGTGTTCATCCTGGAGAATTTTATATTAACGATTCTAAGAACATAATATATCATCAAGGAATGTATACATCCTGAAGAATTTTATAGTAACGATTCTAAGAACATAATATATCATCAAACAATGTGTAGATCCTGGAGAATTTTATATTAACGATTCTAAGAACATAATATATCATCAAAGAATATATTATTCCTGGAGAATCTTATATTAACGATTCTAAGAACATAATATATCATCAAACAATGTGTTCATCCTGGAGAATTTTATATTAACGATTCTAAGAACATATTATTTCATCAAGGAATGTATACATCCTGCAGAATTTTATATTAACGATTCTAAGAACATAATATATCATCAAAGAAAGTATACATCCAGGAGAATTTTATATTTACGATTCTAAGAATATAATATCATCAAATAATGTGTACATCCTTGAGAATTTTATATTAACGATTTAACGATTCTTAGAACATAATATATCATCAAACAATGCGTACATCCTGAAAAATTTTTATTAACGATTCTAAGAACATAATATATCATTAAACAATGCATACATCCTGGAGAATTTTAGATTAACGATTCTAAAAACATAATATATCATAAAAGAATGTATATATTCTGGAGAATCTTATATTAACGATTCTAAGAACATAATATATCATCAACCAATGCGTACATTTTGAAGAATATTATATAAACAATTCTAAGAATATAATATATCATCAAACAATGTGTACATTTTGGAGAATTTTATATTAACGATTCTAAGAACATAATATATCATCAAACAATGCGTACATCCTAGAGAATTTTATATTAACGATTCTAAGAACATAATATATCATCAAACAATGTGTACATTCTGGAGAATTTTATATTAACGATTCTAAGAACATAATATATCATCAAACAATGCGTACATACTGGAGAATTTTATATTAACGATTCTAAGAACATAATATATCATCAAACAATGTATACATCCTGGAGAATTTTATATTAACGATTCTAAAAACACAATATATCATCAAAGAATGTATACATACTGGAGAATTTTATATTAACGATTCTAAGAACATAATATATCATCAAACAATGTGTACATCCTGGAGAATTTTATATTAACGATTCTAAGAACATAATATATCATCAAAGAATATATACATGCTGGAGAATTTTATATTAACGATTCTAAGAACATAGTATATCAATAAACAAACCGTACATCCTGGAGAATTTTATATTAGCGATTCTAAAAACACAATATATCATCAAACAATGCGTACATCCTAGAGAATTTTATATTAACGATTCTAAGAACATAATATACCATCAAACAATGTATACATCCTGGAGAATTTTATATTAACGATTCTAAAAACACAATATATCATCAAACAATGTATACATACTGGAGAATTTTATATTAACGATTCTAAGAACATAATATATCATCAAACAATGTGTACATCCTGGAGAATTTTATATTAACGATTCTAAGAACATAATATATCATCAAACAATGCGTACATCCTGGAGAATTTTATATTAACGATTCTAAGAACATAATATATCATCAAACAATGTATACATCCTGGAGAATTTTATATTAACGATTCTAAAAACACAATATATCATCAAACAATGTATACATCCTGGAGAATTTTATATTAACGATTCTAAGAACATAATATATCATCAAACAATGTATACATCCTGGAGAATTTTATATTAACGATTCTAAGAACTAAATATATCATCAAAAAATGTGTACATCCTGGAAAATTTTATATTAACGATTCTAAAAACACAATATATCATCAAACAATGTATACATCCTGGAGAATTTTATATTAACGATTCTAAGAACATAATATTTCATCAAGGAATGTATACATCCTGGAGAATTTTATATTAAAGATTCTAAGAACATAATATATCATCAAAGAAAGTATACATCCTGTAGAATTTTATATTAACGATTCTAAAAACACAATATATCATCAAACATTGTATACATCCTGGAGTATTTGATATTAACGATTCTAAGAACATAATATACCATCAAACAATGCGTACATCCTGAAGAATTTTTATTAACGATTCTAAGAACATAATATTTCATCAAGGAATGTATACATCCTAGAGAATTTTATATTAACGATTCTAAGAACAAAATATATCATCAAAAAATGTATACATCCTGGAGAATTTTATATTAACGATTCTAAGAACATAATATATCATCAAAGAATGTATATATTCTGGAGAATCTTATATTAACGATTCTAAGAACATAATATATCATCAACCAATGCGTACATCCTGAAGATTTTTATATTAACGATTCTAAGAACATAATATGCCATCACACAATGTATACATCCTGGAGAATTTTATATTAACGATTCAAAGAACATAATATATCATCAAGTAATGTATACATCCTGGAGAATTTTATATTAACGATTCTAAGAACATAATATATCATCAAACAATGTGTAGATCCTGGAGAATTTTATATTAACGATTCTAAGAACATAATATATCATGAAAAAATGTATACATCCTAGAGAATTTTATATTAACGATTCTAAGAACATAATATATCATCAAAGAATGTATATATCCTGGAGAATCTTAAATTAACGGTTCTAAGAACATAATATATAATCAAACTATGTGTACATCCTGGAGAATTTTATATTAACGATTCTAAGAACAGAATCTACCAGCAAACAATGTGTACATCCTGGAAAATTTTATATTAACGATTCTAAGAACATAATATATCATCAAAGAATGTATACATCCTGGAGAATTTTATATTAACGATTCTAAGAACATAATATATCATCAAACAATGTGTACATCCTGGAGAATTTTATATTAACGATTCTAAGAACATAATATATCATCAAACAATGTATACATCCTGGAGAATTTTATATTAACGATTCTAAGAACATAATATATCATCAAACAATGTGTACATCCTGGAGAATTTTATATTAACGATTCTAAGAACATAATATATCATCAAGGAATGTATATATCCTGGAGAATTTTATATTAACGATTCTAAGAACATAATATATCATCAAACAATGCGTACATCCTGGAGAATTTTATATTAACGATTCTAAGAACATAATATATCATCAAAGAATGTATACATCCTGGAGAATTTTATATTAACGATTCTAAGAACATAATATATAATCAAACAATGTGTACATCCTGGAGATATTTATATTAACGATTCTAAGAACAGAATATACCAGCAAACAATGTGTACATCCTGGAAAATTTTATATTAACGATTCTAAGAACATAATATATCATCAAACAATGTGTACATCCTGGAGAATTTTATATTAACGATTCTAAGAACATAATATATCATCAAACAATGCGTACATCCTGGAGAATTTTATATTAACGATTCTAAGAACATAATATACCATCAAACAATGTATACATCCTGGAGAATTTTATATTAACGATTCTAAAAACACAATATATCATCAAACAATGTATACATCCTGGAGAATTTTATATTAACGATTCTAAAAACATAATATATCATCAAACAATGTATACATCCTGGAGAATTTTATATTAACGATTCTAAGAACATAATATATCATTAAAGAATGTGTACATACTGGAGAATTTTATATTAACGATTCTAAGAACATAATATATCATCAAAGAATGTATTATTCCTGGAGAATTTTATATTAACGATTCTAAGAACATAATATATCATCAAACAATGTGTACATCCTGGAGAATTTTATATTAACGATTCTAAGAACATAATATATCATCAAACAATGTATACATCCTGGAGAATTTTATATTAACGATTCTAAGAACATAATATATCATCAAACAATGTGTACATCCTGGAGAATTTTATATTAACGATTCTAAGAACATAATATATCATCAAAGAATGTATATATCCTGGAGATTCTTAAATTAACGATTCTAAGAACATAATATATAATCAAATATTGTGTACATCCTGGAGATATTTATATTAACAATTCTAAGAACACAATATACCAGCAAACAATGTGTACATCCTGGAAAATTTTATATTAACGATTCTAAGAACATAATATATCATCAAACAATGTGTACATTCTGGAGAATTTTATATTAACGATTCTAAGAACATAATATACATCAAACAATGTGTACATCCTGGAGAATTTTATATTAACGATTCTAAGAACACAATATATCATCAAACAATGTATACATCCTGGAGAATTTTATATTAACGATTCTAAGAACATAATATATCATCAAACAATGTATACATCCTGGAAAATTTTATATTAACGATTCTAAGAACATAATATATCATCAAAAAATGTATATATCCTGGAGAATTCTAAATTAACGATTCTAAGAACATAATATATAATCAAACAATGTGTACATCCTGGAGAATTTTATATTAACGATTCTAAGAACACAATATACCATCAAACAATGTGTACATCCTGGAAAATTTTATATTAACGATTCTAAGAACATAATATATCATCAAACAATGTGTACATCCTGGAGAATTTTATATTAACGATTCTAAGAACATAATATACCATCAAACAATGTATACATCCTGGAGAATTTTATATTAACGATTCTAAGAACATAATATATCATCAAACAATGTATACATCCTGGAGAATTTTATATTAACGATTCTAAGAACATAATATATCATCAAACAATGTATACATCCTGGAGAATTTTATATTAACGATTCTAAGAACATAATATATCATCAAACAATGTGTACATCCTGGAGAATTTTATATTAACGATTCTAAGAACATAATATATCATCAAACAATGTATACATCCTGGAGAATTTTATATTAACGATTCTAAGAACATAATATATCATCAAACAATGCGTACATCCTGGAGAATTTTATATTAACGATTCTAAGAACATAATATATCATCAAACAATGTATACATCCTGGAGAATTTTATATTAACGATTCTAAGAACATAATATATCATCAAACAATGTATACATCCTGGAGAATTTTATATTAACGATTCTAAGAACATAATATATCATCAAACAATGTGTACATCCTGGAGAATTTTATATTAACGATTCTAAGAACATAATATATCATCAAAGAATATATACATGCTGGAGAATTTTATATTAACGATTCTAAGAACATAATATATCATCAAACAATGCGTACATCCTGGAGAATTTTATATTAACGATTCTAAGAACATAATATATCATCAAACAATGTATACATCCTGGAGAATTTTATATTAACGATTCTAAGAACATAATATATCATCAAACAATGTATACATCCTGGAGAATTTTATATTAACGATTCTAAGAACATAATATATCATCAAAAAATGTATACATCCTGGAGAATTTTATATTAACGATTCTAAGAACATAATATATCATCAAACAATGTGTACATCCTGGAGAATTTTATATTAACGATTCTAAAAACACAATATATCATCAAACAATGTATACATCCTGGAGAATTTTATATTAACGATTCTAAGAACATAATATATCATCAAACAATGTATACATCCTGGAGAATTTTATATTAACGATTCTAAGAACATAATATATCATCAAACAATGTATACATCCTGGAGAATTTTATATTAACGATTCTAAGAACATAATATATCATCAAACAATGTATACATCCTGGAGAATTTTATATTAACGATTCTAAGAACATAATATATCATCAAACAATGTGTACATCCTGGAGAATTTTATATTAACGATTCTAAGAACATAATATATCATCAAACAATGTATACATCCTGGAGAATTTTATATTAACGATTCTAAGAACATAATATATCATATCATCAAACAATGTATACATGTATACTGGAGAATTTTATATTAACGATTCTAAGAACATAATATATCATCAAACAATGTATACATCCTGGAGAATTTTATATTAACGATTCTAAGAACATAATATATCATCAAACAATGTATACATCCTGGAGAATTTTATATTAACGATTCTAAGAACATAATATATCATCAAACAATGTATACATCCTGGAGATATTAACGATTCTAAGAACATATATATCATCAAACAATGATTCATAAGAATTTATATTAACGATTCTAATATAATATCAAAAACAATGTATACATTCTGGAGAATTGGAGAATATATTAACGATTCTAAGAACATAATATATCATCAAACAATGTATACATCCTGGAAATTTTATATTAACGATTCTAAGAACATATATACAAACGTGTATAAATCCTGGAGAATTTTATATTAACGATTCTAAGAACACAATATATCATCAAACAATGTGTTTACATCCTGGAGAATTTTATATTAACGAATTTATATAAACAATGTATACATCCTGGAGAATTTATATTAACGATTCTAAGAACATAATATATCATCAAACAATGTGTACATCCTGGAGAATTTTATATTAACGATTCTAAGAACATAATATATCATCAAACAATGTGTACATCCTGGAGAATTTTATATTAACGATTCTAAGAACATAATATATCATCAAACAATGTATACATCCTGGAGAATTTTATATTAACGATTCTAAGAACATAATATATCATCAAACAATGTATACATCCTGGAGAATTTTATATTAACGATTCTAAGAACATAATATATCATCAAACAATGTATACATCCTGGAGAATTTTATATTAACGATTCTAAGAACATAATATATCATCAAACAATGTATACATCCTGGAGAATTTTATATTAACGATTCTAAGAACATAATATATCATCAAAACAATGTGTACATCCTGGAGAATTTTATATTAACGATTCTAAGAACATAATATATCATCAAACAATGTATACATCCTGGAGAATTTTATATTAACGATTCTAAGAACATAATAT
>NC_134834.1:125915716-125950388 GCF_004210375.1 Tachypleus tridentatus | reverse complement strand
CCAATATAAGGTTTTATTTGAAAAGTTTTGTTGTTGCGTTGCTCACCCAAGTGGACTGCCAGCTGGCACGGAGCTGAGCCTTGAATACAAGACCATAGTCCATGCACGGAATAGGCACAGCAGTGATAGTGCCAGAGCAGACAGATTTAGCTGCCGTGTCTGCAAGCTCGTTCCCGCGAATACCAACATAGCCTGGTATCCAGAAAAACTGGATAGAAGTGGCAGTTAATGAGAAATGTGCCAGTCGGTTTTGAATATCAGCAAGAACAGGGTGTGAGCCAACGTGTAGCGATTCCAGAGCCAGTATAGAACTAAGCGAGTCAGTATAAATAGTGCAGTTGGAGTACTGCTCAGCTTCAATATGATCCAGGGCAAGAGATATGGCATACAGTTCAGCAGTGAACACAGAAGTTGTAGAGGGGATTCTGCGCGCAACCACCGAACCGCAGCAAACCATAGCAGAGCCTACTGAATTACCTGATTTGGAAACATCTGTATAAGTGGAAACGGAATGAGTGTTTGAAAGATGTTCATTAAATAAATGATGGTACTTCCAATCTGAGTATCTGCCTTTTCAGATGATTGAAAGAAAGGTCACATTTGGAGGCTGTAATAAGCCATGGTGGGATGAGCTGACCTGTGGAATCTGCAATGTTATCAAAGGACAGACCACCATTCATCCAATGCGCTCGGATGCGAAGGCCAAAAACGGAGCAATGGCAGATCGTCTGGTCTCAAAAAAAGTACGGCCCACCGAGAAGGAAAACACATCCCCAGGTAGGATGCTTTGTTAAGGAACGAAGTTTCGAAGAATATTGTAAAGATAGTTGCAAACGGTGAAGGTGCAGAGAAGGTTCATGAGATTCAACGTATAAGCTTTGAACTGGAGAGGTACGGAAAGCCCCAGTGCAGAGTCGAAGTCCTTGGTAATGAATGGGGTCCAGCATCTTTAAGGCCGAGGGTCTGGCAGAGCCATAGACCATTGAGCCATAGTCGAGTTTTGATCGAATAAGAGCACGATTCGAGGAACCAAACAAGACGAGCATTAACCATCCTTTCTAAGGTATTACAGATACAGCTTGTCAAAGCAATTGGATGGTAGTTTGAAGGAATCTTGGGATCTTTCCCTGGCTTAGAGAAAGGTAAACTAATAGCCTGGCGCCAGGCATCAGGAAAAACATTCTCCTGCCAGATCCAGTTAAAGACAATTAGAAGGACATCAAGAGAAGCAGGAGATAGATGGTGCAGAACATCATAGTGTATATCATCAGGTCCAACAGATATACTGCCAGACCGATGAAGGGCCATTTTCAGTTCCACCAGTGTAAAGGGACAATTATAGTCAAAGAGACAGTCAGTTCGAAATGAAAGAGGTGAACGTTCTGCCCGAGTCTTGATGGCCAAGAAGGTGGAGGAACAAGCAGAAGTGCTAGATACCCGGCAAAATAAGTGGAAGAACCATTATTGAAAAGAGAAAGATTGTGATCAGAGAGCATACGCTCCCATCAATAACAGCACTTCCCAGAGGGATGATGTCCATTAAAGTCCCCCAGGAGTAGAAAGGGAGACGGCAACTGTTCAATGAGAGCATCAAGGTCTGATTGATCATATGACTCACTAGGGGACAGGTAGAGAGAACAAACAGTGATGGTATGACCCAAGGAAACACGGATGGCTACGGCCTCCAAGGGTGTGTCGAGTGACAAAGACAGGGTGGGTACATGCTGATCAACCAATAGTGCCACCCCTCCATGTACTCGTCCATCACACAGCCTGTCATTTCTGTACAAAGAATACTGCCGAATGGTGAACTGTATCAGCAGGTTTTAGAAATGTTTCTTGTAAGGAAAGACATACAGGATGGTAGGAAGCAATCAGTGTTTTGATATCATCCAAATTAAACGTAAACCTCGACAGTTCCATTGTATCAAGGTGGCCATTTTTAATGACGGGCAGATGAAGTGGCTGGAGAACCCTTCTGTTTACGACCACGTCTTTTTTCCTTACTGTCCTTAGTCGGAGAAGGTCTAGCAACCTCCATGGATCCTGCCCTGGGTCGATTGGGCAGGTCTTTGTTATTGGAAGGGGATTCCAGTGACTGAGGACGCGAACGAATGATTGTTTTGCCTCTTGGGGTGGGAGAAAAAGATGTATCAGAAGAAATGCCTGTATTTGAAACTGAAGGATGTGGATGTTGAGGCTTGTTGGAATGTCTGGGAGGAACATAGATGGGTGTAGAAGTCGATTCATCAACCTTTTTAACCATGGAAGTCAAAAAGCTTTTTATTTGTTTTGAAAACGATTCTCTTGGAGACACAGATCTGTCTGCACTCCCACTGTAGTTGTGGAATGAAGTGTAGCAACATATGTCCGAGATGGAGTGGCGGGCAGCAATTTCCGAGCCTCAGGATAACTATGTTATGAGTCGTTTTCAAACGCTGCACCTCTTTTTCCTCCAACCATTTTGGGCAAGAACGAAAGTAGGAAGGGTGAGAAACATTGCAGTTGACGCAATGTGGGCCCATGTCACACTCATAGGCATCGTGGTTCTTGCCACCACAATGAGCATATGTCAGGGAACCACGATATGATGTCTTTTTGTGGCCAAATATCTGACATTGGAAACATCGGAGAGGGTTCGGAATGTATTTCCGTACCCTGCAAATTAGATAACCTGCCTTGATGGTGGTAGATGCACGTGATGATGTAAATGTCAAAACGAGGGTATTTGTTGGCAGTGTAACTCCATCTTTGCGAGTGGAGATGCGCCTTACTGCAGAAACTCCTTGAGTGGAGAGACCAGCGAGAATCTCTGACTCGGGGACGTTCTTCAAATCCCTCTCCACAATAACTCCTCGTGATGAATTCAAGGTAGCATGAGGGGCAACCTCAATAGGTATATCCCCAATTGCTGTTGAATTCAAGAGGAGTTTACTGTGGTGGGTTGTGGATGTTTTAACTAATATGTCTCCAGATCGAAGCCTCTTTACTGACTTTCGAGAGCCAGCAATACCCTCTAGTCCCTTCTGAATAAAAAAGGGGGGCAATTGCCCTAAAGGTTTTCTAAAAGACAATGTAATATAAGAAAATGAGGTACGTGTGTTACAGATGTTGAAGATTGCTGTTCTGAGTATTCAAGACGTGGTCGCTTACCTATTGACTGTTTTCTCACTAATTTATTTAAATTTTTTGAAGGAGGATCCATAGGAAAAAAACATTTCGGTACCCACTGACCCCACCCACCATGGAGCCCTACGAGGGGACGCACTACAATGTCACGCAAGGACAATGCAGCAACGCCAGGGTTTTGTGAGCACTATACCCAAACACCAGCATCAGGCACAATGTCCACAACACCCGTTGAGAACTTCCAATACTGGTACTTGGTTGACTCTAGCCCAAGTGGGCCAGCCAAATGACCCAAGGGGGGCCACCCTTTGGGTGGGCCGCCCGTCTACAGGAATTCAAGGCCAAAGTGGTGTGTTAGGGTTGGACCCCTCAACCATCAGGATCCTCTCCTCCCCTTCACGGGTCGCCACGCACGGCAAACTCGTGAATAGATGTTTAGATCCCAGAGAAGGTATCCTTACAGAACAGAACCTTCCCTGGGAGGTCCCCTCACCACGTACAGGAATCCACACCGAGGGGTCTAATTATACAAGAAAATACAATATTTTACTATCTATGATAAGAGAATATATTGTTCTTTTACCATAAAGCACCAACACTTTATTAGTGGGCGGTGATAACCTGAAATTTCATGGATTAATGAGGACCACAAACACAGGTCTAATGAGCCCTGTTGTAAAATCGAGGCTCAGATTAGAAGGAGCGGTGGAGGATGATGTAGGGCGCGTTTGGATCCGAGCGGCCAGAACCTATCGTTAACTGTACACTAAACGTACACTACGGTCATCGACTTCGGCAGCTAAGGAGAGTAAGGCGTTCGACAATAAAACCGACTAGACATGCATAAGACCAAATGGCATAGGTAAACCGCACAATATACACGTAAGATCGATGCAGCTACAAGCTATAAATGGCCTGCCAGATCTAGATCACATGAGTTTACGCTTGGGAGTAATATTTTCGAATTTTATACTCTGTTCAATCTGTTGTGATGAAAATTTTACTTAATCTTACACTACGTACAAGATGTAGGTAGATTCTGTGATAGTGTTTGCAAGCCTTGCATGTATACTTCGGTCTACTGACTGATACTTCGAACTATCGCTTAGATCAAAAAGCTTAGAAGCACGCCAATATTAAAGATGTAGATTTCGGCTACTGAAAAGTCTACATCTAGGCGTAATTATGTAATTCGATTGGTAAGAACACGAGAATCACAAAAGCAAACACACAGTTTGTAGGCCTGTGATACAATAAAAAATTCAACAGACCAAACTGTAGAGGGGGATGATTGTATGCACCATACCCCCGCACTTAAAATGAAGGGGTGATGTATCCCCCATCCCCCCAGGATCTGCACCCCTGCAAGAATACAAAAAATATCATATTGTATAAAGTTTATTTGGTAGACCAATAGAATATTGTGGTGAAAATACTACTCCTGGTGCTGTTTTTTCGCATTAAATAAAAATGTAAGAAAAAACATACCGTGAAAACTACTACTGATACTGTACTACTCACAAAATTAACGGATTCGTAAAGTTTTTTAAAATTTGTATATTTTTCAATTTTATCTGTTTTTTTTTCTCTTCAAATTCAGCTTGCTTATTGTAGATGATTACACTAATCCTACCTAGGGTTTGCAAGTTTATGCACCAATGATTCTTTATGTAATTTTATGTAATAAAATTCTGCAATCCAAAAGACTAGTTTTGACTGATTAGAAAAGATGTTTGGTGTTGATATACTACTAGGGCCCCGGCATGGCCAGGTGGTTAAGGCACTTGACTCGTAATCTGAGGGTCGCGGGTTTGAACCCCTGTCACACCAAACATGCTCACCCTTTCAGCAGTGGGAACGTTATAATATAACAGTCAATCCTACTATTCGTTGGTAAAAGAGTAGCCCACAAGTTGGTGGTAATGACTAGCTGCCTTCTCTTTAGTCTTACACTACAAAATTAGGGACGGCCAGCGCAAATAGCCCTCGTGTAGCTTTGCACGGAATAAAAACAACAACAAACAAAACAATAATAGTAGGTTTGTGAATCTTTGGTAGTAGTGATTTTTGCAAATAATTTGAAAGCTGCTAGAAACCAATTAAAGCTGAAACTGAGTTTGCTGGTTCACCACATTGCTACATGAGGGCCTTACCTAGACTAAGGAAGTAAAGGTCATGGGATATCACAACCAGTGGTCAGTAGATTGTGGCGCAAACACCAAGCTGCAAGAGAATACACCCGAAGGCCAATCATAGTCACAAAAAAAGCTACAAGTGAAATAGACGACTAATATTTGTGAAATTTAGTAAAAGGCTACAGATGCAACAGACGACCGATATTTGTGGATTTTAGCAGTTCTAAGGGAATCAGGAATGAACCTCAGCAAGCTACTGGAGTGCATGTACTGTGCTCAATGATCAGGAACAGGTACCATGAGGCTGGGCTCAGGTCCAGGATACTAGATAAAGTCCCCCTGTGCTGACCTCAAGGCAAAGAAGAGTCTTGGTTGTGTTACCCACATAAATACGGACTCTTCAGCAATGGATCCTGTACTGTTTACATATGAGAGTAGGTTGCAAGTATCTTCAAGTGCTCAACGTGTGATGATCCGAAGATGTGAAGGAACTCGATATTCAGCCTGTAATGCTGTTCATCATGATGCCTTTGGGTTGCCATCTGCATACAGACAACAAAATATTAGGTGAATAAGATCCTGCTAACCTTGCCTTCTGCTTGTGCTATCTAACATGAGGTAATGTGTTAGCAGGATAACGTCTATACTACACAGCCAGGATCACACAGCAATTTTTTGTCAGGATGAAAAATAGAGATACTGGACTGCTAAGTCTTCGGACCTAAATTCGATTGAGCATGTGTAGGACTTGCTAAGGAGAACAGTTAGGGATAGACGACCTGCTCATACGACTGTCCAGGAGCTCATACCTGCCAGGTGTGAATTGTACTAACCAAGCCAATCATTCTAAGCGTCATAAGCAGTATGAGAGAGATGCAGAGAAGTGATAAACAATAGAGGAGGCCCTGCTAGATATAAAAACACATTTTGCAAGGTTTGTTCATCTTAAATTATATTTTGATATTTGTGTAACCAAATACTGGAATTTTTGCTGATTCTGCTTTTTCCTATTTGTAACTGAATTTTTACTACTTACTTGGTGTGTGTGTGTTTTCGTATAGCAAAACCTCATTGGGCTAATCTGCTAAGACCACCGAAGGGAATCGAACCCCCTGATTTTAGCGTTGTAAATCCGTAGACTTACCGCTGTACCAGCGGGGGACGACTTGCTTGGTATTGCTTACCCGTGATATTTATATTGAACAAGATTCGTGAATATCGAACGTGTTTGTGTTTTTTTTTTTTTTATAAGTAGTGTATTTATGCATCGAATTTTACATTTTACATTACTAACACAATTGAATACTATTTAGTAACAAATAAAACCAATATTGTAATTTCACATAATTAATACTTAAAATAAAGTTAAAAATATGTATTATTATGAAAGACGTCAAATTGCTTCCAGTAAATACGGAAGGGAACTGTTATTGTTGCGCTTGACTGAATTAACAATGCTCTTACCGGTACAAAGAAAATGGCTAGATGGGGCTGTGAGCACCAGTTTGTTCTTCATCAGTCGAGGTTCTGCACAGCGCGCTATTCCCGGTTCAATGTAGTCACGTTTAATCCAATCAGACAGCCACTTGAGAGTGCAGTCGCAGTACAGTGGGTTGGCCCCTAGAGCACTAGTAGGATGGACAAGGGAGAAGGATGTTTAATGGTTATATGAACTTTGTAAAATATGTTAACAAAAGTATGCGTTCTTGATCACGAGAAACCCACTTGAAATAAAAATGTATCTCAGAACGGCTGGTATAGGTATTAGCACTTTTACTGATAAGTAGAGAACAACGTTTCGACCTTCCTAGGTCATCTTCAGGTTAACACCTCTTTGTTAACCTTGGAAAGTTGAAACGTTGGTCTCTGCTTATCAATAAAAGTGTTAACACCCATACCAGTGGTTCTGATATATAAAAGTATATGTTACATGTGTCTACTTAAACAATGAATAAAGTGAGAAACGGGACTGTGAGACTCACTGAACAGTGACCCATGTTACTAAATCAACTAAATTTCTTCCTTAATTTCATTATGAGATTTGATTTGCCAAGTTAAAACGAAATAACAAGTAAACGTGACACAACGAAACTTAATATTATTTTCATATAATTGTACCTAATACCGAAAAGGAGGTTTTACTTTCAAACGTTCACAGTGCAGATCTTGCAGATTTGTTACAAAAATGTAATACGATCAACGTAATTGATTTGTTTTGAATTTCGCGCAAAGCTACACGAAGGCTATCTGCGCTAGCTGTATCTAATTTAGCAGTGTAAGACTAGAGAGAAGGCAAATTATCATCACCAATCACCATCAACTCTTGGGCTACACTTTTACCAACGAATGGTGAGATTAACCATCACTTTATAACGCCCCCACGGCTGAAAGGGCGAGCACGTTTTGTGTGACGGGGATTCGAACCCACGACCTTCGAATTACGAGTCGAGTGCCTTAATCACCTGGCCATGCCGGGCCAATAAACGTAATTCTAATTACTATAAACCTACTGCTAACTACTTAGATGCATGAATCAACCCTGATTGATCATACAAGCTACGTCCATAATAGTTAGATGATGCATTTATGTTATTATCAATGTTGCGATACACTCATAATTTTAACTGAAAAGAAGATAAAATGGTGAAAATGTGATTAACTACTACACGAGCTAGTCTAGCACCTTTTAGTTATTTCGCTAGATCTCGATGAATAAAGTTTGGCACAAGTTCTAAAACGAAAAACTAAACAATAATGAAAAATACGAGATGGAGAAATCTGTACATATTATATATACTATGGTAGTACCATAGTGGGCATTATACCATTCTTATTATATTTATCCTCAATGCAAAGATAGCATCTATACTATGAACATCGCTAGGGAAATCATCTTAGTGATGCATAGTATATCTGCTTCAACTTTTATACTGTATCTTTGGTCTTTATTGTGCCGTTATCTTCACAAAATATTGAAACTAGTGATTTCTTAAATATGATTCAAATCCCCATTTTTGAAGGTAACAATAATATTGTGCCCCCTTTTTTTTAATGCTTCGTTGTCAATGAAGTAATAAATTGGAGAATCTCCAATTAAATTGATATGTCAGGTTGATAGGGATATCTTCGAATAAGCTATTTCCTCGTCCGATCTGGACCCATGGTTTAGTTCAATCACTATACTTAAAATATCACACTCACCAATCACAGGCAGAACAATTCATGCATGTTTCACTGCTACATAGTTTTACTTTATATTTACAAGTTAACTTCTCCGTGTTGGATCTTATAGTTATGACCTAGACCTCGAAAATTGTGCCAAACGTCTTCTTTTTGTCTGATCCAAAAAAGCCAAACTATTCTATAATGACTCATTTTGTGAATCGAGGTGTTAAGAAAATGAAAATTGTAAATTTATGCATCATGGTTCTTCGGCTTGCTCGGTGTGTAACTAAT
This sequence comes from Tachypleus tridentatus, assembly GCF_004210375.1. Taxonomy (NCBI): domain Eukaryota; kingdom Metazoa; phylum Arthropoda; class Merostomata; order Xiphosura; family Limulidae; genus Tachypleus; species Tachypleus tridentatus. Next base: position 125,941,668 of record NC_134834.1, on the reverse strand, counting down.
CATGGTTTCTATAAGTCCTGTTATATATATATAAAAAAAAAAACATTATTGGTTGAACTGAATCAATAACTAATTCTGGTGACTCACCAGCACTTAATTTTCAACATAGCCCCTCGACAGTTCAGCTGTGAGTTCGAAAACTGATAATGCTTAAAATCACGTTTCGATACACGCAGTGGCCAGAGTATAGTTTGCGTAGTTTTGTGCTTAATAACAAAAACAAACCGAACAATATTTAACATAATTTCATCGTGTAACATTTACAACGTACAATGTTTTTGACATTTACTTTGAACACTTGGGACACACTGAACTTGTTGCTTTTAAAAATGTAAAACCAATGTTGTTGTTTTTATTCAAGTTAAAAGCTACTAAAAATCCCACTGGCAAAACGAAAAAAGAAAATAAAAGACAAAAAACTGGTGTGAACTAACAGCTGTCAACCTCGACTGCATCTTAAATGAACAAATGTTCCATTGTCTTCTACATTTGGAAACAATATTTTCTCAAGGAGATCACACCCACCCACAAATATAGATAAATGTGATAGCATTATTCAACATCTTTTACTAAAGCTAAATTGAGAAATAGTAGTGCCAAAGAACTAGCTGCTAAAGCATTAATGGGGAGGCAGGTAAATAAACATTGTTTTTAGCTATTTTTCTACTTATAAGTAACAGAAAACTTTCATTTGTACCACAAACACTCTGTTGTTAACTTACATGTGGGTAATAGAGATCAGATCTCGAAAAGCGCCCTCTGGTATCATTGATACATCATTTCCGTGAAGGGAACTATAAGATAAATTTACAAAAGAATAAAAACGAATAAAAATGTATTCAAGAAAACTCATTCTCGTTTACACGATATTGAAATATTTACACATACCTGTATAAGATATTTTCAAAATACACTGTCTTCACTTCTCTAAATGGAGGTTTTAATTGCTGCGTTAGTTTCACGAAACTTAGATGTTATTCTCACTGTTTTATTCATATTAAAACTAATAATCATAATACATATGAAAAAATATTATTTATTTCAATATCGTGTCGTCCACTGTAAAAAATTCTAAATCGTCAAACTGATGGTTTATAACTGAGTGACCAGTAAGTGTGTTTGGACAATTAGTTAAATACTATAAGAGAGCATATTGTTCATCATTACACTATAAATCATTAAGTCTAACTGATTTATCTTTAAATGCGTGCGTAGTAATCGAGGAAGACATTGTAGCTTTAACAGAGTAAGTATTAAAATAAACATTAGATACAAAATACCAAACCAATTACAAACGTTTATACGAGGGCTGTTCAAAAAATACGCGGACTGTTTGAATTGCGCGGCTCCAGTTGGTTCCAGGGGAATCCGCTTGGTGTCGCTAGGTTCGCACAGATCAGCTGATTACGACGCCATTTCCCGATTGTAGATATCTTCATTTGTGTATTAGCTACGCGGTTTTAAGTGAAGTGCGACTTTTTTCGTTTGGCGGATTTCAGAATGAATGACCTGAAGGAGCAACGACTTGCTGTGAAATTTTGTGTTAAACTTGGAAAATCTGCGACTGAAACTTTTGCTATGCTTAACACGGCTTACGGTGATGTTAGTATGAAGCGTACGGCATGTTTCAAGTGGCATGAACGTTTTAAGGATGGTCGACAGTCCATTGAAGATGATGAGCGTCCTGGACGTCCTTCCACGTCAACTGACGACCCACACGTCGACAAAATCAACACCCTGGTGAGGGCAAATCGACGTCTGACTGTCAGGGAGCTTGCTGAAGAGTGTGGGATATCTTGTTACGAGATTTTGACCGAAAAATTGAAGATGCACTGCGTTGCTGCGAAAATTTGTGCCTCAGAACTCGTGAGTTTTTGGCCAAACACTCGATCACTGTTCTTCCCCATCCCCCTACTCACCTGACCTTGCGATTTTTTCTTGTTTCCCAAACTCAAAAGACCCTTGAAAGGAAGAAGATTTGAGACGATTCCCGAGATTAAGGCAAATGCGACGAAAGAAATGGAGGACATTACAAAAGAAGCGTACCAGGACTGTTTTAACAAGTGGAAATACCGTTGGGATATGTGTGTGCGTTGGGGAGGAGAGTACTTTGAAGGGGTCCCAGACCTGTAACTTCTAAATAAAGTACATTTTGTTTTATGACGTCAGTCCGCGTATTTTTTTAACAGACCTCGTATGCCACGTAAACAAGAACAAAGAAAACACTTCTTTACACCCACATTGTAGTAATTGTTCCATAACTTAGAGAAATAAGAACTATAGTAATTAAGATCACAAAGTTAAAAAATCAGGTTATAAATTAGAATATCTGTAAGGCAAAGATAATAGACTGTTTGAAATTCCAATACTAACAGGACGCGTAGGGATTTTAATCCTTTAAAGCTGTCCTTCTGTATACACTGTAGTTTGTTGTAGCTTAGAATCCTGTAAATAAAAAAAGGTAGAAATGAGAAACACGTGCAAATAATCAGAAAATATATATATGTAATGAAAGAGTAGGAAATTCGATTGTTTTACATTTGGTTTAGCTTGAATTTCGCGCAAAGCTACATGAGGGCTAGCCGTCCCTAATTTAGCAGTGTAAGACTAGATCAGTCGTTCTTAACCATGTTGGAGGTACTGAGCCCCGGAAGTTTCTGTACTTGCATTCACTGAACCCTTCGTAATTGGAAAAATAAAATGATTTTTTTTTCAAATTCAAAACATAAGTAGATATTTTATTAGTGCACAAAATGAACCATCCATCAGTTACACGCAATATCACTGTGTTCAAAGAACAAAACATGAATTTCACACAAAAACAAAAACATAACGAATATTTACTGCAAATCAATGTGACTTTTGTTGTTGCCTTTCAGAGATAAGTTTAGAAATGCGCGGCTTCACCTTGGCACGTGCCACTCTCATATCATTTTCGCAACAAAGGCTGTTCCTTTTCTTCGTTTTTATGCTTACCATCCTCGAAAAGGATTGCTCGCAAAGACACGTTGTAACAAACGGTATGAGTATCTCAAGGGCTGTCTTAGCAATAAGAGGGTACGCTACGATTTGATGACACCAAAACGTTGAGAGCGTTATTGTTCTGAAAAGTTACTGTTGAACCTGACTGCTTAAGTTCAATGATTTCGTCGAGGTATTCATCATTGACATCTGCTGTCGCAACACTAAACGTGAACGGCTGTCTCATCCATGCTGGATATGACTCTCTGGTGGGGAAGTATCCGTCGAGAGACTTTGCGAGCTCATCTAAGTGCATGGCAATTGCTTGCTTCAGTTTCCCGGGTACAGAAATGTTTCCGTTTTCAGACACATCTTTGATCTTACTTACACTGGCGTCCAGCAGGGGAAAGTTTGCGAAGTTATCATTCTCTGTTCGTCTTTTCCATAACGGTAGCTTTTTCTGAAAAGCCTTCAGGTTTTCTTCTGCTTCGATGATGTTGATTGAGATCATTGAAGATATCGGCCATGTACGCCAAAATGAGAACGAACTCAGATTTTTCGAAGCAATCTGCATGACATTGTTGGTGCTCTCGCAACAACAGGGCTAATTACACACGTATGGCAAAAACACGATTCAGCACCTTTCCCCGGGATAACCACCGAACGTTAAAAGGGTACAGAAGTACCTCGAATTCAGAGCCCATTTCATTACACAGCTCTTTGAAGATGAGGTGCTTCAGGGCACAGTTCACACATTCCACTAGAATTTTAATACTTCTGACAGTTTTGAATGCAAGGTTTTTGTTGCCAACGCATGCCTGTGCAGAACACAGTGCGTTACAATGATGTGTGGTGCATCGGCTTTCACCAACGCACCAAAACCAGAGTTTCGTCCCAGCATGACTGGAGCTCCGTCCAAACAAACTGCAGAAATCATATCCCACAAAAGATCGTTGTCTCTGAAGAAGTCATCCACAAGTTTATTCACGTTGGCTGCCTTAGTTGTTGTTGTAAGAGGCTTACAAAATAAAAAATCTTTTATCTCATCGTTCTTCACATAGCGCACGAATACAACAAGCTGGCTTAGATTGGAAATGTTGGTGGTCTCGTCGAGTTGAAGGCTGAATTTTGCTGGGCTTTAAATAAAATATGCAACTACTTGAGCCAAGATGTCATCGCTCATGTCATCTATTCTGCTGCTAATGGTGTCATTTGATAGAGGAATTTGGGATAACTTATTTTCAGCAGCTTTTCCCAGCATGATATTCGCCATCTTCAACGCAGCTGGTTTTACGAGTGCTTCACCAATGGTTTGTGGTTTGCCCTGCTTTGTGATCAAGTACGCAAATTCGTACAATGCTGTAAGGATCGGTTTGTTGATGGGTACAAAGCCAAGAACAGGCAAAGTAGCCTTTTCATCGAACCTGGCTCTCTTTACCTTGAATTCAGCAAGCGTCGTGTTCTTGTATTTCCTATCTCTATGCAGCTTTAGGGAGTGTTCTCTTAGTTTTGCCAGTGCTAGACTAGAATTGCTCAACTTGGCATTGCAAATCATGCATTGAGAACGCTGACTCCCTTCGTACTATGTCGAACAAAACAGAAAATGGTCAGACGAATACGTACAATATGGATTCACGTGTATAACAGAACATGATAGGAGTCAAGCGATAAGGCCAAGTGATGTGACGTGATCAGCCGCAGCCAATGATGGCCAAGTGGAGCATGACGTCACAAATCATACGAGTGGGGTGAACGGAACGGGCACACACAAGTTTTGACCCAAGCCGAACTCCTGAAACTGACTCACCGAACCAATAGGGTTCGACTGAACCCAGGTTAAGAACCACTGGACTAGATGGAAGACAGATAGTCATCACTACCCACCGTCAACTCTTAAGCTACTCTATTACCAACGAATAGTAGGTTTGAGTGTAACATTATAACTGTTTCACGGCTGAAAGGGCAAGCACATTTGGTGGGACAAGTATTCAAACCCAAGACTCTCATATTGCGTGTCGAGCGCCCCTAACCACAAGGGCCTTGTCTTACATAAGAAAATGTTATATGTGTCTATTCTAATAAAACAGTAAATTACTTGTTTTCTAAAAACAGTTATTTTTACACTTAATAAAACTGTAAATTTAGTTTTATTAAAGTATTTTCATGGTTTATAATATAATGAAACTTCGTATGTGTACTATCGAATAATACTATGGTGCCGATTCTATTTGCCATCTTGAAGTCATCACGGATTGTGCCTGAAGTCATAGCACACAAACACGTTGCAGGTACCCCATCTATTGACAGCTAGGGCCGACAACGACAATTAATTACTTAATTTTACTCCAAAGCTTGTTTTGCATTAAGTTCATTAGTTTGTGATAGTGCCGATTTAATCGCCTATTGACAAATAACTTAACTATAACAGTATTATAACTATTTATTTATTTATATCCAGTTAACACGTTTTCAGTACTTACAAAGTTGATAATTTCGTTAAGTTACTGAAGACATCATTCGGAATAATGGAGATCTGGTTATTACTCAGGTCTCTGAAAACAGACAACAAAGCAATTATAATAACTAAAAGCAACTGAATTGTCGGACTGGTTGGCCAAAACTACTACACCAGCTTTTGCATTTATTAATAAAATACCGAATTATTTGTAGAAAAAAGATATTGAAGAACATTAAAAAAGTAATTAGAAAGCTCAAATTACGATATTAACAGGACCCGGTTTCTAGAGTTGTAAGTTCGAGGACATACTGTTGTACCACTGGCAGGGCTTTACACATCTTAACACGTAATAAAATACACGTTGTTTTTTAAAGACCCACAAGTGTCACTGCAAATAGTAATACATTGTAAGTTCTATAAAAATAAAAAAATACTCATGCATCTCCTACTTGTTAGTGCAGAAACGTATTAATAAACACAAAAATAAATATAATATAGTTATACTGTGCTTGTTATATTTTACAATGTTAATACTGTTTGAGTGAAAACTAATGAATGAGTTTGATTAAATAACCTGTAAAGGGTTAATTCAGATCACTTACTGAATTAGCTAAAACTTTGATAAACTATATTTGTTCAATTAGAGTTAGTTATATGCTTGATATATACTAGGTCTGCTTTATATAGTTATTTACTACACTAGATTACACAGGCCTGCTATGGTTTCAATGGTTTTAAATTTTTACATATCTTACGGTAATTCCTGTGCGCTGAATCAAAAAATTATATCCATTTCACTCCATCACGTACACATTTTTCACAGAATGTCATATATACTTTTACACAAGTGAATCATTTTCTGTGAAATCAGGTTTCATTTTGTTATGCTTAAAATTTTGACAACCATTGGTTTAAGATTTCTCTCAACCATTCGCAACGTGAGAGTCTTATCGATCGTTCTAGAACCCAAACAAAATGTTACATTTTTTATTGTGGTAAAATAAATAATAATTTAACCCGAGCTTTCTTTCTTTCCGATTTATAGAAAAATCCTTACGTGATACAAATAAAATGAATATTATTTCCGAAATCTGCATTGTTGAAGTATGGAAAATGTGTTATTAAGACCAAAATTCGTAGGGTTGTGTTAGTTATTAAATAAACACGTTAAAAATACATTAGTTTCATACTAAACACACCATTACTAGATAAGAGTATCATACTAAACAAGTCATTACTGCGCAAGTCTATCATACTAAACATGTCATTTTTACATTCAAGCATCACATTAAATATGCCATTGCTACATAAGAGTATCCTATTAAACACGTCTTGGTTACATTAGAGTATATGCTAAATACGTAATTTCTACGTGAGTATCATACTAAATACGCCATTATTACACTTGGGTAACGTAATAAACAAGACATTATTACACAACAGTACCATAATAAACACGTTATTGCTACATTATAGTATCATACTAAATACGATATTGCAACATAAGTCATATTAAAACACATCACTACTACAAATGAATATCATACTAATTACGTCATCGCTACACTATAGTATAATACTAAATAAGTCACTACTACATTAAGGTGTCATACCAAACATGTCTTGACTACATTGGAGTATCATATCATAATAAACACAGGTGATTGAGTTGGTCACAATACTATTAAATCTGATGGCTTATTAAAAACAAATATTTTTTTCTCGAATCAATTGGGAATAAGATAAACAAAATACTTTTAGAATAAAGAACATTTCATAGTATTATTTAACAATAAAAACAATCGGCTGATTTATATACAATACTGAGAGTAAATTTTAAAAGAAAACTGGAAGATATACTGACAATCGTGTTAGTTCAATCAGAGCGTTGACGCCATCTGGGATAGATGAGATACTGTTCACGTCCAAATACCTAAATAAATGTGAAAAGTTAACATGAGATTAAGAAATTTTTATAGTAACAGATACCTAAAACATGTGACAACGTAAGATTAGAAAGTTTTTGTTGTCAAAGATGCCTCTATGATAAATAATGGGTGAATACAATTGCCAGTAAAAAAAATTCTAAAGAATATTGAATGTTACGTTTAATTACATACGTACCAATCAGAAAACAAAATCAGAGATTGATGCGAGATGCTTGATTACACATAAGAATAGACCAGATTTAATAATGTTTGTCAGACACCGAGAACAGGTTCGGTATTGTCTTCCTATAAAACGTGCACTTCTAGTTAATAATGCCTGTCTAGTAAAACAGACGCTTATAACACATTCAGTAATGCCTGTCTAGTAAACCAGACACCTAGAACAGATTCAACCCCAGTTTAAAGCATGGGCTTACCGGGCTGAAAATCAGGACTTCACACTAATTAGGGAACTTCAAGCTATCACTATAAAGATATTGCACATAAAGAATCTGTCTCGAGGGGTCTCTATACGTTGAAACGCCTAGGACCAATAAAATCCTTAATCCGGCCTTGATGTCTAATAAAAAAAGACACAGAGTAGATTCAGTAATGTCTGTCTAGTAAAATAGGCATCTATCAGTGTCAAAAGAGAACTACATTATGAAACACGTAGCAACAGACACTGAAACACCGTGTCAATAAACCAATTGACAAGATTTAAGGGGCACTTACAAATAGTTTTTAAAAATCTTGTTTTATTGTTTGTATGAAAGTACAAAGCTACACAATGGACTATCTGTGCTCTGCCCATTACGGGTATCGAAACTCGGTTTATAGAGTTGTAAGTCCGAAGACATACCGCTGTACCATATCTTAAAACACAATATAGACTTACTATAAAGACTCGCTAGTGTAACTGCAGCATACGTTATCTAAATTATAATTTTGTAAAACGCATCTGGACATGCAGGAACACGTTTTCTTCCCGCAGATGGAAACTGATGAAATTCTCGACATGTGCATCTTATAGCAAGACGATCCCCTCCCCGATCCTACAGTGTTATTTCGCGCTCTTCAGATCCTGCTACATTGAGTTGAGCTGTTTACCCCGCACCTTATGGGTTGTACCTCTGGCTACTTATTCTTAAATCAAGGATCGTATGAGGTAAAGATTTGGTTCAATTCTAGGACGCGAGCTTGCCAATTTATTTAACAAATGGCGAAGTCGCCTGCAAAAATACACGGACATCAAGAGAGGTCATATGAAGGTGATATAAGACCTGGAGATGCATATAACATGCATTTTATCGGATGATCTTTACTTATTTTAAAGTTATTACACTTTAAGACGCGTAGAATCACTTCAAGACACAGCATATGTAGCTAAATACATATTTATAATTCATGTTATTTAAGAAAGGGCAAATATTAACTCTGAAAAATTACACAAATGAAATAAAACTTCGCGAATAATATTTAATTAAAAAAAATCAGTAATAAGCCTCTTTTTTTATATCAGTTGTTTCAATATCATAATATTCAGCCCAATAGCAGTAGCCTCTCTAAACGTCTTAGCAAATAAACTCTATTATATGCTGACTAAAATTATTAAAATCACAATTAAATCTGTTTTTAAAGAATGTTTTTAACTAATTCGTACAAAATGCTTAAATATAATAAATTACAATTGTAAATTGTGGCTGTTTTATTTTATTACTATAAAAATGTTAGTTAACTCCACTAACGCGTCTTTTCAATATTCAACAAAAAATTGAAATTGGCATTTTTTACTTCAATGCTAGTTTATAAAATGAAATAAGAACAAAAGTTCATGTGCTTACATACTTATAAAACAAGAAAAAGTTCACATAGTTCAGAATAACAAAACAAATATTTTAAACACTTAACAGTAAAAGGATGAAGTGGTCGGATCAACAAACACACCTTAACTAATTAAACTACCATTAGAATGCCTAACAGTGAAAGGGTGAAGTGGTCGGATCAACAAACACACCTTAACTAATTAAACTACCATTAGAATTCCTAACGGTGAAAGGGTGAAGTGGTCGGATCAACAAACACACCTTAACTAATTAAACTACCATTAGAATTCCTAACGGTGAAAGGGTGAAGTGGTCGGATCAACAAACACACCTTAACTGATTAAACTACCATTAGAATGCCTAACAGTGAAAGGGTGAAGTGGTCGGATCAACAAACACACCTTAACTAATTAAACTACCATTAGAATTCCTAACGGTGAAAGGGTGAAGTGGTCGGATCAACAAACACACCTTAACTAATTAAACTACCATTAGAATACCTAACGGTGAAAGGGTGAAGTGGTCGGATCAACAAACACACCTTAACTAATTAAACTACCATTAGAATACCTAACAGTGAAAGGGTGAAGTGGTCGGATCAACAAACACACCTTAACTAATTAAACTACCATTAGAATGCCTAACAGTGAATGAAGTGGTCGGATCAACAAACACAGTGAAACTACCATTAGAATACCTAACAGTGAGAGGGTGAAGTGGTCGGATCAACAAACACATCTTAACTGATTAAACTACAATTAGAATACCTAACAGTGAAAGGGTGAAGTGGTCGGATCAACAAACACACCTTAACTAATTAAACTACCATTAGAATAGCTAACAGTGAAAGGGTGAAGTGGTCGGATAAACAAACACACCTTAACTAAGTAAACGACCATTAGAATTCCTAACAGTGAAAGGGTGAAGTGGTCGGATCAACAAACACACCTTAAGTAATTAAACTACCATTAGAATGCCTAACAGTGAAAGGGTGAAGTAATCGGATAAACAAACACACCTTAACTAATTAAACTACCATTAGAATACCTAACAGTGAAAGGGTGAAGTGGTCGGATCAACAAACACACCTTAACTAATTAAACTACGATTAGAATACCTAACAGTGAAAGGGTGAAGTGGTCGGATCAACAAACACACCTTAACTAATTAAACTACCATTAGAATTCCTAACAGTGAAAGGGTGAAGTGGTCGGATCAACAAACACACCTTAACTAATTAAACTACCATTAGAATACCTAACAGTGAAAGGGTGAAGTGGTCGGATCAACAAACACACCTTAACTAATTAAACTACCATTAAAATGCCTAACAGTGAAAGGGTGAAGTGGTCGGATCAACAAACACACCTTAACTAATTAAACTACCATTAGAATGCCTAACACTAAAAGGGTGAAGTGGTCGGATCAACAAACACACCTTAACTAACTAAACTACCATTAGAATTCCTAACAGTGAAAGGGTGAAGTGGTCGGATCAACAAACACACCTTAACAAACTAAACTACCATTAGAATACCTAACAGTGAAAGGGTGAAGTGGTCGGATCAACAAACACACCTTAACTAATTAAACTACCATTAGAATTCATAACAGTGAAAGGGTGAAGTGGTCGGATCAACAAACACACCTTAACTAATTAAACTACCATTAGAATACCTAACAGTGAAAGGGTGAAGTGGTCGGATCAACAAACACACCTTAACTAATTAAACTACCATTAGAATGCCTAACAGTGAAAGGGTGAAGTGGTCGGATCAACAAACACACCTTAACCAATTAAACTACCATTAGAATTCCTAACAGTAAAAGGGTGAAGTGGTCGGATCAACAAACACACCTTAACTAATTAAACTACCATTAGAATTCCTAACAGTGAAAGGGTGAAGTGGTCGGATCAACAAACACACCTTAACTAATTAAACTACCATTAGAATGCCTAACAGTGAAAGGGTGAAGTGGTCGGATAAACAAACACACCTTAACTAATTAAACTACCATTAGAATGCCTAACAGTGAAAGGGTGAAGTGGTCGGATCAACAAACACACCTTAAATAACTAAACTACCATTAGAATACCTAACAGTGAAAGGGTGAAGTGGTCGGATCAACAAACACACCTTAACTAATTAAACTACGATTAGAATACCTAACAGTGAAAGGGTGAAGTGGTCGGATCAACAAACACACCTTAACTAATTAAACTACCATTAGAATTCCTAACAGTGAAAGGGTGAAGTGGTCGGATCAACAAACACACCTTAACTAATTAAACTACCATTAGAATACCTAACAGTGAAAGGGTGAAGTGGTCGGATCAACAAACACACCTTAACTAATTAAACTACCATTAGAATAGCTAACAGTGAAAGGGTGAAGTGGTCGGATAAACAAACACACCTTAACTAATTAAACTACCATTAGAATTCCTAACAGTGAAAGGGTGAAGTGGTCGGTACAACAAACACACCTTAACTAATTAAACTACCATTAGAATACCTAACAGTGAAAGGGTGAAGTGGTCGGATCAACAAACACACCTTAACTAACTAAACTACCATTACAATTCCTAACAGTGAAAGGGTGAAGTGGTCGGATCAACAAACACACCTTAACTAATTAAACTACCATTAGAATTCCTAACAGTAAAAGGGTGAAGTGGTCGGATCAACAAACACACCTTAACTAATTAAACTACCATTAGAATTCCTAACAGTGAAAGGGTGAAGTGGTCGGATCAACAAACACACCTTAACTAATTAAACTACCATTAGAATGCCTAACAGTGAAAGGGTGAAGTGGTCGGATCAACAAACACACCTTAACTAATTAAACTACCATTAGAATGCCTAACAGTGAAAGGGTGAAGTGGTCGGATAAACAAACACACCTTAACTAATTAAACTACCATTAGAATGCCTAACAGTGAAAGGGTGAAGTGGTCGGATCAACAAACACACCTTAAATAACTAAACTACCATTAGAATACCTAACAGTGAAAGGGTGAAGTGGTCGGATCAACAAACACACCTTAACTAATTAAACTACCATTAGAATACCTAACAGTGAAAGGGTGAAGTGGTCGGATCAACAAACACACCTTAACTAATGAAACTACCATTAGAATTCCTAACAGTGAAAGGGTGAAGTGGTCGGAACAACAAACACACCTTAACTAATTAAACTACCATTAGAATACCTAACAGTGAAAGGGTGAAGTGGTCGGATCAACAAACACACCTTAACTAATTAAACTACCATTAGAATACCTAACAGTGAAAGGGTGAAGTGGTCGGATCAACAAACACACCTTAACTAATTAAACTACCATTAGAATACCTAACAGTGAAAGGGTGAAGTGGTCGGATCAACAAACACACCTTAACTAATTAAACTACCATTAGAATGCCTAACAGTAAAAGGGTGAAGTGGTCGGATCAACAAACACACCTTAACTAATTAAACTACCATTAGAATGTCTAACAGTGAAAGGGTGAAGTGGTCGGATCAACAAACACACCTTAACTAATTAAACTACCATTAGAATACCTAACAGTGAAAGGGTGAAGTGGTCGGATCAACAAACACACCTTAACTAACTAAACTACCATTAGAATACTTAACAGTGAAAGGGTGAAGTGGTCGGATCAACAAACACACCTTAACTAATTAAACTACCATTACAATTCCTAACAGTGAAAGGGTGAAGTGGTCGGATCAACAAACACACCTTAACTAATTAAACTACCATTAGAATACTTAACAGTGAAAGGGTGAAGTGGTCGGATCAACAAACACACCTTAACTAATTAAACTACCATTAGAATTCCTAACAGTGAAAGGGTGAAGTGGTCGGATCAACAAACACACCTTAACTAATTAAACTACCATTAGAATACCTAACAGTGAAAGGGTGAAGTGGTCGGATCAACAAACACACCTTAACTAACTAAACTACCATTAGAATTCCTAACAGTGAAAGGGTGAAGTGGTCGGATCAACAAACACACCTTAACTAATTAAACTACCATTAGAATTCCTAACAGTGAAAGGGTGAAGTGGTCGGATCAACAAACACACCTTAACTAATTAAACTACCATTAGAATTCCTAACAGTGAAAGGGTGAAGTGGTCGGATCAACAAACACACCTTAACTAATTAAACTACCATTAGAATTCTAACAGTGAAAGGGTGAAGTGGTCGGATCAACAAACACACCTTAACTAATTAAACTACCATTAGAATTCCTAACGGTGAAAGGGTGAAGTGGTCGGATCAACAAACACACCTTAACTAATTAAACTACCATTAGAATACCTAACAGTGAAAGGGTGAAGTGGTCGGATCAACAAACACACCTTAACTAATTAAACTACCATTAGAATGCCTAACAGTGAAAGGGTGAAGTGGTCGGATCAACAAACACACCTTAACTAATTAAACTACCATTAGAATGCCTAACAGTGAAAGGGTGAAGTGGTCGGATCAACAAACACACCTTAACTAATAAAACTACCATTAGAATTCCTAACAGTGAAAGGGTGAAGTGGTCGGATCAACAAACACACCTTAACTAATTAAACTACCATTAGAATAGCTAACAGTGAAAGGGTGAAGTGGTCGGATAAACAAACACACCTTAACTAAATAAACTACCATTAGAATTCCTAACAGTAAAAGGGTGAAGTGGTCGGACAACAAACACACCTTAACTAATTAAACTACCATTAGAATACCTAACAGTGTAAGGGTGAAGTGGTCGGATCAACAAACACACCTTAACTAACTAAACTACCATTAGAATTCCTAACAGTGAAAGGGTGAAGTGGTCGGATCAACAAACACACCTTAACTAATTAAACTACCATTAGAATTCCTAACAGTAAAAGGGTGAAGTGGTCGGATCAACAAACACACCTCAACAAATTAAACTACCATTAGAATTCCTAACAGTGAAAGGGTGAAGTGGTCGGATCAACAAACACACCTTAACTAATTAAACTACCATTAGAATGCCTAACAGTGAAAGGGTGAAGTGGTCGGATCAACAAACACACCTTAACTAATTAAACTACCATTAGAATGCCTAACAGTGAAAGGGTGAAGTAGTCGGATAAACAAACACACCTTAACTAATTAAACTACCATTAGAATGCCTAACAGTGAAAGGGTGAAGTGGTCGGATCAACAAACACACCTTAAATAACTAAACTACCATTAGAATACCTAACAGTGAAAGGGTGAAGTGGTCGGATCAACAAACACACCTTAACTAATTAAACTACCATTAGAATACCTAACAGTGAAAGGGTGAAGTGGTCGGATCAACAAACACACCTTAACTAATTAAACTACCATTAGAATTCCTAACAGTGAAAGGGTGAAGTGGTCGGATCAACAAACACACCTTAACTAATTAAACTACCATTAGAATAACTAACAGTGAAAGGGTGAAGTGGTCGGATCAACAAACACACCTTAACTAATTAAACTACCATTAGAATACCTAACAGTGAAAGGGTGAAGTGGTCGGATCAACAAACACACCTTAACTAATTAAACTACCATTAGAATACCTAACAGTGAAAGGGTGAAGTGGTCGGATCAACAAACACACCTTAACTAATTAAACTACCATTAGAATGCCTAACAGTAAAAGGGTGAAGTGGTCGGATCAACAAACACACCTTAACTAATTAAACTACCATTAGAATTCCTAACAGTGAAAGGGTGAAGTGGTCGGATCAACAAACACACCTTAACTAATTAAACTACCATTAGAATGTCTAACAGTGAAAGGGTGAAGTGGTCGGATCAACAAACACACCTTAACTAATTAAACTACCATTAAAATACCTAACAGTGAAAGGGTGAAGTGGTCGGATCAACAAACACACCTTAACTAACTAAACTACCATTAGAATACTTAACAGTGAAAGGGTGAAGTGGTCGGATCAACAAACACACCTTAACTAATTAAACTACCATTAGAATTCCTAACAGTGAAAGGGTGAAGTGGTCGGATCAACAAACACACCTTAACTAACTAAACTACCATTAGAATACTTAACAGTGAAAGGGTGAAGTGGTCGGATCAACAAACACACCTTAACTAATTAAACTACCATTAGAATTCATAACAGTGAAAGGGTGAAGTGGTCGGATCAACAAACACACCTTAACTAATTAAACTACCATTAGAATAGCTAACAGTGAAAGGGTGAAGTGGTCGGATAAACAAACACACCTTAACTAAGTAAACGACCATTAGAATTCCTAACAGTGAAAGGGTGAAGTGGTCGGTACAACAAACACACCTTAACTAATTAAACTACCATTAGAATACCTAACAGTGTAAGGGTGAAGTGGTCGGATCAACAAACACACCTTAACTAACTAAACTACCATTACAATTCCTAACAGTGAAAGGGTGAAGTGGTTGGATCAACAAACACACCTTAACTAATTAAACTACCATTAGAATGCCTAACAGTGAAAGGGTGAAGTGGTCGGATCAACAAACACACCTTAACTAATTAAACTACCATTAGAATACCTAACAGTGAAAGGGTGAAGTGGTCGGATCAACAAACACACCTTAACTAATTAAACTACCATTAGAATTCCTAACAGTGAAAGGGTGAAGTGGTCGGATCAACAAACACACCTTAACTAATTAAACTACCATTAGAATTCCTAACAGTGAAAGGGTGAAGTGGTCGGATCAACAAACACACCTTAACTAATTAAACTACCATTAGAATGCCTAACAGTGAAAGGGTGAAGTGGTCGGATCAACAAACACACCTTAACTAATTAAACTACCATTAGAATACCTAACAGTGAAAGGGTGAAGTGGTCGGATCAACAAACACACCTTAACTAATTAAACTACCATTAGAATACCTAACAGTGAAAGGGTGAAGTGGTCGGATCAACAAACACACCTTAACTAATTAAACTACCATTAGAATTCCTAACAGTGAAAGGGTGAAGTGGTCGGATCAACAAACACACCTTAACTAATTAAACTACCATTAGAATACCTAACAGTGAAAGGGTGAAGTGGTCGGATCAACAAACACACCTTAACTAATTAAACTACCATTAGAATGCCTAACAGTAAAAGGGTGAAGTGGTCGGATCAACAAACACACCTTAACTAATTAAACTACCATTAGAATTCCTAACAGTGAAAGGGTGAAGTGGTCGGATCAACAAACACACCTTAACTAATTAAACTACCATTAGAATACCTAACAGTGAAAGGGTGAAGTGGTCGGATCAACAAACACACCTTAACTAATTAAACTACCATTAGAATTCCTAACAGTGAAAGGGTGAAGTGGTCGGATCAACAAACACACCTTAACTAATTAAACTACCATTAGAATGCCTAACAGTGAAAGGGTGAAGTGGTCGGATCAACAAACACACCTTAACTAATTAAACTACCATTAGAATAGCTAACAGTGAAAGGGTGAAGTGGTCGGATCAACAAACACACCTTAACTAATTAAACTACCATTAGAATAGCTAACAGTGAAAGGGTGAAGTGGTCGGATCAACAAACACACCTTAACTAATTAAACTACCATTAGAATTCCTAACAGTGAAAGGGTGAAGTGGTCGGATCAACAAACACACCTTAACTAATTAAACTACCATTAGAATACCTAACAGTGAAAGGGTGAAGTGGTCGGATCAACAAACACACCTTAACTAACTAAACTACCATTAGAATTCATAACAGTGAAAGGGTGAAGTGGTCGGATCAACAAACACACCTTAACTAACTAAACTACCATTAGAATACCTAACAGTGAAAGGGTGAAGTGGTCGGATCAACAAACACACCTTAACTAATTAAACTACCATTAGAATTCATAACAGTGAAAGGGTGAAGTGGTCGGATCAACAAACACACCTTAACTAATTAAACTACCATTAGAATAGCTAACAGTGAAAGGGTGAAGTGGTCGGATCAACAAACACACCTTAACTAATTAAACTACCATTAGAATTCCTAACAGTGAAAGGGTGAAGTGGTCGGATCAACAAACACACCTTAACTAATTAAACTACCATTAGAATACCTAACAGTGAAAGGGTGAAGTGGTCGGATCAACAAACACACCTTAACTAACTAAACTACCATTACAATTCCTAACAGTGAAAGGGTGAAGTGGTCGGATCAACAAACACACCTTAACTAATTAAACTACCATTAGAATGCCTAACAGTGAAAGGGTGAAGTGGTCGGATCAACAAACACACCTTAACTAATTAAACTACCATTAGAATACCTAACAGTGAAAGGGTGAAGTGGTCGGATCAACAAACACACCTTAACTAATTAAACTACCATTAGAATTCTAACAGTGAAAGGGTGAAGTGGTCGGATCAACAAACACACCTTAACTAATTAAACTACCATTAGAATTCCTAACAGTGAAAGGGTGAAGTGGTCGGATCAACAAACACACCTTAACTAATTAAACTACCATTAGAATGCCTAACAGTGAAAGGGTGAAGTGGTCGGATCAACAAACACACCTTAACTAATTAAACTACCATTAGAATACCTAACAGTGAAAGGGTGAAGTGGTCGGATCAACAAACACACCTTAACTAATTAAACTACCATTAGAATTCCTAACAGTGAAAGGGTGAAGTGGTCGGATCAACAAACACACCTTAACTAATTAAACTACCATTAGAATACCTAACAGTGAAAGGGTGAAGTGGTCGGATCAACAAACACACCTTAACTAATTAAACTACCATTAGAATGCCTAACAGTGAAAGGGTGAAGTGGTCGGATCAACAAACACACCTTAACTAATTAAACTACCATTAGAATGCCTAACAGTGAAAGGGTGAAGTGGTCGGATCAACAAACACACCTTAACTAATTAAACTACCATTAGAATACCTAACAGTGAAAGGGTGAAGTGGTCGGATCAACAAACACACCTTAACTAATTAAACTACCATTAGAATACCTAACAGTGAAAGGGTGAAGTGGTCGGATCAACAAACACACCTTAACTAATTAAACTACCATTAGAATTCCTAACAGTGAAAGGGTGAAGTGGTCGGATCAACAAACACACCTTAACTAATTAAACTACCATTAGAATACCTAACAGTGAAAGGGTGAAGTGGTCGGATCAACAAACACACCTTAACTAATTAAACTACCATTAGAATGCCTAACAGTGAAAGGGTGAAGTGGTCGGATCAACAAACACACCTTAACTAATTAAACTACCATTAGAATGCCTAACAGTGAAAGGTGAAGTGGTCGGATCAACAAACACACCTTAACTAATTAAACTACCATTAGAATTCCTAACAGTGAAAGGGTGAAGTGGTCGGATCAACAAACACACCTTAACTAATTAAACTACCATTAGAATACCTAACAGTGAAAGGGTGAAGTGGTCGGATCAACAAACACACCTTAACTAATTAAACTACCATTAGAATACCTAACAGTGAAAGGGTGAAGTGGTCGGATCAACAAACACACCTTAACTAATTAAACTACCATTAGAATACCTAACAGTGAAAGGGTGAAGTGGTCGGATCAACAAACACACCTTAACTAATTAAACTACCATTAGAATTCTAACAGTGAAAGGGTGAAGTGGTCGGATCAACAAACACACCTTAACTAATTAAACTACCATTAGAATGTGAAAGGGTGAAGTGGTCGGATCAACAAACACACCTTAACTAATTAAACTACCATTAGAATGCCTAACAGTGAAAGGGTGAAGTGGTCGGATCAACAAACACACCTTAACTAATTAAACTACCATTAGAATACCTAACAGTGAAAGGGTGAAGTGGTCGGATCAACAAACACACCTTAACTAATTAAACTACCATTAGAATACCTAACAGTGAAAGGGTGAAGTGGTCGGATCAACAAACACACCTTAACTAATTAAACTACCATTAGAATTCCTAACAGTGAAAGGGTGAAGTGGTCGGATCAACAAACACACCTTAACTAATTAAACTACCATTAGAATTCCTAACAGTGAAAGGGTGAAGTGGTCGGATCAACAAACACACCTTAACTAATTAAACTACCATTAGAATACCTAACAGTGAAAGGGTGAAGTGGTCGGATCAACAAACACACCTTAACTAATTAAACTACCATTAGAATACCTAACAGTGAAAGGGTGAAGTGGTCGGATCAACAAACACACCTTAACTAATTAAACTACCATTAGAATTCCTAACAGTGAAAGGGTGAAGTGGTCGGATCAACAAACACACCTTAACTAATTAAACTACCATTAGAATTCCTAACAGTGAAAGGGTGAAGTGGTCGGATCAACAAACACACCTTAACTAATTAAACTACCATTAGAATTCCTAACAGTAAAAAGGTGAAGTGGTCGGATCAACAAACACACCTTAACTAATTAAACTACCATTAGAATTCCTAACAGTGAAAGGGTGAAGTGGTCGGATCAACAAACACACCTTAACTAATTAAACTACCATTAGAATACCTAACAGTGAAAGGGTGAAGTGGTCGGATCAACAAACACACCTTAACTAATTAAACTACCATTAGAATGCCTAACAGTGAAAGGGTGAAGTGGTCGGATCAACAAACACACCTTAACTAATTAAACTACCATTAGAATACCTAACAGTGAAAGGGTGAAGTGGTCGGATCAACAAACACACCTTAACTAATTAAACTACCATTAGAATACCTAACAGTGAAAGGGTGAAGTGGTCGGATCAACAAACACACCTTAACTAATTAAACTACCATTAGAATTCCTAACAGTGAAAGGGTGAAGTGGTCGGATCAACAAACACACCTTAACTAATTAAACTACCATTAGAATACCTAACAGTGAAAGGGTGAAGTGGTCGGATCAACAAACACACCTTAACTAATTAAACTACCATTAGAATACCTAACAGTGAAAGGGTGAAGTGGTCGGATCAACAAACACACCTTAACTAATTAAACTACCATTAGAATACCTAACAGTGAAAGGGTGAAGTGGTCGGATCAACAAACACACCTTAACTAATTAAACTACCATTAGAATACCTAACAGTGAAAGGGTGAAGTGGTCGGATCAACAAACACACCTTAACTAATTAAACTACCATTAGAATTCCTAACAGTGAAAGGGTGAAGTGGTCGGATCAACAAACACACCTTAACTAATTAAACTACCATTAGAATACCTAACAGTGAAAGGGTGAAGTGGTCGGATCAACAAACACACCTTAACTAATTAAACTACCATTAGAATACCTAACAGTGAAAGGGTGAAGTGGTCGGATCAACAAACACACCTTAACTAATTAAACTACCATTAGAATTCCTAACAGTGAAAGGGTGAAGTGGTCGGATCAACAAACACACCTTAACTAATTAAACTACCATTAGAATACCTAACAGTGAAAGGGTGAAGTGGTCGGATCAACAAACACACCTTAACTAATTAAACTACCATTAGAATTCCTAACAGTGAAAGGGTGAAGTGGTCGGATCAACAAACACACCTTAACTAATTAAACTACCATTAGAATTCCTAACAGTGAAAGGGTGAAGTGGTCGGATCAACAAACACACCTTAACTAATTAAACTACCATTAGAATTCCTAACAGTGAAAGGGTGAAGTGGTCGGATCAACAAACACACCTTAACTAATTAAACTACCATTAGAATACCTAACAGTGAAAGGGTGAAGTGGTCGGATCAACAAACACACCTTAACTAATTAAACTACCATTAGAATTCTAACAGTGAAAGGGTGAAGTGGTCGGATCAACAAACACACCTTAACTAATTAAACTACCATTAGAATACCTAACAGTGAAAGGGTGAAGTGGTCGGATCAACAAACACACCTTAACTAATTAAACTACCATTAGAATTCCTAACAGTGAAAGGGTGAAGTGGTCGGATCAACAAACACACCTTAACTAATTAAACTACCATTAGAATACCTAACAGTGAAAGGGTGAAGTGGTCGGATCAACAAACACACCTTAACTAATTAAACTACCATTAGAATACCTAACAGTGAAAGGGTGAAGTGGTCGGATCAACAAACACACCTTAACTAATTAAACTACCATTAGAATACCTAACAGTGAAAGGGTGAAGTGGTCGGATCAACAAACACACCTTAACTAATTAAACTACCATTAGAATGCCTAACAGTGAAAGGGTGAAGTGGTCGGATCAACAAACACACCTTAACTAATTAAACTACCATTAGAATTCCTAACAGTGAAAGGGTGAAGTGGTCGGATCAACAAACACACCTTAACTAATTAAACTACCATTAGAATGCCTAACAGTGAAAGGGTGAAGTGGTCGGATCAACAAACACACCTTAACTAATTAAACTACCATTAGAATACCTAACAGTGAAAGGGTGAAGTGGTCGGATCAACAAACACACCTTAACTAATTAAACTACCATTAGAATACCTAACAGTGAAAGGGTGAAGTGGTCGGATCAACAAACACACCTTAACTAATTAAACTACCATTAGAATTCCTAACAGTGAAAGGGTGAAGTGGTCGGATCAACAAACACACCTTAACTAATTAAACTACCATTAGAATACCTAACAGTGAAAGGGTGAAGTGGTCGGATCAACAAACACACCTTAACTAATTAAACTACCATTAGAATTCCTAACAGTGAAAGGGTGAAGTGGTCGGATCAACAAACACACCTTAACTAATTAAACTACCATTAGAATACCTAACAGTGAAAGGGTGAAGTGGTCGGATCAACAAACACACCTTAACTAATTAAACTACCATTAGAATTCTAACAGTGAAAGGGTGAAGTGGTCGGATCAACAAACACACCTTAACTAATTAAACTACCATTAGAATACCTAACAGTGAAAGGGTGAAGTGGTCGGATCAACAAACACACCTTAACTAATTAAACTACCATTAGAATTCCTAACAGTGAAAGAGGGTGAAGTGGTCGGATCAACAAACACACCTTAACTAATTAAACTACCATTAGAATTCCTAACAGTGAAAGGGTGAAGTGGTCGGATCAACAAACACACCTTAACTAATTAAACTACCATTAGAATACCTAACAGTGAAAGGGTGAAGTGGTCGGATCAACAAACACACCTTAACTAATTAAACTACCATTAGAATGCCTAACAGTGAAAGGGTGAAGTGGTCGGATCAACAAACACACCTTAACTAATTAAACTACCATTAGAATGCCTAACAGTGAAAGGGTGAAGTGGTCGGATCAACAAACACACCTTAACTAATTAAACTACCATTAGAATACCTAACAGTGAAAGGGTGAAGTGGTCGGATCAACAAACACACCTTAACTAATTAAACTACCATTAGAATACCTAACAGTGAAAGGGTGAAGTGGTCGGATCAACAAACACACCTTAACTAATTAAACTACCATTAGAATACCTAACAGTGAAAGGGTGAAGTGGTCGGATCAACAAACACACCTTAACTAATTAAACTACCATTAGAATACCTAACAGTGAAAGGGTGAAGTGGTCGGATCAACAAACACACCTTAACTAATTAAACTACCATTAGAATTAACAGTGAAAGGGTGAAGTGGTCTAACAGTGAAAGGGTGAAGTGGTCGGATCAACAAACACACCTTAACTAATTAAACTACCATTAGAATACCTAACAGTGAAAGGGTGAAGTGGTCGGATCAACAAACACACCTTAACTAATTAAACTACCATTAGAATGCCTAACAGTGAAAGGGTGAAGTGGTCGGATCAACAAACACACCTTAACTAATTAAACTACCATTAGAATGCCTAACAGTGAAAGGGTGAAGTGGTCGGATCAACAAACACACCTTAACTAATTAAACTACCATTAGAATACCTAACAGTGAAAGGGGTGAAGTGGTCGGATCAACAAACACACCTTAACTAATTAAACTACCATTAGAATACCTAACAGTGAAAGGGTGAAGTGGTCGGATCAACAAACACACCTTAACTAATTAAACTACCATTAGAATACCTAACAGTGAAAGGGTGAAGTGGTCGGATCAACAAACACACCTTTAACTAATTAAACTACCATTAGAATACCTAACAGTGTAAGGGTGAAGTGGTCGGATCAACAAACACACCTTAACTAATTAAACTACCATTAGAATTCCTAACAGTAAAAGGGTGAAGTGGTCGGATCAACAAACACACCTTAACTAATTAAACTACCATTAGAATTCCTAACAGTGAAAGGGTGAAGTGGTCGGATCAACAAACACACCTTAACTAATTAAACTACCATTAGAATACCTAACAGTGAAAGGGTGAAGTGGTCGGATCAACAAACACACCTTAACTAATTAAACTACCATTAGAATTCCTAACAGTGAAAGGGTGAAGTGGTCGGATCAACAAACACACCCTTAACTAATTAAACTACCATTAGAATACCTAACAGTGAAAGGGTGAAGTGGTCGGATCAACAAACACACCTTAACTAATTAAACTACCATTAGAATTCCTAACAGTGAAAGGGTGAAGTGGTCGGATCAACAAACACACCTTAACTAATTAAACTACCATTAGAATTCCTAACAGTGAAAGGGTGAAGTGGTCGGATCAACAAACACACCTTAACTAATTAAACTACCATTAGAATACCTAACAGTGAAAAGGGTGAAGTGGTCGGATCAACAAACACACCTTAACTAATTAAACTACCATTAGAATTCCTAACAGTGAAAGGGTGAAGTGGTCGGATCAACAAACACACCTTAACTAATTAAACTACCATTAGAATACCTAACAGTGAAAGGGTGAAGTGGTCGGATCAACAAACACACCTTAACTAATTAAACTACCATTAGAATACCTAACAGTGAAAGGGTGAAGTGGTCGGATCAACAAACACACCTTAACTAATTAAACTACCATTAGAATACCTAACAGTGAAAGGGTGAAGTGGTCGGATCAACAAACACACCTTAACTAATTAAACTACCATTAGAATTCCTAACAGTGAAAGGGTGAAGTGGTCGGATCAACAAACACACCTTAACTAATTAAACTACCATTAGAATTCCTAACAGTGAAAGGGTGAAGTGGTCGGATCAACAAACACACCTTAACTAATTAAACTACCATTAGAATACCTAACAGTGAAAGGGGTGAAGTGGTCGGATCAACAAACACACCTTAACTAATTAAACTACCATTAGAATTCCTAACAGTGAAAGGGTGAAGTGGTCGGATCAACAAACACACCTTAACTAATTAAACTACCATTAGAATTCCTAACAGTGAAAGGGGTGAAGTGGTCGGATCAACAAACACACCTTAACTAATTAAACTACCATTAGAATACCTAACGGTGAAAGGGGGTGAAGTGGTCGGATCAACAAACACACCTTAACTAATTAAACTACCATTAGAATACCTAACAGTGAAAGGGTGAAGTGGTCGGATCAACAAACACACCTTAACTAATTAAACTACCATTAAACTACCATTAGAATACCTAACAGTGAAAGGGGTGAAGTGGTCGGATCAACAAACACACCTTAACTAATTAAACTACCATTAGAATACCTAACAGTGAAAGGGTGAAGTGGTCGGATCAACAAACACACCTTAACTAATTAAACTACCATTAGAATTCCTAACAGTGAAAGGGTGAAGTGGTCGGATCAACAAACACACCTTAACTAATTAAACTACCATTAGAATACCTAACAGTGAAAGGGTGAAGTGGTCGGATCAACAAACACACCTTAACTAATTAAACTACCATTAGAATTCCTAACAGTGAAAGGGTGAAGTGGTCGGATCAACAAACACACCTTAACTAATTAAACTACCATTAGAATTCCTAACAGTGAAAGGGTGAAGTGGTCGGATCAACAAACACACCTTAACTAATTAAACTACCATTAGAATTCCTAACAGTGAAAGGGTGAAGTGGTCGGATCAACAAACACACCTTAACACTACCATTAGAATACCTAACAGTGAAAGGGTGAAGTGGTCGGATCAACACTAATTAAACTACCATTAGAATCCCTAACAGTGAAAGGGTAAAACAAACACATTACAATTAAACTACCATTAGAATTCCTAACAGTGAAAGGGTGAAGTGGTCGGATCAACAAACACACCTTAACTAATTAAACTACCATTAGAATACCTAACAGTGAAAGGGTGAAGTGGTCGGATCAACAAACACACCTTAACTAATTAAACTACCATTAGAATTCCTAACAGTGAAAGGGTGAAGTGGTCGGATCAACAAACACACCTTAACTAATTAAACTACCATTAGAATACCTAACAGTGAAAGGGTGAAGTGGTCGGATCAACAAACACACCTTAACTAATTAAACTACCATTAGAATTCCTAACAGTGAAAGGGTGAAGTGGTCGGATCAACAAACACACCTTAACTAATTAAACTACCATTAGAATGCCTAACAGTGAAAGGGGTGAAGTGGTCGGATCAACAAACACACCTTAACTAATTAAACTACCATTAGAATACCTAACAGTGAAAGGGTGAAGTGGTCGGATCAACAAACACACCTTAACTAATTAAACTACCATTAGAATTCCTAACAGTGAAAGGGTGAAGTGGTCGGATCAACAAACACACCTTAACTAATTAAACTACCATTAGAATTCCTAACAGTGAAAGGGTGAAGTGGTCGGATCAACAAACACACCTTAACTAATTAAACTA
>NC_134834.1:125884152-125915216 GCF_004210375.1 Tachypleus tridentatus | reverse complement strand
GTACTGTGACAGTTGATGGTATATTAACATCATGATACTAGCCAATGTAAGGGTACTATAAGAGATAGTCTATCATCACCATGAAACTAGCTAAAGTACTGTGACATTTGATGGTATATTAACATCATGATACTAGCCAATGTAAGAGATAGTGTATCATCACCATGATACTAGCTAGGGGTACTGTGACAGTTGATGGTATATTAACATCATGATAGTAGCCAATGTACTACTATAAGGGTACTATAAGAGATAGTGTATCATCACCATGATACAAGCTAGGGTAGCCAATGTAAGGTATTGATAAGTAAGTATTAACATCATGATACTAGCACAATGTACTGTGACATTGTTGATGGTATATTAACATCATGATACTAGCCAATGTAAAGAGATAGTGTATTATCATCATGATAAGTACTGTGACAGTTGATGTATATAACATCATGATACTATCCAATGTAAGGGTACAATTAGAGATAGTGTATCAACACCATGATACTAGCTAGGATACTATGACAGTTGATGGTATATTAACATCATGATAGTAGCCAATGTAAGGGTACTATAAGAGATAGTGTATCATCACCATGATACTAGCTAGGGTACTGTGACAGTTGATGGTATATTAACATCATGATACTAGCTAGGATACTGTGACAGTTGATGGTATATTAACATCATGATACTAGCCAACGTAAGGTTACTATAAGAGATAGTGTATCATCACCATGATACTAGCTAGGGTACTGTGACAGTTGATGGTATATTAACATCATGATACTAGCCAATGTAAGAGATAGTGTATCAACACCATGTTACTAGCTAGGATACTGTGACAGTTGATGGTATATTAACATCATGATACTAGCCAATGTAAGGGTACTATAAGAGATAGTGTATCATCACCATGATACTAGCTACGGTACTGTGACAGTTGATGGTATGTTAACTTCCTGATACTAGCCAATGTAAGGGTACTACAAGAGATAGTGTATCAACACCATGATACTAGCTAGGGTACTGTGACAGTTGATGGTATATTAACATCATGATACTAGCCAATGTAAGGGTACTATAAGAGATAGTATATCATCACCATGATACTAGCTAGGGTACTGTGACAGTTGATGGTATATTAACATCATAATTTTAGCCAATGTAAGGGTATTATAAGAGATAGTGTGTCATCACCATGATACTAGCTACAGTACTGTGACAGTTGATTGTATATTAACATTATGATACTAGCCAATGTAAGAGATAGTGTATCATCACCATGATACTAGCTAGAGTACCGTGACAGTTGTTGGTATATTAACATCATGATACTAGCCAATGTAAGGGTACAATAAGAGATAGTCTATCATCATATTGATGCTAGCTAAAGTACTGTGACATTTGATGGTATATTAACATCATGATACTAGCCAATGTAAGAGATAGTGTATCATCACCATGATACTAGCTAGGGTACTGTGACAGTTGATGGTATATTAACATCATGATACTAGCTAGGATACTGTGACAGTTGATGGTATATTAACATCATGATACTAGCCAATGTAAGAGGTAGTGTATCATCACCATAATACTAGCTACGGTACTGTTACAGTTCATGGTATATTAACATCATTATACTAGGCAATGTAACTGTAATATAAGAGATATTGTATTATCACCATGACACTAGCTACGGTACTGTGACAGTTGATGGTATATTAACTTCCTGATACTAGCCAATGTAACAGTACTACAAGAGATAGTGTATCAACACCATGATACTAGCTAGGGTACTGTGACAGTTAATGGTATGTTAACATCATGATACTAGCCAATGTAAGGGTATTATAAGAGCTAGTGTGTCATCACCATGATACTAGCTACAGTACTGTGACAGTTGATTGTATATTAACATTATGATACTAGCCAATGTAAGAGATAGTGTATCATCACCATGATACTAGCTAGAGTACTGTGACAGTTGATGGTATATTAACATCATGATACTAGCCAATGTAAGGGTACTATAAGAGATAGTCTATCATCACCATGAAACTAGCTAAAGTACTGTGACATTTGATAGTATATTAACATCATGATACTAGCCAATGTAAGAGATAGTGTATCATCACCATGATACTAGCTAGGGTACTGTGACAGTTGATGGTATATTAACATCATGATACTAGCCAATGTAAGGGTACTATAAGAGATAGTGTATCATCACCATGATACTAGCTAGGGTACTGTGACAGTTGATGGTATATTAACATCATGATACTAGCCAATGTAAGGGTATTAAAAGAGCTAGTCTATCATCACCATGATACTAGCTAAAGTACTGTGACATTTGATAGTATATTAACATCATGATACTAGCCAATGTAAGAGATAGTGTATCATCACCATGATACTAGCTAGGGTACTGTGACAGTTGATGGTATATTAACATCATGATACTAGCCAATGTAAGGGTACTATTAGAGATAGTGTATCAACACCATGATACAAGCTAGATACTACTACAGTTGATTGTATATTAACATCATGATACTAGCCAATGTAAGGGTACTATAAGAGATAGTGTATCATCACCATGATACTAGCTACTGAGGGTACTGTGACAGTTGATGGTATATTAACATCATGATACTAGCTAGGGTACTGTGACAGTTGATGGTATATTAACATCATGATACTAGCCAATGTAAGGTTACTATAAGAGATAGTGTATCATCACCATGATACTAGCTAGGGTACTATGACAGTTGATGGTATATTAACATCATGATACTAGCCAATGTAAGAGATAGTGTATCAACACCATGTTGCTAGATAGGATACTGTTACAGTTGATGGTATATTAACATCATGATAGTAGCCAATGTAAGGGTACTATAAGAGATAGTGTATCATCACCATGATACTAGCTAGGGTACTGTGACAGTTGATGGTATATTAACATCATGATACTAGCTAGGATACTGTGACAGTTGATGGTATATTAACATCATGATACTAGCCAACGTAAGGTTACTATAAGAGATAGTGTATCATCACCATGATACTAGCTAGGGTATTGTGACAGTTGATGGTATATTAAGATCATAATTTTAGCCAATGTAAGGGTATTATAAGAGATAGTGTATCATCACCATGATACTAGCTAAAGTACTGTGACAGTTGATGGTATATTAACATCATGATACTAGCCAATGTAAGAGATAGTGTATCATCACCATGATACTAGCTAGAGTACTGTGACAGTTGATGGTATATTAACATCATGATACTAGCCAATGTAAGGGTACTATAAGAGATAGTGTATCATCACCATGATACTAGCTAAAGTACTGTGACATTTGATGGTATATTAACATCATGATACTAGCCAATGTAAGAGATAGTGTATCATCACCATGATACTAGCTAGGGTACTGTGACAGTTGATGGTATATTAACATCATGATACTAGCCAATGTAAGAGATAGTGTATCATCACCATGATACTAGCTAGGGTACTGTGACAGTTGATGGTATGTTAACATCATGATACTAGCCAATGTAAGGGTACTATAAGAGATATTGTATTATCACCATGACACTAGCTAGGGTACTGTGACAGTTGATGGTATGTTAACATCATGATACTAGCCAATGTAAGGGTACTATAAGAGATAGTATATCATCACCATGATACTAGCTAGGGTACTGTGACAGTTGATGGTATATTAACATCATAATTTTAGCCAATGTAAGGGTATTATAAGAGATAGTGTGTCATCACCATGATACTAGCTACAGTACTGTGACAGTTGATTGTATATTAACATTATGATACTAGCCAATGTAAGAGATAGTGTATCATCACCATGATACTAGCTAGAGTACTGTGACAGTTGATGGTATATTAACATCATCATACTAGCCAATGTAAGGGTACTATAAGAGATAGTCTATCATCACCATGATACTAGCTAAAGTACTGTGACATTTGATGGTATATTAACATCATGATACTAGCCAATGTAAGAGATAGTGTATCATCACCATGATACTAGCTAGGGTACTGTGACAGTTGATGGTATATTAACATCATGATACTAGCCAATGTAAGGGTACTATAAGAGATAGTGTATCAACACCATGATACAAGCTAGGTACTGTTACAGTTGATAGTGTGTTAACATCATGATACTATCCAATGTAAGGGTACTATAAGAGATAGTGTATCAACACCATGATACTAGCTAGGATACTGTTACAGTTGATGGTATATTAACATCATGATACTAGCCAATGTAAGGGTACTATAAGAGATAGTGTATCATCACCATGATACTAGCTAGGGTACTGTGACAGTTGATGGTATATTAACATCATGATACTAGCTAGGATACTGTGACAGTTGATGGTATATTAACATCATGATACTAGCTAGGATACTGTGACAGTTGATGGTATATTAACATCATGATACTAGCCAATGTAAGGGTACTATAAGAGATAGTGTATCATCACCATGATACTAGCTAGGGTACTGTGACAGTTGATGGTATATTAACATCATGATACTAGCCAATGTAAGAGATAGTGTATCATCACCATGATACTAGCTAGGATACTGTGACAGTTGATGGTATATTAACATCATGATACTAGCCAATGTAAGGTTACTATAAGAGATAGTGTATCATCACCATGATACTAGCTAGGGTACTGTGACAGTTGATGGTATATTAACATCATGATACTAGCTAGGATACTGTGACAGTTGATGGTATATTAACATCATGATACTAGCCAATGTAAGGTTACTATAAGAGATAGTGTATCATCACCATGATACTAGCTAGGGTACTGTGACAGTTGATGGTATATTAACATCATAATTTTAGCCAATGTAAGGGTATTATAAGAGATAGTGTATCATCACCATGATACTAGCTACAGTACTGTGACAGTTGATGGTATATTAACATCATGATACTAGCCAATGTAAGAGATAGTGTATCATCACCATGATACTAGCTAGAGTACTGTGACAGTTGATGGTATATTAACATCATGATACTAGCCAATGTAAGGGTACTATAAGAGATAGTGTATCATCACCATGATACTAGCTAGGGTACTGTGACAGTTGATGGTATATTAACATCATGATACTAGCCAATGTAAGAGATAGTGTATCATCACCATGATACTAGCTAGGGTACTGTGACAGTTGATGGTGTGTTAACATCATGATACTAGCCAATGTAAGGGTACTATAAGAGATAGTGTATCATCACCATGATACTAGCTAGGGAACTGTGACAGTTGATGGTATATTAACATCATGATACTAGCTAGGATACTGTGACAGTTGATGGTATATTAACATCATGATACTAGCCAACGTAAGGTTACTATAAGAGATAGTGTATCATCACCATAATACTAACTAGGGTACTGTGACAGTTGATGGTATATTAACATCATGATACTAGCCAATGTAAGAGGTAGTGTATCATCACCATAATACTAGCTACGGTACTGTTACAGTTCATGGTATATTAACATCATTATACTAGGCAATGTAACTGTAATATAAGAGATATTGTATTATCACCATGACACTAGCTACGGTACTGTGACAGTTGATGGTATATTAACTTCCTGATACTAGCCAATGTAACAGTACTACAAGAGATAGTGTATCAACACCATGATACTAGCTAGGGTACTGTGACAGTTAATGGTATGTTAACATCATGATACTAGCCAATGTAAGGGTATTATAAGAGATAGTGTGTCATCACCATGATACTAGCTACAGTACTGTGACAGTTGATGGTATATTAACATCATGATACTAGCCAATGTAAGAGATAGTGTATCATCACCATGATACTAGCTAGAGTACCGTGACAGTTGATGGTATATTAACATCATGATACTAGCCAATGTAAGGGTACTATAAGAGATATTGTATTATCACCATGACACTAGCTACGGTACTGTGACAGTTGATGGTATGTTAACTTCCTGATACTAGCCAATGTAAGGGTACTACAAGAGATAGTGTATCATCACCATGATACTAGCTAGGGTACTGTGACAGTTGATGGTATATTAACATCATGATACTAGCCAATGTAAGAGATAGTGTATCATCACCATGCTACTAGCTAGGATACTGTGACAGTTGATGGTATATTAACATCATGATAGTAGCCAATGTAAGGGTACTATAAGAGATAGTGTATCATCACCATGATACTAGCTAGGGTACTGTGACAGTTGATGGTATATTAACATCATGATACTAGCTAGGATACTGTGACAGTTGATGGTATATTAACATCATGATACTAGCCAACGTAAGGTTACTATAAGAGATAGTGTATCATCACCATGATACTAGCTAGGTACTGTGACAGTTGATGGTATATTAACATCATGATACTAGCCAATGTAAGAGATAGTGTATCAACACCATGATACAAGCTAGGTACTGTTACAGTTGATAGTGTGTTAACATCATGATACTATCCAATGTAAGGGTACTATAAGAGATAGTGTATCATCACCATGATACTAGCTAGGATACTTTGACAGTTGATGGTATATTAACATCATGATAGTAGCCAATGTAAGGGTACTATAAGAGATAGTGTATCATCACCATGATACTAGCTAGGGTACTGTGACAGTTGATGGTATATTAACATCATGATACTAGCTAGGATACTGTGACAGTTGATGGTATATTAACATCATGATACTAGCCAATGTAAGGTTACTATAAGAGATAGTGTATCATCACCATGATACTAGCTAGGGATACTGTGACAGTTGATGGTATATTAACATCATGATACTAGCCAATGTAAGGGTACTATAAGATATAGTGTATCATCACCATGATACTAGCTAGGGAACTGTGACAGTTGATAGTATATTAACATCATGATACTAGCCAATGTAAAAGGTACTGTATCATCACCATGATACTAGCTACGGTACTGTGACAGTTGATGGTATATTAACATCATGATACTAGCCAATGTAAGGGTACTATAAGAGATAGTGTATCAACACCATGATACTAGCTAGGGTAATGTGACAGTTGATGGTATGTTAACTTCCTGATACTAGCCAATGTAAGGGTACTACAAGAGATAGTGTATCAACACCATGATACTAGCTAGGGTAATGTGACAGGTGATTGTATATTGACATCATGATACTAGCCAATGTAAGGTTAATATAAGAGATAGTGTACCATCACCATGATACTAGCTAGAATACTGTGGCAGTTGATGGTATATTAACATCATGATACTAGCTAGGATACTATGACAGATGATGGTATATTAACATCATCACACTAGCCAATGTAAGAAAGATATAGTGTATCATCACCGTGATACTAGCTAAAGTACTGTGACAGTTGATGGTATTTTTACATCATTATACTAGCCAATGTAAGAGTACTATAAGAGATATTGTATTATCACCATAACACTAGCTACGGTACTGTGACAGTTGGTGGTGTGTTAACATCATGATACTAGCCAATGTAAAGTTACGCTTTGAAATAGTGTATCAACACCATGATACTAGCTAGGGAACTGTGACAGTTGATAGTATATTAACATCATGATACTAGCCAATGTAAAGAGATAGTGTATCATCACCATGATACTAGCTAGGTACTGTGACAGTTGATGGTATATTAACATCATGATACTAGCCAATGTAAGGGTAATATAAGAGATAGTGTATCATCACCATGATACTAGCTAGGTACTGTGACAGTTGATGGTATATTAACATCATGATACTAGCCAATGTAAGGGTACTATAAGAGATAGCGTATCCTCACCATGATACTAGCTAGGGTACTGTGACAGTTGATGGTATATTAACATCATGATACTAGCTAGGATACTGTGACAGTTGATGGTATATTAACATCATGATACTAGCCAACGTAAGGTTACTATAAGAGATAGTGTATCATCACCATGATACTAGCTAGGTACTGTGACAGTTAATGGTATATTAACATCATGATACTAGCCAATGTAAGAGATAGTGTATCAACACCATGTTGCTAGATAGGATACTGTTACAGTTGATGGTATATTAACATCATGATAGTAGCCAATGTAAGGGTACTATAAGAGATAGTGTATCATCACCATGATACTAGCTAGGGTACTGTGACAGTTGATGGTATGTTAACATCATGATACTAGCCAATGTAAGTGTACCATAAGATATAGTGTATCATCACCATAATACTAGCTAGGGTACTGTGACTTTTGATGGTATATTAACATCATGATACTAGGTAGGGTACTGTGACAGTTGATGGAATATTAATATCATGATACTAGTCAATGTAAGAGATAGTGTATCACCACCATGCTGCTAGCTAGGATACTGTCACAGTTGATGGTATATTAACATCATGATACTAGCCAATGTAAGGGTACTATAAGAGATAGTGTATCATCACCATGATACTAGCTAGGGTACTGTGACAGTTGATGGTATATTAACATCATGATACTAGCTAGGATACTGTGACAGTTGATGGTATATTAACATCATGATACTAGCCAACGTAAGGTTACTATAAGAGATAGTTATCATCACCATAATACTAGCTAGGGTACTATGACAGTTGATGGTATATTAACATCATGATACTAGCCAATGTAAGAGATAGTGTATCAACACCATGTTGCTAGATAGGATACTGTTACAGTTGATGGTATATTATCATCATGATAGTAGCCAATGTAAGGGTACTATAAGAGCTAGTGTATCATCACCATGATACTAGCTAGGGTACTGTGACAGTTGATGGTATATTAACATCATGATACTAGCCAATGTAAGGGTACTATAAGAGATAGTGTATCATCACCATGTTACTAGCTAGAATACTGTGACAGTTGATGGTATATTAACATCATGACACTAGGTAGGATACTGTCAGAGTTGATGGTATCTTAACATCATGATACTACCCAACGTAAGGTTACTATAATAGATAGTGTATCATCACCATGATACTAGCTAGGGTACTGTGACAGTTGATGGTATATTAACATCATGATACTAGCCAATGTAAGAGGTAGTGTATCATCACCATGATACTAGCTACGGTACTGTGACAGTTCATGGTATATTAACATCATTATACTAGGCAATGTAACTGTAATATAAGAGATATTGTATCATCACCATGACACTAGCTACGGTACTGCGACAGTTGATGGTATGTTAACTTCCTGATACTAGCCAATGTAAGGGTACTACAAGAGATAGTGTATCATCACCATGATACTAGCTAGGTAACTGTGACATTTGATGGTATATTAACATTTTGATACTAGCCAATGTAAGACATATTGTATCGTCACCATGATAAAAGCTACAGTACTGTGACAGTTGATGGTATATTAACATCATGATACTAGCTAGTGTACTGTGACAGGTGATTGTATATTGACATCATGATACTAGCCAATGTAAGGTTAATATAAGAGATAGTGTACCATCACCATGATACTAGCTATGGTACTGTGACAGTTGATGGTATATTAACATCATGATACTAGCTAGGATACTATGACAGATGATGGTATATTAACATCATCACACTAGCCAATGTAAGAAAGAGATAGTGTATCATCACCGTGATACTAGCTAGGATAATGTGACAGTTGATGGTATATTAGCATCATGATACTAGCTAAAGTACTGTGACAGTTGATGGTATTTTAACATCATTATACTAGCCAATGTAAGAGATAGTGTATCATCACCATTATACTAGCTAGGGTACTGTGACAGTTGATGGTATGTTAACATCATGATACTAGCCAATGTAAGGGTACTATTAGAGATAGTGTATCAACACCATGATACTAGCTAGGTACTGTGACAGTTAATGGTATATTAACATCATGATACTAGCCAATGTAAGAGATAGTGTATCATCACCATGCTGCTAGCTAGGATACTAGTACAGTTGATTGTATATAACCATCATGATAGTAGCCAATGTAAGGGTACTATAAGAGATAGTGTATCATCACCATGATACTAGCTAGGGTACTGTGACAGTTGATGGTATATTAACATCATGATACTAGCTAGGATACTGTGACAGTTGATGGTATATTAACATCATGATACTAGCCAACGTAAGGTTACTATAAGAGATAGTGTATCATCACCATGATACTAGCTAGGGTACTGTGACAGTTGATGGTATATTAACATCATGATACTAGCCAATGTAAGAGATAGTGTATCAACACCATGTTGCTAGCTAGGATACTGTTACAGTTGATGGTATTTTAACATCATGATAGTAGCCAATGTAAGGGTACTATAAGAGCTAGTGTATCATCACCATGATACTAGCTAGGGTACTGTGACAGTTGATGGTGTGTTAACATCATGATACTAGCCAATGTAAGTGTACCATAAGATATAGTGTATCATCACCATGATACTAGCTAGGGTACTGTGACAGTTGATGGTATATTAACATCATGATACTAGCTAGGGTACTGTGACAGTTGATGGTATATTAACATCATGATACTAGCCAATGTAAGAGATAGTGTATCAACACCATGTTGCTAGATAGGATACTGTTACAGTTGATGGTATATTAACATCATGATAGTAGCCAATGTAAGGGTACTATAAGAGCTAGTGTATCATCACCATGATACTAGCTAGGGTACTGTGACAGTTGATGGTGTGTTAACATCATTATACTAGCCAATGTAAGTGTACCATAAGATATAGTGTATCATCACCATATTACTAGCTAGAATACTGTGACAGTTGATGGTATATTAACATCATGATACTAGGTAGGATACTGTGACAGTTGATGGTATATTAACATCATGATACTAGCCAATGTAAGAGATAGTGTATCATCACCATGATACTAGCTACGGTACTGTGACAGTTGATGGTATATTAACATCATGATACTAGCCAATGTAACTGTAATATAAGAGATAGTGTATCATCACCATGACACTAGCTACGGTACTGCGACAGTTGATGGTATGTTAACTTCCTGATACTAGCCAATGTAAGGGTACTACAAGAGATAGTGTATCATCACCATGATACTAGCTAGGTAACTGTGACAGTTGATGGTATATTAACATCATGATACTAGCCAATGTAAGACATATTGTATCGTCACCATGATAAAAGCTACAGTACTGTGACAGTTGATGGTATATTAACATCATGATACTAGCTAGGATATGTGACAGTTGATGGTATATTCACATCACCATGATACTAGCTAGTGTACTGTGACAGTTGATGGTATATTAACATCATGATACTAGCCAAGGTACTGTGACAGTTGATGGTATATTAACATCATGATACTAGCTAGGATACTGTGACAGTTGATGGTATATTAACATCATGATACTAGCCAATGTAAGAAAGAGATAGTGTATCATCACCGTGATACTAGCTAGGATACTGTGACAGTTGATGGTATATTAACATCATGATACTAGCTAAAGTACTGTGACAGTTGATGGTATATTAACATCATGATACTAGCCAATGTAAGAGATAGTGTATCATCACCATGATACTAGCTAGGGTACTGTGACAGTTGATGGTATATTAACATCATGATACTAGCCAATGTAAGGTGTACTAATAGAGATAGTATATTAACATCATGATACTAGCCAATGTAAGAGATAGTGTATCATCACCATGATACTAGCTAGGATACTACTACAGTTGATTGTATATAACCATCATGATAGTAGCCAATGTAAGGGTACTATAAGAGATAGTGTATCATCACCATGATACTAGCTAGGGTACTGTGACAGTTGATGGTATATTAACATCATGATACTAGCTAGGATACTGTGACAGTTGATGGTATATTAACATCATGATACTAGCCAACGTAAGGTTACTATAAGAGATAGTGTATCATCACCATGATACTAGCTAGGGTACTATGACAGTTGATGGTATATTAACATCATGATACTAGCCAATGTAAGAGATAGTGTATCAACACCATGTTGCTAGATAGGATACTGTTACAGTTGATGGTATATTAACATCATGATAGTAGCCAATGTAAGGGTACTATAAGAGCTAGTGTATCATCACCATGATACTAGCTAGGGTACTGTGACAGTTGATGGTATGTTAACATCATGATACTAGCCAATGTAAGTGTACCATAAGATATAGTGTATCATCACCATAATACTAGCTAGGGTACTGTGACAGTTGATGGTATATTAACATCATGATACTAGGTAGGATACTGTGACAGTTGATGGTATATTAACATCATGATACTACCCAACGTAAGGTTACTATAATAGATAGTGTATCATCACCATGATACTAGCTAGGGTATTGTGACAGTTGTGGGTATATTAACATCATGATACTAGCTAGGATACTATGACAGTTGATGGTATATTAACATCATGATACTAGCCAATGTAAGGGTACTATAAGAGATAGTGTATCATCACCATGATACTAGCTAGGGTACTGTGACAGTTGATGGTATATTAACATCATGATACTAGCCAATGTAAGAGATAGTGTATCATCACCATGATACTAGCTAGGGTACTGTGACAGTTGATGGTATATTAACATCATGATACTAGCTAGGAACTGTGACAGTTGATGATATATTAACATCATGATACTAGCTAGGGTACTGTGACAGTTGATGGTATATTAACATCATGATACTAGCCAATGTAAGATGATAGTTTATCATCACAATGATACTAGCTAGGGTACTGTGACAGTTGATGGTATATTAACATCATGATACTAGCCAATTTAAGGGTACTATAAAGATAGTGTATCATCACCATGATACTAGACAAGGTACTGCGACAGTTGATGGTATATTATCATCATGATACTAGGCAATGTAAGAGATAGTGTATCAACACCATGATACTAGCTAAAGTACTGTGACATTGATGGTATATTAACATCATGATACTAGCTAGGGTACTGTGACAGTTGATGGTATATTAACATCATGATACTAGCCAATGTAAGACATATTGTATCATTACCATGATACTAGCTACAGTACTGTGACAGTTGATGGTATATTAACATCATGATACTTGCTAGGATACTGTGACAGTTGATGGTATATTCACATCATGATACTAGCTAGAGTACTGTGACAGGTGATTGTATATTGACATCATGATACTAGCCAATGTAAGGGTACTATAAGAGATAGTGTATCATCACCATGATACTAGCTAGGGTACTGTGACAGTTGATGGTATATTAACATCATGATACTAGCCAATGTAAGAGATAGTGTATCATCACCATGATACTAGCTAGGATACTGTGACAGTTGATGGTATATTAACATCATGATACTAGCCAATGTAAGGTTACTATAAGAGATAGTGTATCATCACCATGATACTAGCTAGGGTACTGTGACAGTTGATGGTATATTAACATCATGATACTAGCTAGGATACTATGACAGTTGTTGGTATATTAACATCATGATACTAGCCAATGTAAGGTTACTATAAGAGATAGTGTATCATCACCATGATACTAGCTAAAGTACTGTGACAGTTGATGGTATATTAATATCATGATACTAGCCAATGTAAGAGATAGTGTATCATCACCATGATACTAGCTAGGGTACTGTGACAGTTGATGGTATATTAACATCATGATACTAGCCAATGTAAGGGTACTATAAGAGATAGTGTATCATCACCATGATACTAGCTAGGTACTGTGACAGTTGATGGTATATTAACATCATGATACTAGCCAATGTAAGAGATAGTGTATCATCACCATGATACTAGCTAGGGTACTGTGACAGTTGATGGTATATTAACATCATGATACTAGCCAATGTAAGGGTACTATAAGAGATAGTGTATCATCACCATGATACTAGCTAGGGTACTGTGACAGTTGATGGTATATTAACATCATGATACTAGCCAATGTAAGGGTACTATAAGAGATAGTGTATCATCACCATGATACTAGCTAGGGTACTGTGACAGTTGATGGTATATTAACATCATGATACTAGCCAATGTAAGAGATAGTGTATCATCACCATGATACTAGCTAGGTACTGTGACAGTTGATGGTATATTAACATCATGATACTAGCCAATGTAAGGGTAACTATAAGAGATAGTGTATCATCACCATGATACTAGCTACGGTACTGTGACAGTTGATGGTATGTTAACATCATGATACTAGCCAATGTAAGTGTACCATAAGATATAGTGTATCATCACCATAATACTAGCTAGGGTACTGTGACAGTTGATGGTATATTAACATCATGATACTAGCTAGGGTACTGTGACAGTTGATGGTATATTAACATCATGATACTAGTCAATGTAAGAGATAGTGTATCATCACCATGCTGCTAGCTAGGATACTACTACAGTTGATTGTATATAACCATCATGATAGCAGCCAATGTAAGGGTACTATAAGAGATAGTGAATCATCACCATGATACTAGCTAGGGTACTGTGACAGTTGATGGTATATTAACATCATGATACTAGCTAGGATACTGTGACAGTTGATGGTATATTAACATCATGATACTAGCCAATGTAAGGTTACTATAAGAGATAGTGTATCATCACCATGATACTAGCTAGGGTACTGTGACAGTTGATGGTATATTAACATCATGATACTAGCCAATGTAAGAGATAGTGTATCATCACCATGATACTAGCTAGGATACTGTGACAGTTGATGGTATATTAACATCATGATACTAGCCAATGTAAGGGTACTATAAGAGATAGTGTATCATCACCATGATACTAGCTAGGGTACTGTGACAGTTGATGGTATATTAACATCATGATACTAGCCAATGTAAGTGTACTATAAGAGATAGTGTATCATCACCATGATACTAGCTAGAATACTGTGACAGTTGATGGTATATTAACATCATGATACTAGCTAGGATACTGTGACAGTTGATGGTATATTAACATCATGATACTAGCCAATGTAAGGTTACTATAAGAGATAGTGTATCATCACCATGATACTAGCTAGGTACTGTGACAGTTGATGGTATATTAACATCATGATACTAGCTAGGATACTCACCATGACAGTTGATGGTATATTAACATCATGATACTAGCCAATGTAAGGGTACTATAAGAGATAGTGTATCATCACCATGATACTAGCTAGGGAACTGTGACAGTTGATGGTATATTAACATCATGATACTAGCCAATGTAAGAGGTAGTGTATCATCACCATAATACTAGCTAGGGTACTGTGACTTTTGATGGTATATTAACATCATGATACTAGCTAGGGTACTGTGACAGTTGATGGTATATTAACATCATGATACTAGCCAATGTAAGAGATAGTGTATCACCACCATGCTGCTAGCTAGGATACTGTGACAGTTGATGGTATATTAACATCATGATACTAGCCAATGTAAGGGTACTATAAGAGATAGTGTATCATCACCATGATACTAGCTAGGGTACTGTGACAGTTGATGGTATATTAACATCATGATACTAGCTAGGTACTGTGACAGTTGATGGTATATTAACATCATGATACTAGCCAATGTAAGAGATAGTGTATCATCACCATGATACTAGCTAGGATACTGTGACAGTTGATGGTATATTAACATCATGATACTAGCCAATGTAAGGGTACTATAAGAGATAGTGTATCATCACCATGATACTAGCTAGGGTACTGTGACAGTTGATGGTATATTAACATCATGATACTAGCCAATGTAAGGGTACTATAAGAGATAGTGTATCATCACCATGATACTAGCTAGAATACTGTGACAGTTGATGGTATATTAACATCATGATACTAGCTAGGATACTGTGACAGTTGATGGTATATTAACATCATGATACTAGCCAATGTAAGAGATAGTGTATCATCACCATGATACTAGCTACGGTACTGTGACAGTTCATGGTATATTAACATCATTATACTAGCCAATGTAACTGTAATATAAGAGATAGTGTATCATCACCATGATACTAGCTACGGTACTGTGACAGTTGATGGTATATTAACATCATGATACTAGCCAATGTAAGGGTACTATAAGAGATAGTGTATCATCACCATGATACTAGCTAGGTAACTGTGACATTTGATGGTATATTAACATCTTGATACTAGCCAATGTAAGACATATTGTATCGTCACCATGATAAAAGCTACAGTACTGTGACAGTTGATGGTATATTAACATCATGATACTTGCTAGGATACTGTGACAGTTGATGGTATATTCACATCATGATACTAGCTAAAGTACTGTGACAGTTGATGGTATATTAACATCATGATACTAGCCAATGTAAGGTTACTATAAGAGATAGTGTATCATCACCATGATACTAGCTAGGGTACTGTGACAGTTGATGGTATATTAACATCATGATACTAGCCAATGTAAGAGATAGTGTATCATCACCATGATACTAGCTAGGATACTGTGACAGTTGATGGTATATTAACATCATGATACTAGCCAATGTAAGGTTACTATAAGAGATAGTGTATCATCACCATGATACTAGCTAAGGTACTGTGACAGTTGATGGTATATTAACATCATGATACTAGCTAGGATACTGTGACAGTTGATGGTATATTAACATCATGATACTAGCCAATGTAAGGTTACTATAAGAGATAGTGTATCATCACCATGATACTAGCTAAAGTACTGTGACAGTTGATGGTATATTAACATCATGATACTAGCCAATGTAAGAGATAGTGTATCATCACCTTGATACTAGCTAGGGTACTGTGACAGTTGATGGTATATTAACATCATGATACTAGCCAATGTAAGGGTACTATAAGAGATAGTGTATCATCACCATGATACTAGCTAGGGTACTGTGACAGTTGATGGTGTGTTAACATCATGATACTAGCCAATGTAAGTGTACCATAAGATATAGTGTATCATCACCATAATAGTAGCTAGGGTACTGTGACAGTTGATGGTATATTAACATCATGATACTAGGTAAGATACTGTGACAGTTGATGGTATATTAACATCATGATAATACCCAACGTAAGGTTACTATAATAGATAATGTATCATCACCATAATACTAGCTAGGGTATTGTGACAGTTGTGGGTATATTAACATCATGATACTAGGTAGGATACTATGACAGTTGATGGTATATTAACATCATGATACTAGCCAATGTAAGGGTACTATAAGATATAGTGTATCATCACCATGATACTAGCTAGGGAACTGTGACAGTTGATGGTATATTAACATCATGATACTAGCCAATGTAAGAGATAGTGTATCATCACCATGATTCTAGCTAGGTACTGTGACAGTTGACGGTATATTAACTTCATGATACTTGCTAGGGAACTGTGACAGTTGATGATATATTAACATCATGATACTAGCTAGGGTACTGTGACAGTTGATGGTATATTCACATCATGATACTAGCCAATGTAATTGATAGTTTACCATCACAATGATACTAGCTAGGGTACTGTGACAGTTGATGGTATATTAACATCATGATACTAGCCAATTTAAGGGTACTATAAAAGATAGTGTATCATCACCATGATACTAGACAAGGTCCTGCGACAGTTGATGGTATATTATCATCATGATAATAGGCAATGTAAGAGATAGTGTATCAACACCATGATACTAGCTAAAGTACTGTGACCATTGATGGTATATTAACATCATGATACTAGCTAGGGTAATACGACAGTTGATGGTATATTAACATCATGATACTAGCCAATGTAAGACATATTGTATCGTTACCATAATAAAAGCTACAGTACTGTGACAGTTTATGGTATATTAACATCATGATACTTGCTAGGATACTGTGACAGTTGATGGTATATTCACATCATGATACTAGCTAGAGTACTGTGACAGGTGATTGTATATTGACATCATGATACTAGCCAATGTAAGGGTACTATAAGAGATGGTGTACCATCACCATGATACTAGCTAGGGTACTGTGACAGTTGATGGTATATTAACATCATGATACTAGCCAATGTAAGAGATAGTGTATCATCACCATGCTGCTAGCTAGGATACTGTTACAGTTGATGGTATATTAACATCATGATAGTAGCCAATGTAAGGTTACTATAAGAGATAGTGTATCATCACCATGATACTAGCTAGGGTACTGTGACAGTTGATGGTATATTAACATCATGATACAAGCTAGGATACTATGACAGTTGTTGGTATATTAACATCATGATACTAGCCAACGTAAGGTTACTATAAGAGATAGTGTATCATCACCATGATACTAGCTAAAGTACTGTGACAGTTGATGGTATATTAACATCATGATACTAGCCAATGTAAGAGATAGTGTATCATCACCATGATACTAGCTAGGGTACTGTGACAGTTGATGGTATATTAACATCATGATACTAGCCAATGTAAGGGTACTATAAGAGATAGTGTATCAACACCATGATACAAGCTAGGTACTGTGACAGTTAATGGTATATTAACATCATGATACTAGCTAATGTAAGAGATAGTGTATCATCACC
This sequence comes from Tachypleus tridentatus, assembly GCF_004210375.1. NCBI lineage: Eukaryota > Metazoa > Arthropoda > Merostomata > Xiphosura > Limulidae > Tachypleus > Tachypleus tridentatus. The sequence continues at coordinate 125,896,483 of NC_134834.1, read as the reverse complement.
TTGATACTAGCTAGGGTACTGTGACAGTTGATGGTGTGTTAACATCATGATACTAGCCAATGTAAGGGTACTATAAGAGATAGTGTATCATCACCATGATACTAGCTAGGGTACTGTGACAGTTGATGGTATATTAACATCATGATACTAGCCAATGTAAGGGTACTATAAGAGATAGTGTATCATCACCATGATACTAGCTAGGGTACTGTGACAGTTGATGGTATATTAACATCATGATACTAGCCAATGTAAGAGATAGTGTATCATCACCATGATACTAGCTAGGATACTGTGACAGTTGATGGTATATTAACATCATGATACTAGCCAATGTAAGGTTACTATAAGAGATAGTGTATCATCACCATGATACTAGCTAGGTACTGTGACAGTTGATGGTATATTAACATCATGATACAAGCTAGGATACTATGACAGTTGATGGTATATTAACATCATGATACTAGCCAATGTAAGGTTACTATAAGAGATAGTGTATCATCACCATGATACTAGCTAGGGTACTGTGACAGTTGATGGTATATTAACATCATGATACTAGCCAATATAAAAGTACTATAAGAGATAGTGTATCATCACCATGATACTAGCTAGGGTACTGTGACAGTTGATGGTATATTAACATCATGATACTAGCCAATGTAAGGGTACTATAAGAGATAGTGTATCATCACCATGATACTAGCTAGGGTACTGTGACAGTTGATGGTATATTAACATCATGATACTAGCCAATGTAAGGGTACTATAAGAGATAGTATATCATCACCATGATACTAGCTAGGGTACTGTGACAGTTGATGGTATATTAACATCATGATACTAGCCAATGTAAGGGTATTATAAGAGATAGTGTATCATCACCATGATACTAGCTACAGTACTGTGACAGTTGATGGTATATTAACATCATGATACTAGCCAATGTAAGAGATAGTGTATCATCACCATGATACTAGCTAGGGTACTGTGACAGTTGATGGTATATTAACATCATGATACTAGCCAATGTAAGGGTACTATAAGAGATAGTGTATCAACACCATGATACAAGCTAGGTACTGTGACAGTTAATGGTATATTAACATCATGATACTAGCCAATGTAAGAAATAGTGTATCATCACCATGCTGCAAGCTAGGATACTTTTACAGTTGATGGTATATTAACATCATGATACTAGCCAATGTAAGGGTACTATAAGAGATAGTGTATCATCACCATGATACTAGCTAGGGTACTGTGACAGTTGATGGTATATTAACATCATGATACTAGCTAGGATACTATGACAGTTGATGGTATATTAACATCATGATACTAGCCAATGTAAGGGTACTATAAGAGATAGTGTATCATCACCATGATACTAGCTAGGGTACTGTGACAGTTGATGGTATATTAACATCATGATACTAGCCAATGTAAGAGATAGTGTATCATAACCATGATACTAGCTAGGATACTGTGACAGTTGATGGTATATTAACATCATGATACTAGCCAATGTAAGGGTACTATAAGAGCTAGTGTATCATCACCATTATTCCAGCTAGTGAACTGTGACAGTTGATGGTATATTAACATCATGATACTAGCCAATGTAAGAGATAGTGTATCATCACCATGATACTAGCTAGGGTACTGTGACAGTTGACGGTATATTAACATCATGATACTTGCTAGGGAACTGTGATAGTTGATGATATATTAACATCATGATACTAGCTAGGGTACTGTGACAGTTGATGGTATATTAACATCATGATACTAGCCAATGTAATTGATAGTGTATCATCACCATGATACTAGCTAGGGTACTGTGACAGTTGATGGTATATTAACATCATGATACTAGCCAATGTAAGGGTACTATAAGAGATAGTGTATCATCACCATGATACTAGACAAGGTACTGCGACAGTTGATGGTATATTATCATCATGATACTAGGCAATGTAAGAGATAGTGTATCAACACCATGATACTAGCTAAAGTACTGTGACAGTTGATGGTATATTAACATCATGATACTTGCTAGGATACTGTGACAGTTGATGGTATATTCACATCATGATACTAGCTGGAGTACTGTGACAGGTGATGGTATATTAACATCATGATACTAGCCAATGTAAGGGTACTATAAGAGATAGTGTATCATCACCATGATACTAGCTAGGGTACTGTGACAGTTGATGGTATATTAACATCATGATACTAGCCAATGTAAGAGATAGTGTATCATCACCATGATACTAGCTAGGGTACTGTGACAGTTGATGGTATATTAACATCATGATAGTAGCCAATGTAAGGTTACTATAAGAGATAGTGTATCATCACCATGATACTAGCTAGGGTACTGTGACAGTTGATGGTATATTAACATCATGATATAGCTAGGATACTATGACAGTTGATGGTATATTAACATCATGATACTAGCCAACGTAAGGTTACTATAAGAGATAGTGTATCATCACCATGATACTAGCTAGGGTACTGTGACAGTTGATGGTATATTAACATCATGATACTAGCCAATGTAAAAGTACTATAAGAGATAGTGTATCATCACCATGATACTAGCTAGGTACTGTGACAGTTGATGGTATATTAACATCATGATACTAGCTAATGTAAGGATACTATAAGAGATATTGTATTATCACCATGACACTAGCTACGGTACTGTGACAGTTGATGGTATGTTAACTTCCTGATACTAGCCAATGTAAAAGTACTACAAGAGATAGTGTATCATCACCATGATACTAGCTAGGGTACTGTGACAGTTGATGGTATATTAACATCATTATACTAGCCAATGTAAGGGTACTATAAGAGATAGTATATCATCACCATGATACTAGCTAGGGTACTGTGACAGTTGATGGTATATTAACATCATGATACTAGCCAATGTAAGGTTACTATAAGAGATAGTGTATCATCACCATGATACTAGCTACAGTACTGTGACAGTTGATGGTATATTAACATCATGATACTAGCCAATGTAAGAGATAGTGTATCATCACCATGATACTAGCTAGAGTACCGTGACAGTTGATGGTATATTAACATCATGATACTAGCCAATGTAAGGGTACTATAAGAGATAGTGTATCATCACCATGATACTAGCTAAAGTACTGTGACATTTGATGGTATATTAACATCATGATACTAGCCAATGTAAGAGATAGTGTATCATCACCATGATACTAGCTAGGGTACTGTGACAGTTGATGGTATATTAACATCATGATACTAGCCAATGTAAGGGTACTATAAGAGATAGTGTATCATCACCATGATACTAGCTAGGTACTGTGACAGTTGATGGTATATTAACATCATGATACTAGCCAATGTAAGAGATAGTGTATCATCACCATGATACTAGCTAGGGTACTGTGACAGTTGATGGTATATTAACATCATGATACTAGCCAATGTAAGGGTACTATAAGAGATAGTCGATCATCACCATCATACTAACTGCAGTACTGTGACAGCCGATGGTATATTAACATCATGATACTAGCCAATGTAAGGGTACTATAAGAGATAGTGTATCATCACCATGATACTAGCTAGGGTACTGTGACAGTTGATGGTATATTAACATCATGATACTAGCCAATGTAAGAGATAGTGTATCATCACCATGATACTAGCTAGGGTACTGTGACAGTTGATGGTATATTAACATCATGATACTAGCCAATGTAAGGTTACTATAAGAGATAGTGTATCATCACCATGATACTAGCTAGGGTACTGTGACAGTTGATGGTATATTAACATCATGATACTAGCTAGGATACTATGACAGTTGATGGTATATTAACATCATGATACTAGCCAATGTAAGGTTACTATAAGAGATAGTATATCATCACCATGATACTAGCTAGGGTACTGTGACAGTTGATGGTATATTAACATCATGATACTAGCCAATGTAAAAGTACTACAAGAGATATTGTATCATCACCATGATACTAGCTAGGGTACTGTGACAGTTGATGGTATATTAACATCATGATACTAGCCAATGTAAGGGTACTACAAGAGATAGTGTATCATCACCATGATACTAGCTAGGGTACTGTGACAGTTGATGGTATATTAACATCATGATACTAGCCAATGTAAGGGTACTATAAGAGATAGTATATCATCACCATGATACTAGCTAGGGTACTGTGACAGTTGATGGTATATTAACATCATAATTTTAGCCAATGTAAGGGTATTATAAGAGATAGTGTGTCATCACCATGATACTAGCTACAGTACTGTGACAGTTGATTGTATATTAACATTATGATACTAGCCAATGTAAGAGATAGTGTATCATCACCATGATACTAGCTAGAGTACCGTGACAGTTGTTGGTATATTAACATCATCATACTAGCCAATGTAAGGGTACAATAAGAGATAGTCTATCATCACCATGATACTAGCTAAAGTACTGTGACATTTGATGGTATATTAACATCATGATACTAGCCAATGTAAGAGATAGTGTATCATCACCATGATACTAGCTAGGGTACTGTGACAGTTGATGGTGTATTAACATCATGATACTAGCCAATGTAAGGGTACTATAAGAGATAGTGTATCAACACCATGATACAAGCTAGGTACTGTGACAGTTAATGGTATATTAACATCATGATACTAGCCAATGTAAGAGATAGTGTATCATCACCATGATACTAGCTAGGGTACTGTGACAGTTGATGGTGTATTAACATCATGATACTAGCCAATGTAAGGGTACTATAAGAGATATTGTATTATCACCATGACACTAGCTACGTTACTGTGACAGTTGATGGTATGTTAACATCATGATACTAGCCAATGTAAGGGTACTATAAGAGATAGTGTATCAACACCATGATACTAGCTAGGGTACTGTGACAGTTGATGGTATATTAACATCATGATACTAGCCAATGTAAGAGATAGTGTATCATCACCATGCTGCTAACTAGGATACTGTTACAGTTGATGGTATATTAACATCATGATAGTAGCCAATGTAAGGTTACTATAAGAGATAGTGTATCATCACCATGATACTAGCTAGGTACTGTGACAGTTGATGGAATATTAACATCATGATAAAAGCTAGGATACTATGACAGTTGTTGGTATATTAACATCATGATACTAGCCAACGTAAGGTTACTATAAGAGATCGTATATCATCACCATGATACAAGCTAGGGAACTGTGACAGTTGATGGTATATTAACATCATGATACTAGCCAATGTAAAAGTACTACAAGAGATAGTGTATCAACACCATGATACTAGCTAGGGTACTGTGACAGTTGATGGTATGTTAACATCATGATACTAGCCAATGTAAGGGTACTACAAGAGATAGTGTATCAACACCATGATACTAGCTAGGGTACTGTGACAGTTGATGGTATATTAACATCATGATACTAGCCAATGTAAGGGTACTATAAGAGATAGTATATCATCACCATGATACTAGCTAGGGTACTGTGACAGTTGATGGTATATTAACATCATAATTTTAGCCAATGTAAGGGTATTATAAGAGATAGTGTGTCATCACCATGATACTAGCTACAGTACTGTGACAGTTGATTGTATATTAACATTATGATACTAGCCAATGTAAGAGATAGTGTATCATCACCATGATACTAGCTAGGGTACTGTGACAGTTGATGGTATATTAACATCATGATACTAGCCAATGTAAGGGTACTATAAGAGATAGTGTATCATCACCATGATACAAGCTAGGTACTGTGACAGTTAATGGTATATTAACATCATGATACTAGCCAATGTAAGAGATAGTGTATCATCACCATGCTGCTAGCTAGGATACTTTTACAGTTGATGGTATATTAACATCATGATAGTAGCCAATGTAAGGGTACTATAAGAGATAGTGTATCATCACCATGATACTAGCTAGGGTACTGTGACAGTTGATGGTATATTAACATCATGATACTAGCTAGGATACTATGACAGTTGATGGTATATTAACATCATGATACTAGCCAATGTAAGGGTACTATAAGAGATAGTGTATCATCACATGATACTAGCTAGGGTACTGTGACAGTTGATGGTATATTAACATCATGATACTAGCCAATGTAAGAGGTAGTGTATCATCACCATGATACTAGCTACGGTACTGTGACAGTTCATGGTATATTAACATCATTATACTAGGCAATGTAACTGTAATATAAGAGATATTGTATTATCACCATGACACTAGCTACGGTACTGCGACAGTTGATGGTATGTTAACTTCCTGATACTAGCCAATGTAAGGGTACTACAAGAGATAGTGTATCATCACCATGATACTAGCTAGGTAACTGTGACATTTGATGGTATATTAACATTTTGATACTAGCCAATGTAAGACATATTGTATCGTCACCATGATAAAAGCTACAGTACTGTGACAGTTGATGGTATATTAACATCATGATACTACAGGTACTGTGACAGTTGATGGTATATTCACATCATGATACTAGCTAGTGTACTGTGACAGGTGATTGTATATTGACATCATGATACTAGCCAATGTAAGGTTAATATAAGAGATAGTGTACCATCACCATGATACTAGCTATGGTACTGTGACAGTTGATGGTATATTAACATCATGATACTAGCTAGGATACTATGACAGATGATGGTATATTAACATCATCGCACTAGCCAGTGTAAGAAAGAGATAGTGTATCATCACCGTGATACTAGCTAGGATAATGTGACAGTTGATGGTATATTAGCATCATGATACTAGCTAAAGTACTGTGACAGTTGATGGTATTTTTACATCATTATACTAGCCAATGTAAGAGATAGTGTATCATCACCATTATACTAGCTAGGGTACTGTTACAGTTGATGGTGTGTTAACATCATGATACTAGCCAATGTAAGGGTACTAATAGAGATAGTGTATCAACACCATGATACTAGCCAATGTAAGAGATAGTGTATCATCACCATGCTGCTAGCTAGCATACTACTACAGTTGATTGTATATAACCATCATGATAGTAGCCAATGTAAGGGTACTATAAGAGATAGTGTATCATCACCATGATACTAGCTAGAGTACTGTGACAGTTGATGGTATATTAACATCATGATACTAGCTAGGATACTGTGATAGTTGATGGTATATTAACATCATGATACTAGCCAACGTAAGGTTACTATAAGAGATAGTGTATCATCACCATGATACTAGCTAGGGTACTATGACAGTTGATGGTATATTAACATCATGATACTAGCTAGGATACTGTGACAGTTGATGGTATATTAACATCATGATACTAGCCAATGTAAGGTTACTATAAGAGCTAGTGTATCATCACCATGATACTAGCTAGGGTACTGTGACAGTTGATGGTGTGTTAACATCATGATACTAGCCAATGTAAGTGTACCATAAGATATAGTGTATCATCACCATAATAGTAGCTAGGGTACTGTGACAGTTGATGGTATATTAACATCATGATACTAGGTAGGATACTATGACAGTTGATGGTATATTAACATAATGATACTAGCCAATGTAAGGGTACTATAAGATATAGTGTATCATCACCATTATTCTAGCTAGGGAACTGTGACAGTTGATGGTATATTAACATCATGATACTAGCCAATGTAAGAGATAGTGTATCATCACCATGATTCTAGCTAGGGTACTGTGACAGTTGACGGTATATTAACTTCATGATACTTGCTAGGGAACTGTGACAGTTGATGATATATTAACATCATGATACTAGCTAGGGTACTGTGACAGTTGATGGTATATTCACATCATGATACTAGCCAATGTAATTGATAGTTTACCATCACAATGATACTAGCTAGGGTACTGTGACAGTTGATGGTATATTAACATCATGATACTAGCCAATTTAAGGGTACTATAAAAGATAGAGTATCATCACCATGATACTAGACAAGGTCCTGCGACAGTTGATGGTATATTATCATCATGATAATAGGCAATGTAAGAGATAGTGTATCAACACCATGATACTAGCTAAAGTACTGTGACCATTGATGGTATATTAACATCATGATACTAGCTAGGGTAATACGACAGTTGATGGTATATTAACATCATGATACTAGCCAATGTAAGACATATTGTATCGTTACCATAATAAAAGCTACAGTACTGTGACAGTTTATGGTATATTAACATCATGATACTTGCTAGGATACTGTGACAGTTGATGGTATATTCACATCATGATACTAGCTAGAGTACTGTGACAGGTGATTGTATATTGACATCATGATACTAGCCAATGTAAGGGTACTATAAGAGATGGTGTACCATCACCATGATACTAGCTAGGGTACTGTGACAGTTGATGGTATATTAACATCATGATACTAGCCAATGTAAGAGATAGTGTATCATCACCATGCTGCTAGCTAGGATACTGTTACAGTTGATGGTATATTAACATCATGATAGTAGCCAATGTAAGGTATTACTATAAGAGATAGTGGTATATCATCACCATGATACTAGCTAGGGTACTGTGACAGTTGATGGTATATTAACATCATGATACTAGCCAAGCTAGAGATAGTGTATACCATGACAGTTGTTGATGGTATATTAACATCATGATACTAGCCAATGTAAGAGATAGTGTATCATCACCATGATACTAGCTAGAGTACTGTGACAGTTGATGGTATATTAACATCATGATACTAGCCAATGTAAGGGTACTATAAGAGATAGTGTATCATCACCATGATACTAGCTAAAGTACTGTGACAGTTGATGGTATATTAACATCATGATACTAGCCAATGTAAGGGTATTATAAGAGATAGTGTATCATCACCATGATACTAGCTACAGTACTGTGACAGTTGATGGTATATTAACATCATGATACTAGCCAATGTAAGAGATAGTGTATCTTCACCTTGATACTAGCTAGGGTACTGTGACAGTTGATGGTGGTTTAACATCATGATACTAGCCAATGTAAGGGTACTATAAGAGATAGTGTATCTACACCATGATACAAGCTAGGTACTGTGACAGTTAATGGTATATTAACATCATGATACTAGGCAATGTAAGAGATAGTGTATCATCACCATGCTGCTAGCTAGGATACTTTTACAGTTGATGGTATATTAACATCATGATAGCAGCCAATGTAAGGGTACTATAAGAGATAGTGTATCATCACCATGATACTAGCTTGGGTACTGTAACAGTTGATGGTATATTAACATCATGATACAAGCTAGGATACTATGACAGTTGTTGGTATATTAACATCATCATACTAGCCAATGTAAGGGTACTATAAGAGATAGTCTATCATCACATTGATACTAGCTAGGGTACTATGACAGTTGATGGTATATTAACATCATGATACTAGCCAATGTAAGAGATAGTGTATCAACACCATGTTGCTAGATAGGATACTGTTACAGTTGATGGTATATTAACATCATGATAGTAGCCAATGTAAGGGTACTATAAGAGCTAGTGTATCATCACCATTATTCTAGCTAGGGAACTGTGACAGTTGATGGTATATTAACATCATGATACTAGCCAATGTAAGAGATAGTGTATCATCACCATGATTTCAGCTAGGGTACTGTGACAGTTGACGGTATATTAACTTCATGATACTTGCTAGGGAACTGTGACAGTTGATGATATATTAACATCATGATACTAGCTAGGGTACTGTGACAGTTGATGGTATATTCACATCATGATACTAGGCAATGTAATTGATAGTTTACCATCACAATGATACTAGCTAGGGTACTGTGACAGTTGATGGTATATTAACATCATGATACTAGCCAATTTAAGGGTACTATAAAAGATAGTGTATCATCACCATGATACAAGACAAGGTCCTGCGACAGTTGATGGTATATTATCATCATGATAATAGGCAATGTAAGAGATAGTGTATCAACACCATGATACTTGCTAAAGTACTGTGACCATTGATGGTATATTAACATCATGATACTAGCTAGGGTAATACGACAGTTGATGGTATATTAACATCATGATACTTGCAAGGATAATGTGACAGTTGATGGTATATTCACATCATGATACTAGCTAGAGTACTGTGACAGGTGATTGTATATTGACATCATGATACTTGCCAATGTAAGGGTACTATAAGAGATAGTGTACCATCACCATGATACTAGCTAGGGTACTGTGACAGTTGATGGTATATTAACATCATGATACTAGCCAATGCAAGGTTACTATAAGAGATAGTGTATCATCACCATGATACTAGCTAGGGTACTGTGACAGTTGTTGGTATATTAACATCATGATACTAGCCAATGTAAGGTTACTATAAGAGATAGTGTATCATCACCATGATACTAGCTAGGTACTGTGACAGTTGATGGTATATTAACATCATGATACTAGCCAATGTAAGAGATAGTGTATCATCACCATGATACTAGCTAAAGTACTGTGACAGTTGATGGTATATTAACATCATGATACTAGCTAGGGTACTGTGACAGTTGATGGTATATTAACATCATGATATACTAGCCAATGTAAGTACTGTAGTTGATGGTATATTAACAGATGTATAGCTACAATGTGACAGTTTATGTATCATCACCATGATACTAGCTAGAGTACTGTGACAGTTGATGGTATATTAACATCATGATACTAGCCAATGTAAGGGTACTATAAGAGATAGTGTATCATCACCATGATACTAGCTAGGGTACTGTGACAGTTGATGGTATATTAACATCATGATACTAGCCAATGTAAGAGATAGTGTATCATCACCATGATACTAGCTAGATACTGTGACAGTTGATGGTATATTATCATCACCATGATATACTAGCTAGCTAGGTACTGTGACAGTTGATGGTATATTAACATCATGATACAAGCTAGGATACTAGTATATTAACCAATAGCCAATGTAAGGGTACTATAAGAGATATCACCATGATACTAGCTAGGGAACTGTGACAGTTGATGGTATATTAACATCATGATACTATAAGAGATAGTGTATCATCACCATGATACTAGCTACAGTACTGTGACAGTTGATGGTATATTAACATCATGATACTAGCCAATGTAAGAGATAGTGTATCATCACCATGATACTAGCTAGGGTACTGTGACAGTTGATGGTATATTAACATCATGATACTAGCCAATGTAAGGGTACTATAAGAGATAGTGTATCATCACCATGATACTAGCTAGGGTACTGTGACAGTTGATGGTATATTAACATCATGATACTAGCCAATGTAAGAGATAGTGTATCATCACCATGATACTAGCTAGGATACTGTGACAGTTGATGGTATATTAACATCATGATACTAGCCAATGTAAGGTACTATAAGAGATAGTGTATACTAGCTAGGTATTGTGACAGTTGATGGTATATTAACATCATGATACTAGCCATGATATCTAGCATGATACTAGCTAGGGTACTGTGACAGTTGATGGTATATTAACATCATGATACTAGCTAGGATACTGTGACAGTTGATGGTATATTAACATCATGATAGCTAGTAGGATACTATGACAGTTGATGGTATATTAACATCATGATACTAGCCAATGTAAGGGTACTATAAGAGATAGTGTATCCATGATACTAGCTAGGGTACTGTGACAGTTGATGGTATATTAACATCATGATACTAGCTAGAGATACTATGACAGTTGATGGTATATTAACATCATGATACTAGCCAATGTAAGGGTACATATAAGAGATAGTGTATCATCACCATGATACTAGCTAGGGTACTGTGACAGTTGATGGTATATTAACATCATGATACTAGCCAATGTAAGAGATAAGAGAGTGTATCATCACCATGATACTAGCTAGGATACTGTGACAGTTGATGGTATATTAACATCATGATACTAGCCAATGTAAGGGTACTATAAGAGATAGTGTATCATCACCATGATACTAGCTAGCGGTACTGTGACAGTTGATGGTATATTAACATCATGATACTAGCCAATGTAAGTACTATAAGAGATAGTGTATCATCACCATGATACTAGCTAGGTACTGTGACAGTTGATGGTATATTAACATCATGATACTAGCCAATGTAAGGGTACTATAAGAGATAGTGTATCATCACCATGATACTAGCTAGGGTACTGTGACA